>NC_090655.1:259653377-259958877 GCF_040937935.1 Hyperolius riggenbachi
TGAGAACGTGAATGATAATGAGCACAGGGACAGAATGTATGTGCGTGCACCAATCTAGTCGCCAACCCGCGACGGTGCACACACAACAGCAGAAACAGAGTAGGAATGCAATCGCGAGAGAGGCGATTGCCAGAGGTGACACAAGACTAAGCAGAGGTAAACCCAGAAACAGAGCAAAGGCACAGCAAATCATACAATGAGAATGATAAGGAAAATAACAAACACTAACTAAACGCGAACACCGCACTCATTCGCAACAGCGAACGCGTTTACAGCGCGGTCTCTGCAACAGAGACAAGCACACCACTCTAACTAACCACCGACACACAAACACGAAACAGAGAACGCGAGCGCTTGCTTAACGGTTACCTCACCGAGCCTACAGCAAGCGTTCGTAACAGACAAGACAGACAGACCAACAGGAAACAGGTATAGGTCCGATAAGATCCACTGCTCTTCAGCCAGAGCGAGTGCGATCCGGGTTCAGGGACAGGACAGGAAAGATCCACTGCTCTTACTGCCAGAGCAAGTGTGAACCAAGTAGGGAAACAGAGTTAGCAGGATCCACTGCTCTTTCCGCCAGAGCGAGTGCGATCCAAGTAAAGCAACAGAGCTTAGCAGGATCCACTGCTCTTTCCGACAGAGCGAGTGTGATCCAAGTATAGAAAAAGAGTTAGCAGGATCCACTGCTCTCTCCGCCAGAGCAAGTGCGATCCAAGTACAGCAACAGAGCTTAGCAGGATCCACTGCTCTTTCCGCCAGAGTGAGTGTGATCCACGTATAGAAACAGAGTTAGCGGGATCCACTGCTCTTTCAGCCAGAGCGAGAGCGATCCAAGTACAGCAAGATGAGGTAGCCAGTAGCACCTGTTTAAATAGGAAGTAGCGTGAGGCACTTAGTGATTGGACCTCCACGGTGGATGGAGGTATGTGCTCCTGCCGCTGCCTGCTGCCACTAATATCCAGAGATTTTGAATCTTCTGAATTCTAAAGGGTATCATTTCATAATTCTATTATTTAGAGGCAGTTTCCTTTCGAATTTTCCCCATTCCTCCTTAACAACCTCCGATATTTCATCCATTAATGGGAAAGAGATAACCTTCTTCTTGAGGTGAGTATAATACTCTTTGTGCTTCTTTGTACTAGTCGACGGTTGTTCCTCATCGTTGCTATCCCATTCAATCGCCTCACACACTGCCCTAACATAGGGTTGGACTAGTGCGAAATCAAAGCCTGCTGCCCCCTCTTCTATATCCATAGATTTCACAGATTGTAATTGTTCACCAGTAGGCTCTGAATGCATCGGCAATGATGCTATATAGTCCTTCATAGATTCCTGGACAGCGATCTTGATCATGTGAGACACATCCATTGGAGTTTGATTCGTCTCTTTAGCAATCTCACTGAAGCAGGCCCTGCATACAATTTTATCCTGCATACAGGGGCGTAACTAGGAGCCACCGGGCCCCCCTCTGCAGAGATTCTGACTGCCCCCCCCCCCCGGGGCCCGCTCAGGGCTGTTTTGGGGGGCTTGAGGGGACACAACAAGAGGGGAAAGCCATGGCCACACTCGGCGGGGAGGGGGGACGCTCCCCCCCCCTCCCTCACCGCGGGCTCTCCCCTCCAGCGTAAATTAGTGTCTGGGCAGCGGGCAGATACATACCTTCCTTGCGTTCCACTGCGGCTATTCCTCGCTCTAGTGTCTGATGTCTGTTTATACAGGAAGTGACGTCAGACGCTAGAAAGAGGAACATTCCCGGTGGAACGCAAGGAAGGTATGTATCTGACTGCCGCTGCCCAGACACTAATTTAAGCTGAAGGGGAGCGCAGAGGGGAGAGCCCGCGGTGAGGGAGGGGGGGGCCATCCCCCCTCCCCGCCGAGTGTGGCCATGGCTTTCCCCTCTTGCTGTGTCCCCTCCAGCCCCCCAAAACGGCCCTGAGCAGGCCCCAGAGGGGGCCCCCCGCGGGAGCAGGGGCTGCAGGCCCTATTGTTACGCCCATGCCTACATAGCCTCTTTATTGCAGGCCCAACATTTTTTCTGCTGATGCAAATCTAAAGATGATCTTCTTCTTTCCCTCTGGGGAGGTGTCCCCTCTTGACTTTTATTTCTTCTTCCTGTGTTTTCTTGGGCTGGAAATAAAAAATACCTTGTATTAACAATTGTCTCCTCACATAAAAAAATAGGGCACGGACCTACCTACAACTCCTACCTTTCAACCCTATGCTGATCTGTTTGAGGCACTGAAGGTCCTACAGGAGCAGCCAAGTCAGCTGAAAGAGATGAAGAGATACAGAACATGGAAGGAATAGCCGCACAACATACTGGTTGTGACAGAGAATGTAAGGCACCTACATTCCTCCGATCTGATAGAGGTTATTGTGGAACTTATAAAGGTAAGTATTCTGCACACAGCGACACAGACCACGCAGGTACCCTGCAGACACCAGCAGAACAGTGTACCGCCGCGTGTCTGTCACAGACCGGCTTTTAAATCTTGCCGGTGTAGTGAAAAATGTTGCTACCCATCATATTTTGCATCTTGCCATAGAGGACAGTGTATGACTGTGTAGGCGTGGCTCCTCTCTGTTAACACGCCTGTAATTTTTTGCAACCACAGATCCCATTGAGCTAGAAGGGGGATTGTTCCCTCCAGGGGGGGGTTATTAGTTGAGGACGAGGGGGGATTGTTCCCTCCAGGGGGGGTTATTAGTTGAGGAAGAGGGGGGAGTGTTTCCTCCAGGGGGGGTTATTAGTTGAGCAAGAGGGGGGATTGTTCCCTAGGGGGGGTTATTAGTTGAGCAAGAGGGGGGGATTGTTCCCTCCAGGGGGGGGGGGGGTTATTAGTTGAGCAAGAGGGGGGATTGTTCCCTCCAGGGGGGGGGTTATTAGTTGAGCAAGAGGGGAGGGTTCTGTGTGAGAATAGGGTTTGGTTGGGTTGCATTTTCTGATACAGATAGGTTAAAGTCAATGGTTAGGTTGCACTTTCTGATAGCTATACCTATAAATAAGTGCAACCGGTTGCAAAATCTGATAAAGTTGCAAAAAATTTCACCACACCGCCATTCAATTTCTGCCCTCCGTCTCTGCCACTTCCGCCCCCAGCCGCCTACCAATCAGAGGTGAGGCGCATGACGTCACAGCAATCCTGGAACGCACGCTACACCACGAGGGGCAGGAAGAGGCGAGAACACAGAATAGAGTGGTGCTAGATGGACTATGGATCCCAGCAAGCCGCACAGCCTCAGCGAAAGTATAAAACAATACCACAGTGGAAAAAAGATAGGAAGGACCCACAGTGCCAAGACTATGTACATTTAGTGCATACCAGCCAAAATGTAGCAATCATTTGCAGGATATGCTATGTAAAAGGTTATTTAAACCAGGTTATAGCAATCCAGTCCCTCAAGATCACCAGGCACAGGGACCTCTCCTAAGTAATTTATAGTTATAACTGGGGAAAGATATGAAATGCTGTAATTACAGCAAAGTGGGGTGAAAATAAATGTAACCAGGCAAATCTTGCCCTACCAGCTTTCATAGTCCTAATGAGGAAGGGGGGGGGGGGGGGTTTGCAAGGCCCAGAAAATGTATACTATTAAGGTCCTATGGGGTAGAGGGGACGGGCAACTACCCATGTGTGATTATATGGAACCATAGGGAAACCCAATTTTCTGCACTAAATCATTAAGTTTTACTGATTGAACACACAATTGAGATTGTATAATATATGGACACACCATCCAATCCTAAACGTTTACTTTGCTCATAGTGCAACCACCTTCAGTAGCCCCTAGTGGATGAGAGCTGAATGGCAACTGTGGCATAGTAAGACGGGCCACAATTGTCCTTCTTCCTTTTTTCCATGGACCCCTAGAGCAGGCAGGGTGCATTCATTGGTGCATAGGGACTTAAAAAACAGGCAGTTCCGAGCACAATAACTTCCGCCCAGTGGCCCTAACCTCTAACATCATGAAGCTCCTCGAGCGGCTGGTCCTTGCCCACCTGAAGAGGTCCACAGACGCCCTTTTAGACCCGCTCCAATTTGCATATAGGGCAAACAGATCCGTGGAGGATGCCATCAATGTCAGCGTGGCACACATCACTGAGCACTTAGACAGGCCGGCCTCCTATGCCAGGATCCTGTTCCTAGACTTTAGCTCAGCGTTCAACACGATCTGCCCTGACATCCTGATCACCAATCTGACACAGCTCGGAGTTGATCCCACTCTCCGAGCATGGATCAAGGACTTCCTGACAAATAGAACACAACAGGTGAAGCTCGGCAACTATTACTCCAGCATTCGAACCACCAATACTGGGGCTCCACAAGGCTGTGTTCTGTCACCTCTACTGTTCTCCCTTTATACCAACGACTGTATCTCATCCGCTGACTCTGTGAAGGTCATCAAATTTGCGGATGACACCACCATTATTGGCCTAATTGGAAGCAACGGAGAGCATGAATACCGGAGCGAGGTCGAGAGAATATGCAATTGGTGCAGGGAGAACAACCTAGTTCTCAACACTGCAAAGACTGTTGAACTAGTTGTAGACTTCAGGAGGAACCCTCCCCCCCCCCTCGCCTGTCCTCATTGGAGGAACAGAAGTTTCTATAGTGTCATCGGTTCGGTTCCTTGGCACGACTCTCACCAATAATCTGAAATGGGGGCAGAACACCACTAAAATTCAAAAGAAATCCCAACAGAGGCTGTTCTTCCTGCGCCAACTGAAGAGATTTGGCATGCCACGGGAGCTGCTGGCCAGCTTCTATACCGCCACCATAGAATCCATCCTCTGCTCCTCAGTCATTGTTTGGTACGCGGGTGCATCGGCCAGTGATAAACATAAACTGCAGAGGGTCATAGCTGATGCAGAGAGAATCATCGGGTCTCCTCTTCCACCTCTTGATCTCCTCCACTCCGCTAGATTGAGTAAGAGGGCCACCATGATCTCCCGTGACCCCTCTCACCCTGGCAGCCACTACTTCAGGCTCCTCCCGTTGGGCCGCCGCTTCAGGACTATACCATCCAAAACCACCAGGCGGAAGAACACCTTCTTTCCCCAGGCCGTTCGGTCACTGAACTCTGACTTTCCCCAGTCCGGCCTGCACTCATGATTGCCGGGCCGACAGCTGGTCCCCGTCGCTGCCTCCTCTGTATATCTGATTACTGCATTTCAAATTGTATGTGCTGTTGTATCTGTCTATGCCATGTGTACCACAAATAATTCCGATTATGGCTCTTGCTGTACTTGGCGAAATAAAACTGATTCTGATTCTGATTCTGATTCTGACATTGGTGGGCTGTAACTAGTGGACCCGAATCCCTAGAAACGCTGGCATTCTGGGTGCCTGGCTTTCTGGGGGAGACAGAGGAGTGCAGGAGTGCAGGACTGGTCTAGGATGTTAGGAGTCAGACCGAGTATGGGGGCTATTCTGCTGGCCAGTGTGAGGAGCGGAGGTTGCCAGGCTCCCCTGGGGTCAGAGGTGTTGGTGACGCATGACTCCCTAGAGGGACAGAGTCAGTGGTGGTGCCTTGCTCCCCTGGGGTACAGAGTAAGAGAATGGACTGCAGCAATGACTGGGCTGGTGGATCTGACACGGTGGCTTCCTGAATCCTTACTAATGTTGTTGGCCTGACTCCCCTTCTAGTCCTTCAGGGTGAGGATTGGATGATGATGATCCAGGGCCAGAGGATTTAGGACTGAAGGTCGGAGCTGGTGGCTGCAGTGATGTCTGGTGGCTGGCGGGCTCAGCATACTGTGTCCAGGATGGCATGGGGGAGCAGCAGTGTCTTTGCTCCCCTGGATATCATCAGTGGTGAACAGTTCTGGGCATCGGGTGGACCTATTTCATAGGAACCCCTGAGACTAAAGCAGCAATTCCATACCTGCCAACTTTTTAAAGCGGACCTGAACTCTTGCACAGGAGAGATGGAAACACAGAGAAATCCACCCTGTGTCTAACCTGCCTGTGTTTATAGAGAACAGCCTGTCACATTTTCCCTTCTCAGCAAGTAATGAGCCAGTGTAATTTGAGATGTCAACTGTCTTCTGAGTTGTGAGCTAATAAGTAAACACAGGAGGTTAACCCTTTCTGTGCTACCAGAAAACCAGGAAGTAACTACACTGCAGCATCTCTGTAGGAGCTCTATAAGCTGTAACAAGAATGTGTTTTTGTTTAAAGGTTATTATGCTGTTGATTACCTTTTAGAGCAGAAAGGAAGTTCTGAGTTCAGGTCCACTTTAAGATAAGAAAGAGGGACTCCTATAAAGATTCATACACACCTACCAATTATCTGTCCAACTATCTACCAAACTTGTCTGTTAATCCCCATGCAACGTTTGTTGTGAAACAAGTTGAAACAACAACAAAAAAAGTATTTTGCTATTGTTCAAACAGCTGATAAGACTGATAAGAAGTCAATCCAACTGTTGTACTGACTTCTTATCAGTCTTATCAGCTTTCTGAACAAGAGCAAAATACTTTTTTTAGTTGTTTCAACTTTTTTTCTCACAACAAAAGCTGTTTGACAATTGTGCTGCATAAGAGATCGCTGTTGGGCGTGTGTATGGGGGCTGTACGCTGGGCATACACGGCACAATTTTGCCCCCCCGATTCTCCCGCTCGATTGTTTCCCCGCTCGATTCCGCAGACGATTCTCTTCTCTTCCGCTCGTTTTTCTTATCTTTTTGCATTGTCCTCAATGCAGAATCGAGCGGCGAAACGATCGGGCGGGAGATCGGACGTGTCGGAAATTGTCTATCCAGCCATGTAAATGGCTCAGAATGGAGCCGTGTATTCCCAGCATAACAGACAAGTTGGGCAGATAGTTGGACAGATAGTTGGTCGGTGTGTATGAACCTTTAGACACACCTCCTGTCACACCACTAATCATGACATCACCACATATACCAAAAAGAATAAATATGTAAAAGGCATAGCTTTAAAAACTCTAACCACACTGTTCCTTTTTGAAGTCCTTAGTTTTCCTTCCTGTGAACATTTCAGAATAAAAAACATGTACATTTTAAGGATGGGAAAAAAGTGTCAATTAAAATACATTTTTAAGTATAAAAAATATGTATATTTACATAAATATCTCGTAATATAAATCATTTCCTTCTGCCCCCCTCCCCCCATGTCTCCTTAGGGATGACAGATGATTGCCAAGTGTGACTGGTGGCGCCGTAGTATGGCAGCCTCGGATCTTGGCTTTCAGACATTATACCCCCCATCCATTCAGAACCTGTATGGGCTGAAACCAATTCCAGGTACAACCCCCATTTGTCCTTGGTGAATAAATTATCCTGATTCTAATAAATCTGTACATCAATCCTGAAAGACGGACTAATGAAGAAGAGTGACCAAGGGATTTGGTTCCAAAAGAGAGACTGTCCCTCTTAAAGAATGGACAGTTGGGAGCTATAAGCAAGGCAGCTGGATAGCCTGCAGAGATGGTGGTCGGATCAAGAGCAGCAGCAGATGGATCCAAGGACCTGGTTCCTTTGTAGAGATGGCCCGTACCGTGTGAACTTCCGTGAAAGTTCGGTTTGCGCGAACATTCGCGAGCCGCAATAGACTTCAATGGGGAGGCGAATTATGAAAACTAGAAAGACATGCTGACCAGAAAAGTGATGGAAAACATGTTTCAAGGGGTCTAACATCTGAGTTTTTGCATGGATGAGTGGGATAGACGCCATAAGTCCAGGGGAAAAATCTGGATTTGATGCAAAGCGGCATTTTAAGGCTTTTCAAGCCCATATGGTCGCCGGGCTGTGGTAACTCAATGATAGAACAACAGTGATTGTCCAGCTGATCGAATTTGGTCTGTCCACAATGAAGCAAAACGACCTTATTATCTTGGGTGTGCCCCCCCAAGACACTCATATAGCCGCCGGTCATTGCTTCATTGTGATACGCAAGCCCCTTCACCGCAGCAAGGTAACGATCACAAAGGGGAATTGGCACATGTACATGCCTTTTGTTTTGTTGTTGCAGCCGCAGTGTAGCCAGAAAAGTTAGGCAGGCATGTACACGGACCAGTAAAAATGTATATAGCGGCCGCTGCTAGCAGCGACCTTAAAAATTCCGGAATCCGCCTGGAATCCTGGACCCACTGGTGACGGAGAAGGCAGTCAAGCGGCCTGCAGGCAGAGATGCTGTGTGGGGACTGGGAGCGACTTAGTCTTGGGGCAGGCAGTCACACAGCGTGCAGGCAGAGATGCCATGTGGGGACTGGGAGCGACTTAGTCTTGGGGCAGGCCTGAGCGTGCTTTGCAGACCACGTGGTCAGATGGAGCCTTGACCCAACACTGTGTGCCAGAGACGTCACCACTTGCCTTTCAACATCACGGTAAGTTTGGGTAGCGCCTTTTTTGAGAAATAATTGCATATCTTCCACTGCGTTGTATGGATTTGCTTTTGTGTGCTGCTTTCCCTCAGGTGGTCATCCCATTGCAGTCTGTGCTTTGTCATCATGTGCCTTCATAGGAAGTTGTCCCTAAGTGGGTCTTGGTCTTTCCACGGCTCAATTTTTGGTGGCAGAGAATACAACAGATGGCATTGCCCTCATCTGAGGCAGACACACACAAAAATTTCCACACCGCTGAGCCCTGGGGTGATGGCACTTTTTTTGGTGGTGGCCGACTGTGTTAATGAGTGTTAACTGGGGTGCCAGAATCAAAGCAGGAGGAGGAAGATATGTCACGCTTCCATGCGGAAGCTGAGGAAGATGAGGTGTTCTGTGTTAAATAGTCAACTATGTCCTGACAATCTTGGGGGTTGATGGCACGCGCCTTCTGAACACTGTACTTTGGTCCAGGGCCACACAAAATCACGACAGCACGACCTCGAACAGACCTGCCGGGTGGCCTGCCTCTGGGTCTGCCTGTTTTGCCCATATTAGGGGGGATGAAGTGAAAGGTATGCACTGACTTGACTAATACAATGTGCAGTCACACAGGTGAGTGACCAGTTATGCAGTGACTGGTATCAATACAACGTGCAGCTGTCTCTCTCACACACACACGTACCGTGAACAGGTACAGTGACCGCTGGAATTAACAATGTGTGGGTGCAACAGGTAGGTATATGCAGTGATGGGTATTACAAGTGTGCACCCGTCACACACACACACACACACACACACACCTACCACAATGCGTGCGCTCACGTAGGTAGGTGGGTGCACTGAACACAACAGGTTGGTATATGCAGTGATGGGTATTACAAGTGTGCACCTGTCCCACACACACAGGTACCGCCGTGAACAGGTACAGGGACTGGTGGTATTAACAATGCATGCACTCACATAGGTAGGTGGGTGCACTGAACATAACAGGTAGGTATATGCAGGTAGGTATATGCAGTAACGGGTAATAAAAGTGTGCACCTGTCACACACACATACTGGTAGCGCTGTGAACAGGTGCAATGACTGGTGGTATTAACAATGCGTGCGCTCATGTAGGTAGGTGGGTGCACTGAACACAACAGGTAGGTATATGCAGTGATGGGTATTACAAGTGTGCACCTGTCACAGACACACACAGGTACCGCTGTGAACAGGTACAGTGACTGGTGGTATTAACAATGCGTGCGCTCACCTAGGTAGGTGTGTGCACTGAACACAACAGGTAGGTATATGCAGGTACGTATATGCAGTGATGGGTATTACAGGTGTGCACCTGTCACAGACACACATAGGTACAGCCGTGAACAGGTGCAATGACTGGTGGTATTAACAATGCGTGCTCTCACGTAGGTATGTAGGTAGGTAGGCGCACTGAACAGTGAACAGGTGCAGTGATTGGGATGGGATTACAAATCTGCAGCTGCCTGTCACACACACAGGTAGTCACTGAATGTGCTGGGCCTGACAGTGGCACAGTAGCAATTACACCAAAGGCCAGCTGCAACTGACTAACAGGGCTGAGTGTGCCACAAAAATTTTTTTTTTAAAAATTAGATCACAAGAACAAGATTAGCTCTCAAAAGAGCTGTTAAGGGGTGCTTCTTTAGCAATAAGAATCAGCAAGGATCAAGCTAACAAGCCTACAAGAGCCTAAGCTTTCCCTATGAGAGTCTGCTGCAGAAGCTGTCCCTTCTCTAATTACTGCAGGCACACGAGTTAGTGTTGTCCGGATCATGAACAATTCGGATCTTTGATCCGAATCTCTTTTGTGAGTCGAATCATCCGAATCATCAAAATGAACAATTTGGTTCACAAAGGGGGTTGAGCAAGGAGCGGCATGCTCCCTCTTAGCAGGCAGGGGATCCTGGAAGCAGAGCAGAGATGGATCGCTCAGTTGGAGGGGAGCCAGCCTTGCTCAGGGACAGGTAGATGAGAGAGGGGACATGGGTGCCACTGCCAGATATGTGTAGAGCACACGTACTGGCTGTAATGTGCTGCTAATGTTAGGCTGTCTGTTCTGTAGTTGTGCATAGTTAGTGAACAAATGGGAAACTTTTGGCTCAGAAGCAAAGCTCAGTAACTTTGCAGACAGTGTGCTGGGCTAGAATGGCAGGGCAGGGCAGGCACTGTGATTGCAGTGCAATATGATCCTCCTGCACTCTGCTCTAAACAGCTGCACTTAACTTCTCCCAAAATTTATGATGAGTGTTGGAGGTGAGAAAAGTACACATTTTGGAATGTTTTCTTTCACTGTGAGACATTTGCATTCAAAGTATACAGATGAACATATAGGTGAAATAGATTTAAAGCATAGGATTGCAACATGTGGGTTATGTGTGCAAAAAAAAAAAATTTTTAAAAAAGAAATGCTGCTCTCTGCTCACCCCTCGTCGTCCACCTCCTCCCTTCTCTGTCTACTCCCTTCTCTGTCCTCCATCCCCCCTTCTCTGTCTGTCCACCCCCCTCCCCTTCTCTGTCCACTGTAGGGAAAGTCCTGTCCTGCTAGTCATTTCACCCCCCCCCCCCCCCCCCCCCCAATGCTTCCCTAGTAAAATGGGCACATAAATGACAGATGAAATTCAATGTTGAAAAATGTAAAGTCATGCATTTTGGTCGTACCAATGGCCTAGCACCATACAAAATAAATGGGATACAGTTGGGGACTTCAAACTTGGAGAAGGACTTAGGGGTACTCATCGACCACAAGTTAAATAATCGTACTCAATGCCAAGCTGCTGCAGCTAAAACTAACAAAATTTTGGGATGCATTAAAAGGGAAATAAAAACTCGAGATGCTAGCATAATATTTCCCCTGTTTAACTCTCTAGTAAGGCCACATCTGGAATATGGAATTCAGTTCTGGGCACCACATTACAAAAAAGATATTGCAGTTTTAGAGCAGGTGCAGAGACGAGCAACAAAATTGATACGTGGGACGGAAGGTCTCGCTTACCAAGAAAGGTTAGATAAACTGGGTTTATTTAGTCTAGAGAAAAGACGCCTTAGAGGGGATCTAATTAACATGTATAAATACATCAGAGGGCAATATAATAGCTTGGCGGATGAGCTTTTCGTCCCTAGGCCTTCTCAAAGGACTAGAGGACATGATCTGCACATGGAGGAAAAACGTTTTAGCCATTTATTTAGGAAAGGGTTCTTTACAGTAAGAGTGATTAAGATGTGGAATGCATTGCCACAGGAAGTCATTATGGCAAACTCTATACCTGCATTTAAAGGGGGCTTAGATGCTTTCCTTGCGTTGAAAGACATCCATGGCTACAATTACTAGGTAATGCCTAATGATGTTGATCCAGGGATTATCTGATTGCCATCTGGAGTCGGGAAGGAATTTTTCCCTTTTGGGGCTAATTGGACCTTGCCTTGTGGGGTTTTTTCGCCTTCCTCTGGAGCAACAGGGATATGTGAGGGAGCAGGCTGGAGTTGTACTTTGTACTGGTTGAACTCGATGGACGTATGTCTTTTTTTCAACCAAAATAACTATGTAACTATGTAAGTATGATTCGAGATTCGGATCGAAGATCCGGATCTTTTCAATGATCCAATTCAAATCATCCGAATCATTGAAAAGATCAGAACTTTCCATCTCTAACACGAGAGTGAGTCCAATGCCTGATGCTGCCTGCCTTTTATAAGGGGGGGAGTGGCTCCAGGAGGTAGTGTAGCCTGATTGGCTACAATGTGCCTGCTGACTGTGATTTAAAGGGTCAAAGTTGACCCTAATGATGCACTATGGGAGGCGAATCGAACCGCCATAATGTTCAGGATCGCGGGCGAATGCAAACCACCGAAGTTTGCCGGGAACTGTTCGCCGGCAAACCGTTCGGGCCATCTCTATTCCCTTGTGGCCAGAGTCACATGGGCGATCAGCTAGATTTACCTACGTGGTGAGTCGCTGGATCCGGAGTGCTAGGGTGCTGAAGTCTGCAGTACCTGGGGGCTGCACAAGAGCACACTGACAGGGGGGAGCAGGGGGAGACCAAAAGAGGGTAGTTGCATACCTCCCAACTTCTTGAGATAAAAAAGAGTGACACTTATGCTGCACCCCTGCCACACCCCCAACCACACCCCTAGTCACGCATACCATAAAGATTTCATAAGAAAATTAAGATTGTTTAAAATTCTAACGCAATTCAAACCAAACTGGTCCTTTCTATCCTGGTTCATTTTACTTCACATTAACATTTCAAAATATGGAATAAATCAGTTTAAAGGATGGGAATAAAGTCAATGAAACACATTTTTCAATTGAATAATACATTTATTTACATAGATCTGTAAATCAGTCCTGAAAGAGGGACAAATTAGGATGGAAGAAGGACAGGGTAGCCAAAAGAGGGACAGTTGGAAGCCATGTAGTTGGGTAGGGTGAATTGGGGGGAAAGGGGTGGGGGCAGTGTCCTCTAACTAACATCAATGGGGTCAACTTGCTCAAGCTTGTGTGAAGCAGTACACTAATTACACTACCTGATTGATGTATATGTTACGGCCAGAACCCGAAGTTTGGCCACTTCTAGTTCTGGCCAGCCACTTCGGGTTCTGGCCGGCCAATGTGCGAAGTGGCCGCTGCGCTGCGGCCAATGTGAGGAATGGAATGAATCCTGTAACATTCATGTATCTTCTGACCGCAGCGCAGCGGCCAAACGTATCGCAACTTAGTTATTTTAATGAAATTAAGCCGGCGGCAATGAAACAGATGAAGCCGCCGGCTTTTTCTCTGCCTCTCTCTCTCTCCTCCCCCCGCCTCTCTCCCCTTCTCTTATTATGGGCAGCACGCGTGTCCCCGAGAGTCGTTCGTCGCGCCAGGGAAAGCAGAGCAAGGAGGCTGCAGACATTGCTTCTGCCAGCACCCGCTCTGCAGGAACGGCAGGCTTCCCTGGTGCGACGAACGAGTCTGGAGGGGGGACACGTAGTGCTGCCCATAATAAGAGGAGAGAGAGGCGGGGGGGAGGAGAGAGAAAGAGGCAGAGAAAAAGCCGCCGGCTTAATTTCATTAAAATAACTAAGTTGCGATACGTTTGGCCGCTGCGCTGGGGCCAGAATATACATGAATGTTACAGGATTCATTCCATTCCTCACATTGGCCGCAGCGCAGCGGCCACTTCGCACATTGGCCGGCCAGAACCTGAAGTGGCCGGCCAGAACTAGAAGTGGCCAAACTTCGGGTTCTGGCCGTAACATATACACACGCAAGGTGTTTTAAAGCACTTTATGCCTCCAGTTTAGCAATGCAATGTGATTTCTGCCCTTAAAACACTGCTGTGCCTCAAATCCGTAATTTTCCCCGGGACTTTTGGCGTGTATCCCACTTCTTAAAAACAGACTAGTGCCTACCTGCAAAAGAGTGCAATCCCCACTTGTGGGGTCGAATACACACCGAGCATACACATGACCTGTCTACCACTAGAGGAGGATGTTGGTTTCCATTAACAGCTTGCATGCAACCTATTAAGTACTCGTCCCTCCCACTGCGAAGAAGTCAATCCTCCATGGGAGGGGCCTAACACTAACTAAATCCTAACCTATGTATATGCATAGCCTGGGTGCGGCTAATCAAATAAAATCGAAAATTGAAAATTGCGCAAAAGGTGGATCAGCGCAACACCAGGCCGCCTCCGAATGGCCTCCATCAGAGATGCGCTGAGCCCCCCCAGGAACTACAAACGCACCTTGAACCCAAACAGAAGCTCTGCATATACACCAAAAGCATGGCTGTTAAGTGGGAGCAGCTGACCAAAAACGAATTACATTAGTACATATGCATAGCCTGGGTCCACCTTTTTGCGCAATTTTCGATTTTATTTGATTAGCCGCACCCAGGCTATGCATATACATAGGTTAGGATTTAGTTAGTGTTAGGCCCCTCCCATGGAGGATTGACTTCTTCGCAGTGGGAGGGACGAGTACTTAATAGGTTGCATGCAAGCTGTTAATGGAAACCAACATCCTCCTCTAGTGGTAGACAGGTCATGTGTATGCTCGGTGTGTATTCGACCCCACAAGTGGGGCTTGCACTCTTTTGCAGGTAGGCACTAGTCTGTTTTTAAGTAGCGCTGCTCATTTCCTTGCTATGTACTAATGTAATTCGTTTTTGGTCAGCTGCTCCCACTTAACAGCCATGCTTTTGGTGTATATGCAGAGCTTCTGTTTGGGTTCAAGGTGCGTTTGTAGTTCCTGGGGGGGCTCAGCGCATCTCTGATGGAGGCCATTCGGAGGCGGCCTGGTGTTGCGCTGATCCACCTTTTGTGTATCCCACTCCGCCATGCCCCCCTAAAGGTGTTAGGCCCCTTGAAACATTCTTTCCATCACGTTTGTGTCCATGATTAGTGTTTGTAGTTTTGAAAGTTCGCCTGCCCATTGAAGTCTATTGCGGTTTGCAAAGTTCGCGCGAACCTGAACTTTTGCGTTGGAGGTTTGTGAACCTAAAATGGTAGGTTTGAGCCATCTCTACTCTCTTTTTCTCATGCTTTTGTCAGTTTTCAGTTTTTCTTCCTTGGTACCATTTTGTTTTTTGTTGATTATTTGACCATATTTAAGGTTTGTAATAAGAGACGTAATTGCTAATATAATATGTAAGAAATGATAGTGTAATCATCTATATGATAATAAGCAATAGTAGAATTGTGGAACATAATTTGTGGTAAGAATAGCACAGAATGTTGATGTTACACTAGTGGTTGTTGTTGTAGAAAAATCGATATGTTGTGTGTACATATTGTTTGTATGCGTTGATTTGTATAAGATGTCATCATGATTTTTCTATTTCTTTGTCTTGAACTATATTAAGTTTGAATATTTTGAAGATCATATTCCCCTTTTTTCGGTCACCTTGAATATAATAATATTTCTTCTTCCTCTTCTATTTTGCCGGTTGAATGTTGAAAAAATGTCATGGTCCAAACAAGCTATTCTGCTATCCTGTATTCCGACGTCATCCAGCAAAAATGGAGAAACCCACATTCCCATCCATACCCAATGTCATAATGGATATAATGCACCACATAAATCGTCCATAAGATGGCAGCACTATACCACAATGGCCAGTATGTCGATGATCCAAGATTCCGCTTCTGCTACTGCCCATTAGAGCAGCGTGATGGGATGCGTTGTGGGCGCAATGCTTGCTTTACACGCTACAGCCTGTCTGGTGCGACGAAAACGTCGCACCGCTTAACTTTTTTTGAACATTTGCACTTCACTTTTTTTTTCCATCTGCGATCTCTCCTCCGACACGCCTCTCTCAAGCCCATTGGCTGTCCCATACTTACTGACGGCCTCACATGCCTACCTCTCTGCTAGCCTCCACCTCCTACAATTCACTTCATGGCCGCCCGGCCGGCCGGGGAAACTCATCATGCTACACGGCCGGGGATCGCAGAGACACCAGTACAGAGGCGCCTAGTGTCGCCACCCCACTATACTGACAACTTATGCTGTGTCATCCTGCTACTGTATCCCCATCACATCTAGGCTTCCTCTCTTGGAAAACATGACCAGCCCCGCCTCACCATTTACTGACTTATTACTCCTATTCAGGGACGGTACCGGGACCAGGCAGACTGGCTGCAGCCTCTCAGCACTTACCCTAGAGGGCGCATTCCTCTGCACTCTCCCTGACGCACCATTCCTCTGCCTTCTCCCCTCCTGCTCTAGCATCTTCCCGGTCACCTCAGCCTTCTCCTCCTCTTTAGCAAACAGCGACCCGCCTGCTCGAAGCTCTTACAGACTAGAGATGGGAAGTTCGGATCTTTTCAATGATCCGGATGATTCGAATCGGATCATTGAAGAGATCCGGATCTTTGATCCGAATCTCGGATCATTTTACTACCGGAAGCATTCGGGGGTGAAATGAACAGCAGGACAGGTCTGTGGACAGGAGAAGGGGAGGGAGTGGACAGAGAAGGGAGGAGGGACGAGCAGAGAGCAGAAATGTTTGCACGTAATACCCACATGCTGAAGTCATATGCTTTACATATATTTCACCTATATGTTCATCTGTACACTTTGAAAGAAAAGGTCGCACAGTGAAAGAAAGCATTCCCAGAAGATAAGTGCAGCTGTTTAGTGCCGAGTGCAGGAGGATCATATTATTGCCCTGCAATCACAGTGCCTGCAAAGTTACTGAGCTGTGCTGAGCCAAAAGCTTCCCATGTGATCACTGTGCACAACTACGGAACAGACAGCCTATAATGGGCAGCACGTTATAGCCAGTATGTGTGCTCTACACATATCTGGCAGTGGCACCCATGTCCCCTCTCTCTTATCTACCTGTCTCCCTGCAAGGCTGCCTCCCATCCAACAGAGCGATCCATCTCAGCTCTGCTTCCAGGACCCCGCTGCCCGCTGAGAGGGGGCGTGTCGCTCCTGGCCCCGCCCCTTTTGCGATCCGAATCGTTCATTTTGATGATTCGGATGATCGACTCATAAAATAGATTCGGATCAAAGATCCGAATCGTTCATGATCCGGACAACACTATTACAGACAAGTTGTGGCACGGCTGTGTGTACAGCGGGTTGCTAGGCAACAGCAGCAAGATGACTTCTACTGTACCGAGAAACACTCTCTCTATGACGTAGCTGGACTCTGTGCCTGGGGAGGGACAGGGACCCCCTGCTGACATTCAATTCAGACAGCAATCAATGCCCATCTCTGCTGCTCATTCATGACTGGACAGGCAGACCACCCAGCTCTTATCAGCTGCTGGAGGCCTGAAAATTGCCCTACAATTATCGGGGGATTTACAATCATTACAATCATTGCACAACCAGAGGCTGCAGTTAGCCTACTCACCACAAGATGGACAAATCCCCACTTCCAGGTGGAACGCACAGAAAGAAGGAAATTAAGCCAAAGACAGGAAATTATGTAACAGCAGGAAGAGAAGTTGCAGGAGATTAGTGATGGGAATTCCGGCTCTTCTCAGAGAATCGGCTCTTCTGAATCGGCTCCCATTAAAGAGCCGGCTCTTACGGCTCTGAATCGGCTCTTCATTAAATATCACTAGACACCACTCAGAATCGGATTAAAAGCCCCGCCCCCGGCTCCATGCCAACTCCAGGCTACTTCTCTGACTGAGGCAATCCCTCCTGCTACTGCTCTGCTCCGTCCCAAACACTTCTACAAACTGCAAGAGGAGGACTACATGTCCCAGAATGCCTCAGCGCCCTTTATTACGGAGCAAAGCAGAGCTAAAAGGGGCGGCTGAGGCATCGGCTCTTCTCAGAGTGAGCATCGGCTCCTCTGATTCACTTCAAAGAGCCGGCTCGTTCGCGAACGACCCATCACTACAGGAGATGGAGGGAACACACGGCTGGAACATGGAATTGTGTGATTGTTGTTTGAGTACTCCTGCTTTGGATGCCCGTGTCCTTTTTGGTTTTAGGGGGTTGGGATATTCAGAGGGGTTTTTGGAATTTTTCTACTAATAAAGTATTTTTTGACATAAAGTTCTGAAGAGTGGTGGTTGTTCTTAAATTTTATAGGTGTTGCCAGGGGCGTTCCTAGGATCCTTGGAGATCGGGGGCACCTGTGGGCACAAGGTGGGGGTGTATGCCGCGCCGTGGCAAAAATGGGCATGGCCATACAGTGCGTAGCCATGGGTGGGGCCACATTTACATGAACTTAGCAGTGGTGTAAGCTACAGATAACGGGCCTGCTCATCAAAATATTGGATGGAGCCCCATGTCCTTTATTTAGATGATTTACAATCAGTATAGTATATCTATATATAGATCAAAGATGTATACGCACATACAATTTTGATTGGTCAATCACTGACCAATTTTACCACCCCACAGACAATGAATTTGGGCCAACAGACAATGAATTTGCTGAACAGAGCTAAAATTGGCTAATCAAAATTGTATGTGTGTACCAGGCTTTACCGCTAATACTGTACATACTGAAAGTAGCAGGGATCAGCACACACTGCAGCTAGTTTACTATCAGTACAGGCACAGAGTAACAGCTTATACTATACATACTGTAGACAGCAGAGATCAGCACACTGCAGCTGGTTTACTTTCAGTACAGGCACAGAGTAACAGCTTATACTGTACATACTGGAGGCAGCAGAGATCAGCACACACTGCAGCTAGTTTACTATCAGTACAGGCACAAAGTAACAGCTTATACAGTATACACTGGAGGTAGCAAAGATCAGCACATACTGCAGCTAGTTTACTATCAGTACAGGCACAGAGTAACAGCTTATACTGTACTCACCAGAGGTAGCAGAGATCAGCACACTCTGCAGCAGGGGAGGTTATTAGTTGAGCAAGAGGGGGGATTGTTGCCTCCAGGGGGGTTATTAGTTGAGCAAGAGGGGGGATTGTTCCATCCAGGGGAGGTTATTAGTTGAGCAAGAGGGGGGATTGTTCCATCCAGGGGAGGTTATTAGTTGAGCAAGAGGGGGATTGTTTCCTCCAGGGGGGTTATTAGTTGAGCAAGAGGGGGGATTGTTTCCTCCAGGGGGTTTATTAGTTGAGCAAGAGGGGGGATTGTTTCCTCCAGGGGGGGTTATTAGTTGAGCAAGAGGGGGGATTGTTCCATCCAGGGGAGGTTATTAGTTGAGCAAGAGGGGAGGGTTCTGTGTGAGAATAGGGTTTGGTTGGGTTGTATTTTCTGATACAGATAGGTTGAAGTCAATGGTTAGGTTGCACTTTCGGATAGCTATACCTATAAATAAGTGCAACCGGTTGCAAAATCTGATAAAGTTGCAAAAAATTTCACCACATCGGCATCTCACCTTCCTAGTAATAATTCAGTCACATCACAGAGACAAGAGAAGATGTATATGGAATATAGCCATGTCCCTCCAGTGCTGGCATCTCACCTTCCTAGTAATAATTCAGTCACATCACAGAGACAAGAGAAGATGTATATGGAATATAGCCATGTCCCCCCAGTGCTGGCATCTCACCTTCCTAGTAATAATTCAGTCACATCACAGAGACAAGAGCAGTGCAGTTTCTAGGCTAAAATGCACCCAGGGCGAGGGTGTAAAAATTGTGCCCCCCCCCCTAGGTTAGATAGGTAGGTGCCTCTCAGTATAGGTTAGATTAGGTAGGTGCCCCCTAGTATAGGCTAGATTAGACAGGTGCCCCCCAGAATAGGTTAGATTAGGTAGCTGCCCCCCAGTATAGGTTAGATAAGGTAGCTGCCCCCCCAGTATAGGTTAGGTAGGTGCCCCCCAGTATAGGTTAGGTAGGTGCCCACCAGTATAGGTTAGATAGGTAGCTGCCCCCCAGTATAGGTTAGATTAGGTAGCTGCCCCCCAGTGTAGGTTAGATAGGTAGCTGCCCCCCCAGTGTTGGTTATATTAGGTAGCTGCCCCCCAGTGTAGGTTAGATAGGTAGCTGCCCCCCAGTGTAGGTTAGATAGGTAGCTGCCCCCCAGCGTAGGTTAGATTAGGTAGGTGCCCCCCAGTGTAGGTTAGATAGGTAGCTGCCCCCCAGCGTAGGTTAGATTAGGTAGCTGCCCCCAGTATAGGTTAGATAGGTAGCTGCCCCCCAGCGTAGGTTAGATTAGGTAGTTGCCCCCAGTATAGGTTAGATAGGTAGCTGCCCCCCAGTGTAGGTTAGATTAGGTAGGTGCCCCCCAGTGTAGGTTAGATAGGTAGGTGCCCCCCAGCGTAGGTTAGATTAGCAGCTGCCCCCCAGCGTAGGTTAGATTAGGTAGGTGCCCCCAGAATAGGTTAGATAGGTAGATGCCCCCAATAATGGAGGGGGGAGCCGCAGGGAGGGCAGCCCGACCTCTCCCTCCCTCTCCTCTCCCGGGCGCCCTCCGTGCTCCCCCCTCAGATGCAGAGTCCGTGAGCAGCAGGGAAGCGCTGTTTACAACTCACCGGCTGCCTGGCTCCAAGCGCTGCTCTCTCGCCGCTGGTCTCCTCTCTCTCTCTGTATACATACTGATACACGCTGCTTCCGGCTTTAGGAAGCAGCGTGTATCAGTATGTATACAGAGAGAGAGAGAGGAGACCAGTGGCGAGAGAGCAGCTCTTGGAGCCAGGCAGCCGGTGAGTTGTAAACAGCGCTTCCCTGCTGCTCACGGACTCTGCATCTGAGGGGGGAGCACGGAGGGCGCCCGGGAGAGGAGAGGGAGGGAGAGGTCGGTCTGCCCTCCCCGCGGCTCCGGCTCCCCCCTCCATTATAGCGCCCCCCTCCCAACAGCGCCCCGGGCGGCGGCACGCTCCGCACGGGGCAAGAAACGGGGCTGGACAAGAGAAGATGTATATGGAATATAGCCATGTCCCTCCAGTGCCGGCATCTCACCTTCCTAGTAATAATTAAGTCACATCACAGAGACAAGAGAAGATGTATATGGAATATAGCCATGTCCCTCCAGTGCCGGCATCTCACCTTCCTAGTAATAATTCAGTCACATCACAGAGACAAGAGAAGATGTATATGGAATATAGCCATGTCCCCCCAGTGCCGGCATCTCACCTTCCTAGTAATAATTCACATCACAGAGACAAGAGAAGATGTATATGGAATATAGCCATGTCCCTCCAGTGCCGGCATCTCACCGTCCTAGTAATAACTCACATCACAGAGACAAGAGAAGATGTATATGGAATATAGCCATGTCCCTCCAGTGCTGGCATCTCACCTTCCTAGTAATAATTCAGTCACATCACAGAGACAAGAGAAGATGTATATGGAATATAGCCATGTCCCTCCAGTGCCGGCATCTCACCTTCCTAGTAATAATTCAGTCACATCACAGAGACAAGAGAAGATGTATATGGAATATAGCCATGTCCCTCCAGTGCCGGCATCTCACCATCCTAGTAATAACTCACATCACAAAGACAAGAGAAGATGTATATGGAATATAGCCATGTCCCTCCAGTGCTGGCATCTCACCTTCCTAGTAATAACTCACATCACAGAGACAAGAGAAGATGTATATGGAATATAGCCATGTCCCTCCAGTGCCGGCATCTCACCTTCCTAGTAATAATTCAGTCACATCACAGAGACAAGAGAAGATGTATATGGAATATAGCCATGTCCCCCCAGTGCTGGCATCTCACCTTCCTAGTAATAATTCAGTCACATCACAGAGACAAGAGAAGATGTATATGGAATATAGCCATGTCCCTCCAGTGCTGGCATCTCACCTTCCTAGTAATAACTCAGTCACATCACAGAGACAAGAGAAGATGTATATGGAATATAGCCATGTCCCTCCAGCGCCAGTATCTCACCTTCCTAGTAATAATTCAGTCACATCACAGAGACAAGAGAAGATGTATATGGAATATAGCCATGTCCCTCCAGCGCCAGTATCTCACCTTCCTAGTAATAATTCAGTCACATCACAGAGACAAGAGAAGAGGGATATATAATATAGCCATGTCCCTCCAGTGCCGGCATCTCCCCTTCCTAGTAATAATTCACATCACAGAGACAAGAGAAGATGTATATGCAATATAGCCATGTCCCTCAAGTGCTGGCATCTCACCTTTCTAGTAATAATTCAGTCACATCACAGAGACAAGAGAAGATGTATATGGAATATAGCCATATCCCCCCAGTGCCGGCATCTCACCTTCCTAGTAATAATTCAGTCACATCACAGAGACATGAGAAGATGTATATGGAATATAGCCATGTCCCTCCAGTGCTGGCATCTCACCTTCCTAGTAATAGCTCACATCACAGAAACAAGAGAAGATGTATATGGAATATAGCCATGTCCCTGCAGTGCCGGCATCTCACCTTCCTAGTAATATTTCAGTCACATCACAAAGACGAGAAGATGTATATGGAATATAGCCATGTCCCCCCAGTGCCGGCATCTCACCTTCCTAGTAATATTTCAGTCACATCACAGAGACAAGAAGATGTATATGGAATATAACCATGTCCCTCCAGTGCCGGCATCTCACCTTCCTAGTAATATTTCAGTCACATCACAGAGACCAGAGAAGATGTATATGGAATATAGCCATGTCCCCCCAGTGCCGGCATCTCACCTTCCTAGTAATAATTCAGTCACATCACAGAGACGAGAAGATGTATATGGAATGTAGCCATGTCCCTCCAGTGCCGGCATCTCACCTTCCTAGTAATAATTCAGTCACATCACAGAGACAAGAGAAGATGTATATGGAATATAGCCATGTCCCTCCAGTGCCGGCATCTCCCCTTCCTAGTAATAATTCACATCACAGAGACAAGAGAAGATGTATATGGAATATAGCCATGTCCCTCCAGTGCTGGCATCTCACCTTCCTAGTAATAATTCAGTCACATCACAGAGACGAGAAGATGTATATGGAATATAGCCATGTCCCCCAGTGCCGGCATCTCACCTTCCTAGTAATAATTCAGTCACATCACATCACAGAGACAAGAGAAGATGTATATGGAATATAGCCATGTCCCTCCAGTGCTGGCATCTTACCTTCCTAGTAATAATTCAGTCACATCACAGAGACAAGAGAAGATGTATATGGAATATAGCCATGTCCCTCCAGTGCTGGCATCTCACCTTCCTAGTAATAATTCAGTCACATCACTTAGACAAGATAAGATGTATATGGAATATAGCCATGTCCCTCCAGTTCTGGCATCTCACCTTCCTAGTAATAATTCAGTCACATCACAGAGACAAGAGAAGATGTATATGGAATATAGCCATGTCCCTCCAGTGCTGGCATCTCACCTTACTAGTAATAATTCAGTCACATCACTTAGACAAGATAAGATGTATATGGAATATAGCCATGTCCCTCCAGTGCCGGCATCTCACCTTTCTAGTAATAATTCAGTCACATCACAGAGACAAGAGAAGATGTTTATGGAATATAGCCATGTCCCTCCAGTGCTGGCATCTCACCTTCCTAGTAATAATTCTGTCACATCACTTAGACAAGATAAGATGTATATGGAATATAGCCATGTCCCTCCAGTGCCGGCATCTCACCTTCCTAGTAATAATTCACATCACAGAGACAAGAGAAGATGTATATGGAATATAGCCATGTCCCTCCAGTGCTGGCATCTCACCTTCCTAGTTATAATTCACATCACAGAGACAAGAGAAGATGTACATGGAATATAGCCATGTCCCTCTAGTGCTGGCATCTCACCTTCCTAGTAATAACTCACATCACAGAGACAAGAGAAGATGTATATGGAATATAGCCATGTCCCTCCAGTGCCGGCATCTCACCTTACTAGTAATAATTCAGTCACATCACTTAGACAAGAGAAGATGTATATGGAATATAGCCATGTCCCTCCAGTGCTGGCATCTCACCTTCCTAGTAATAATTCACATCACAGAGACAAGAGAAGATGTATATGGAATATAGCTATGTCCCTCCAGTGCTGGCATCTCACCTTCCTAGTAATAATTCACATCACAGAGACAAGAGAAGATGTATATGGAATATAGCCATGTCCCTCCAGTGCCGGCATCTCACCTTCCTAGTAATAATTCAGTCACATCACAGAGACAAGAGAAGATGTATATGGAATATAGCCATGTCCCACCAGTGCTGGCATCTCACCTTCCTAGTAATAATTCAGTCACATCACAGAGACAAGAGAAGATGTATATGGAATATAGCCATGTCCCTCCAGTGCTGGCATCTCACCTTCCTAGTAATAATTCACATAACAGAGACAAGAGAAGATGTATATGGAATATAGCCATGTCCCTCCAGTGCTGGCATCTCACCTTCCTAGTAATAATTCAGTCACATCACTTAGACAAGAGAAGAGGTATATGGAATATAGCCATGTCCCTCCAGTGCTGGCATTTCCCCTGTACCTTAACCATTGCCTTTCACTCACACTAGGAGAGAGACATGAGGGCATCAAAACCTCCTGTGGTTCTCATTTCTGCTGCTTACCCTGTAAAAAACCCAGTATTCTATTACCTCTTATTGAAAATGTATCAGACTGTAATATACATATTAACTATACATGATATACATTCATACAGGTGTATAGAGGAGGAGGTTAGGTGTAGGTAGGGGGAAGTTAGTGTTAGGTGTATGTAGGGGGAAGTTAGTGTTAGGTGTATGTAGGGGAAGTTAGTTTTAGGTGTAGGTATGGAGAAGGCTAGTGTTAGGTGTAGAGAGGAGGTTAGTGTTCGGTGTAAGTAGGGGGGAGTATAGTGTTAGATGTAGGTAGGGGAGGTTAGTGTTAGGTGTAGAGAGGAGGTTAGTGTTCGGTGTAAGTAGGGGGAGGTTAGTGTTAGGTGTAGGTAGGGGAGGTTAGTGTTAGGTGTTGGTAGGGGAGGTTAGTGTTAGGTGTTGGTAGGGGAGGTTAGTTTTAGGTGTAGATAGGCAGAGGTTAGTGTTAAGTTTAGGTGGGGGGAGGTTAGTGTAGGGAGGAGGAGGTTAGTGTTAGGCGTAGGGGAAAGTTAGTGTTAGGTGTAGGTATGGGGGGGGGGGGTTAGTGTTGGGTGTAGGGAGGTTAGTGTTAGGTGTAGGAGAAGGTTAGTGTTAGGTGTAGGTATGGAGGGGAGGGGGGTAGTGTTGGGTGTAGGGAGGAGGAGGTTAGTGTTAGGTGTAGGTATGGGGGAGGTTGGTGTTGGGTGTAGGCAGGGGGGGAGTTAGTGTAAGGTGTGGGGGTGGGTTAGTGTTAGGTGTAGGTAGGGGGGGGAGTTAGTGTTAGGTGTGGGGGGTGGGTTAGTGTTAGGTGTATGTAGGGGGTGGTTAGTGTTAGGTGTAGGTAGGGAGAAGTTAGTGTTAGGTGTATGTAGGAGGTGGTTAGTGTTAGGTGTAGGTAGGGGGAGGTTAGTGTTAAAGATAGGAGAAAGTTATTGTTAGGTGTAGGTAGGGGGAGGTTAGTGTTAGGTGTAGTTAGGGGGAGGTTAGTGTTAGGTGTAGGTAGGAGGAGGTTAGTGTTAGGTGTAGTTAGGGGGAGGTTAGTGTTAGGTGTAGTTAGGAGGAGGTTAGTGTTAGGTGTAGGTAGGAGGAGGTTAGTGTTAGGTGTATGTAGGGGGAGGTTAGTGTTAGGTGTAGGTAGGGGGAGGTTAGTGTTCGGTGTAGGAAGGGAGTTAGTATTAGGTGTAGGTAGGGGGGAGGTTGGTGTTAGGCATAAGTAGAGGGGAGGTTAGTGTTATGTGGGGGGTGGAGTTAGTGTTATACATAGGTAGGGGGAGGTTAGTACTAGGTATAGGTAGGGTGAAGGGTTAGTATTAGGTAGAGGTGGGGGGCAGGGTTAGTGTGAGAACAGGAAAAAGATAAGGCTATAGTAGAATATATCACATTGCGCCCATTTTAACATGTGGTGCTTTTAAATGTACGCCTTGAAGGGAGTAGTAGAATTTTACTTTAGAGTATTAGGCCTTTATTCCTGAGAATGATACAAAGTATCTGTATGGTGGATTAGGTTAGGCTATTGCCCCTGGGATGGATACATAGAGAAGAATATAATCTGTGAATAGTGCGGAGTGGAACTGTGACTGGCCTCTCTTCTATGCCATGGAATACTGAGCCCATAAGATCCTCGTGGAGCAGCTGCCACCTCCAGCTGGTGCCTCACACGTATGCACACTCTCTGTATTACCTTATCTCTGGATTTCTACTACGTCTTATGCTATAAATCATGCAGATAAATACACCTGTTATCATCTGTGCTTATTACTGCAGTCACAGGAGGTTTATGTTTATCCCAGCCGTTATGGGAGGTAGGCCTGTATCTCTTCCCTGTGAAGGAGGACATTTTCCCTGATAGTTTTTCCCAGCAGCTGTTCATAGCAACAGTCACTAATGCCGGCAGCCAATAATATGCAATCCAGTTGTTGTAGGTCAGTGGAGGTCTCAGGGTAGGGTTGTTCTGATAGAGCAGGTTCGGTCCATTGTGTCCATTTTCAGCAGTTCAGACAGTGCTGTTGAATGACCATATCCATTGTATCTCTGATGGGGAGAAGCCAATGTGCAGTCAGGAGCCACTGGTGTTGGGTCGTCCTGCAGGGGGAGAGTTTGGAGTCTGCAGAAAGATGATGGCTGGTGAGTCACAGCTAGGGGGTGGAGCCAGGTAACAAGGGGCGTGGCTGGTAGGACAGGCAGAGGAGATGGAAGCTGCAGCTGGGGAGGGGTTGGGTGGCTTCTGCTGCTTTGGTCCTGGTATTGGCACTGCTCCAGCTGGGAGCTTTGTTGCTATGGCTCTCGGAGAGTTTGGGCTTAGTAGGGGATGGACAGGTGGGCTCAGGTATGGCCAGGATATGCAGTTCCATCTGCCCAGTTCATGAGGTGACAGATCCATAAGTAATGATAATTTATAGCTAAGTAGCTGCAGGCCTCTGCTCCTATCTTCCTCTGTCTCCAGCTGTTCAATCCTCGCATCCTCATCCATCTACCGCTGCCAGCACTGCTGTAGCCTCCCAGGAATGTGTGCATGGAGAGGAGGAGAGAAGTACCAGATGATGAGCAAGGCACACTGGGAGAGAGGACTGTGGTACTGAATGTGCAGGAGACCACAGCTTATGGGATTATCAACCCCTAGCAAAGTATGTTCTTTGCTGTGCTCTGTTTATTACTGCTGATATCTTACAGCTTTAATTTGTTATCCATTTCAGAACTGAGATCTCAGCTCAAAAAACAAGAGAAGGTATCCGAGGAGTGTTCAGCCGTCTATAGAAGAGAAACACATGATGAGAACAGACAAAGAGGAAGAAGAGACGTATGTGAGGAGTGATCAGCAGTCTATGGAGGAGGGTGACATGATGAGGACAATTAAAGAGGAAGAAGAAGAGACATATGTGAGGAGTGATCAGCAGTCTATGGAGGAGGGTGACATGATGGGGACAATTAAAGAGGAAGAAGAGACATATGCGAGGAGTGATCAGCAGTCTATGGAGGAGGGTGACATGATGGGAACAATTAAAGAAGAAGAAGAGAAGTATGTGAGGAGTGATCAGCAGTCTATGGAAAAGGGAGACATGATGGGGACCATTAGGGAGGAAGAAGACATGACATATGTGAAGGATGATCTGCAGTCTATGGAGGAAGGTGACATGATGAGGACAATTAAAGAAGAGGAAGAAGAGACATATGTGCAGAGGCATAGCTAGGGCTTTCAGCGCCCGGGGACAAAGACTATTAATGCGCCCCCTAAGGGGAAGGCACCAAAAAAGGGGCGTGACCATATAATAAATGTGGGCGTGGTTATGGGTGGAGCCAAATGTACAGGAAGTTGGCAGGCTCACGCTCACCCACCCTCCCTCAGCATGTACCTTCCAGCATGTTCCAAGACAAATTCAGCAATCATGAGCCCCCCCCCCATCAAGACAAATTCAGCAATCATGAGGCCCCCAACATGACCAACTCAGCAATCATGAGGCCCCCAACAAGACAAATTTAGCACTCATGAGGCCCCCAACAAGACAAATTCAGCAATCATGAGGCCCCCAACAAGACAAATTCAGCGATCTTGAGGCCCCCAACAAATCATGAGGCCCCTAACAAGACAAATTCAGCGATCTTGAGGCCCCCAACAAATCATGAGGCCCCCAACAAGACAAATTCAGAGATCTTGAGGCCCCCAACAAGACAAATTCAGCGATCTTGAGGCCCCCAACAAATCATGAGGCCCCCAACAAGACAAATTCAGTAACCATGAGGCCCCCAACAAGACAAATTCAGCAGTCATGAGGCACATAAATAGACAGCATTTCACATAAATAGGCAGAATGCCCTTTTAATATGGTAGACACCTCTCACCTGGCAGCAGTTCCCCAAAATACACTCAATCCGACAGCAGTGGTTCCCCAAAAATAGGTAGCCCCAGGTCTATAGGTGTCCCCAGAATAGGTGGGCAGCAGTATAGATGTCCCCAGAATAGGTGGCCAGCGGTATAGATGTCCCCAGAACAGGTAGCCAGGGGTAGAGATGTCCACAGAACAGGTAGCCAGGTGTATATGTGCCCAGTATATGTAGCCAGGTGTATATGTGCCCAGTATATGTAGCCAGGTGTATATGTGTCCAGTATGTGTAGTCAGGGGGTATATGTGCCCAGTATATGTAGGCAGGGGGTATATGTCCCCAGTATATGTAGGCAGGGGGTATATGTCCCCAGTATATGTAGCCAGGGGGTATATGCGCCCAGTATATGTAGTCAGGGGGTATATGCGCCCAGTATATGTAGGCAGGGGGTATATGTCCCAGTATATGTAGGCAGTGGTATATGTCCCCAGTATATGTAGGTAGGGGGTATATGTCCCCAGTATATGTAGGCAGGGGGTATATGTCCCCAGTATATGTAGGCAGGGGGTATATGTCCCCAGTATATTTAGCCAGGGGGTATATGCGCCCAGTATATGTAGGCAGGGGGTATATGCGCCTAGTATATGTAGGCAGGGGGTATATGTCCCCAGTATATGTAGGCAGGGGGTATATGTCCCCAGTATATGTAGCCAGGGGGTGTATGCGCCCAGTATATGTAGGCAGGGGGTATATGCGCCCAGTATATGTAGGCAGGGGGTATATGTCCCCAGTATATGTAGGCAGGGGGTATATGTCCCCAGTATATGTAGGCAGGGGGTATATGTCCCCAGTATATGTAGGCAGGGGGTATATGTCCCCAGTATATGTAGGCAGGGGGTATATGCGCCCAGTATATGTAGTCAGGGGGTATATGCGCCCAGTATATGTAGGCAGGGGGTATATGTCCCCAATATATGTAGGCAAGGGGTATATGTCCCCAGTATATGTAGGCAGGGGGTATATGTCCCCAGTATATGTAGCCAGAGGGTATATGCGCCCAGTATATGTAGGCAGGGGGTATATGCGCCCAGTATATGTAGACAGGGGGTATATGTCCCCAGTTTATGTAGGCAGGGGGTATATGTCCCCAGTATATGTAGGCAGGGGGTATATGTCCCCAGTATATGTAGGCAGGGGGTATATGTCCCCAGTATATGTAGGCAGGGGGTATATGTCCCAAGTATATGTAGGCAGGGGGTATATGTCCCCAGTATATGTAGGCATTAGGTATATGTCCCCAGTATATGTAGTCAGGGGGTATATATGCGCCCAGTATATGTAGTCAGGGGGTATATATGCGCCCAGTATATGTAGTCAGGGGGTATATGTCCCCAGAATAGGTAGTCAGGTGTGTCCCCCAGCATGAAGGGAGCAGCGCAGTGGAGGGAGAGCTGTGAGCAGCGGTGGAGAAGGGGGGCCATCTCCCCCCTCCTTCTCTCACCTTAGGTGCTCTCCCTCCCTCGCTGTCCCCTCCACGACTAATGTTCGTCCGGGTGGCTGGCAGCGGCGGGCGGGACTTACCTGCGTCTCGTCGCAGCGCCGGATGGATCTGCCGCTACTCTCTGGTCTAGTCCAGACCAGAGCAGCGGCTGCAGGACCCGAACTTCCGGCGCTGGAGCGAGATGGAGGTAAGTCCCGCCCGCCGCTGCCAGCCACCCGGACGGACATTAGTTGTGGAGGGGACAGTGAGGGAGGGAGAGCACCTAAGGTGAGAGAAGGAGGGGGGAGATGGCCCCCCTTCTCCACCGCTGCTCACAGCTCTCCCTCTTCTCCGCGCTGCTCCCCCTCCCAAAAAAAAACCCCTGTAGCTCAGCTGGGCGCCCTCGGGGACCCGGCGCCCCGGGGCACCTGTCCTACCCCGACCCCCCCTAGCTCCGCGCCTGCATATGTGAGGAGTGATCAGCAGTCTATGGAGGAGGGTTTAATAATAAAAGTGATTAAAGAAGAAGAGACATATGTGAGGAGTGATCAGCAGTCTGCGGAGAAGGGTGACACGATGAAGACAAATAAAGAGAAACCCCCACTTTCAGAGGGCAGAACAGGTGAGTAATCAATATTAAATGTTGAATATCTTGTTGGTTATTATGACTGTGTCACTGCTCACAGACTGGCCATATTAGGAGTTAGAATGCAAGGATCAGTGTTGCGCCGGTAAATAGTAAATTCAACACCAGCTAATTTGAAAATAAGAGAATCCTCCTCTCTTACAAAGATAAACAATATCTTGTAATAATCAAAAAAGTGCTAAGTGCATTTAAAACACCGCTATGTAGCAATTCATCAAAATAAAAAGTGCAGTAACAAGAATACATGAATAAATAGACAATAGTATATATCGGTACCTAACTACAGTCACTCACGCATTCAGACCACGGACACCTCCACTCGCTGCAGTGACAAAATGAACTGGGAGGGTCCTGAAAAAGTGTGCAAAAATAGCAACTCATGAAAAGCAAAAATATGCATTGAACCTGCTAATAAACTCTGCAGGCTTCTGTGAAATAATCATCAACCATTAAATGTGCTTGAAAGTAGTTTAGCAGTTTGTAGTCGTAGCACATTTAGTGTAAATCTTATGCAGGATGATGCAGGTCAGATTGCTTTTCCCTTTGTGCGGGTGAATGTAAGTCACTAGCTGCAATTGCTGCAATGACTGGATAATCACTAATAGAATGTGCTGATGTTCAATGATAGTTAAATGGAATCTGAAATGAAAATAATCATATGATATAATGAATTTTATGTGTAGTACAGCAAAGAAATAGAACATTAGTAGCAAAGAATAGAGTCTGCTAAACAACAAAGGGGAACTGAGACCCCCCACTATTCTGTAATAATTGGCTTAAGGCGATAGCCTATTAATAGCTCAAGACACCTGAATCAGTGAAAAAATCTTTATTTAAAACCAGCTTAAACAAATAAAAACAATTAAAAAGGTCCCTTGGCAGCTTCGGCGGAACTAGTGGGGCAGCGTGGGTAGCGCTGTGCAGCCATTCCTGGTCTATATATTGACATATCTGGTGAGTCTTGTGTATGTTCTCTGCTCTTCCACTATACACTCGGATACTCCTTTGGCAAGCTGTTTGTTGCCATCTTTCCTCACCTGTTGTTTTACTCTTGTTTTCCTTGTTTATATATATCTTTTTGATTCACTACACTTTTTGCTTCATTGGTATCTTGTTCTTGGGCCTTTCGTCTTCTCCCTATTAAACGCTTGAATGATAATTGGTTTATTGATTGTATATTTTTGCACTACAGATATAGTGGGATCTTGTTCATGATATCTCATCATACAGTTGAGCACAGGATGATTGCTGCACTTGCACCTTATATTGAGCAGGGAACATTATATGATATTGTTATATGTTTGTATCTATTTCTCCTGGGATATTGTTCTGTGAAGCAGATGTCTCTAGCACTACATTGATTGATTATTTATTTTCTGGGACACTGCTATATATTTTATCACAGTGATACCCAGGAGAAGTATCTATTTATTATGCACTCGACTTGATTATGTACCTTGATATTTAGGGGCCTGTGTACCAGGTCTGGCTGCCTGTTTTTAATTGTTTTTATATGTTTAAGCTGGTTTTGAATAAAGATTTTTTCACTGATTCAGGTGTCTTGAGCTATTAATAGGCTATCGCCTTAAGCCAATTATTACAGAATAGTGGGGGGTCTCAGTTCCCCTTTGTTGTTTAGCAGTTTGTCCTATCCTGTGCAGAGTGTAGGTAAAACTCAGTTTTGAAAATAGATGTTAAACGTGGGCTGAAACGTGGTGAGTGCAGTAGGCAGCGTGGTTTGCAGACACTTACCATGTGTATTTGTAGATACACCTGTATTAATAAGGCCTGGAGAAGAGTGTTGTACCCGGGTGCCCCATTTTCTCCTTTGGCCCTGGCTTGCTGCTAATTTGTATTAAAGTGAACATCGGCGCCTGATTTGGCGGACACTTGAGTTGCATGAGGAATGGGAATTACATGTCCGTGCTGCATCCCTGTGAGATCCATGCTGCGTTTATTTCAGGAAATGTTAAATAAGCCACACTATTTACCTGCCTAAACATTTTTAGTGGCAGCCACTGTCTGAGAGGCCTAAAAAAAATATTTAGGCAGGTAAATGCCCAATTTTTCAGGCATCTCAGACAGTGGCTGCAACCACAAATGTATTAGGCAGGTAATCCCAAATTTGTCAAGACTCTCAGTCAGTGGCAGCAATTTAAAATGTTTAGGCAGGTAAATGCTGATATATATATATATATATATATATATATATATATATATATATATATATATATATATATATATATATATATATATATATATTTTTTACAATAAAGTTTTATTAAGTGAAATAAAAAAGGTGTGTACAGTCATACACAGGTATACACAAATCAAATCCATTTGTGGGGCTAAAAACATAAAAACTTGCACAGTTCAATTAAGCATGTTTAAGCATATTAGCCAGTTTGTCACATGTTAGAAGATATAAAAAAAAATCTGCTAGACAGCAACAGGCTGGTATCTTGGCATTACTGGAAAGGGGATTGAGTCTGCTATGCATGAAATAATCTATTGCCAGCTGGGAAGCATGTTAACCATGATTACAAGGTATTTACATACTGAAAGCTAACAATAACAATAATAATAATAACATTTCTATAGAGCTTTTCTCCCATAGCACGCAAAGCGCTTAGGCTCTCTCAGATTCAGAAATTGGCAGTAGGATGAAGTATTGACACAACAGAAATTATATTTCTGCAAATGCCAGACTAAACAGGTGGGTTTTCAGTCTGGATTGAAACACATCCAGAGATGGAGCTGTCCTGATCTGCTGAGGTAAGGATTTCCATAATGTAGGAGAGGCATGACAGAAGGCTCTGGGACTAAAAGTTTCCAGGTGAACTCTGGGTATGACTAGATTATTAGAACGTGTGGATCTGAGATTGCGGGGATTGCTACACAGCTGTAACATTTCTTTCATGTATCCAGGGCCAGATTATGTAGTGATTTAAATGTCAGTAGGCCAATCTGGAATAGGTCCCTCCATTCTATAGGTAGCCAGTGAAGGGAGTGCAGGACTGGTGTTATGTGGCAGTGACGGGGTTGGTTAACAGTCTGGCAGCAGTATTCTGTATCAGCTGTAGGCAGTACAAGTCCTTTTTTTGGAAGGCTGGTGTAGAGAACATTGACCTAGTCCAGTCGGGATGTAAGGAAGGCATGAACTAAGGTTGGCAGATCTGTGGGGATGAAGTGCTTGATTTTTGTGATGTTCTTCAAGTGAAAATAGGATGATTTTACCACAGCAGAGATGTGGGTTCTGAAGTTTAAATCCCCATCAATTAGAACTCCCAGGCTACGCACATGCTCAGAGCTGTGTAGATCTGTGCCTCCTATTCCCAGTGGTGAAGACTTCAGGAGAAGTTGTTTTTGTTGTCATTCGCTTCCCTCCGATTAGAAGGACTTAAGTTTTATCTGCATTTAGTCTCAGCCAGTTGTCACTCATCCATTGCTGTAGTTCAGCTAGGCAGGTGTTTATTGTTGGGAGTTGGGTCTGTCACCCCAGGCTTGAAGGAAAGATATAGTTGGGTGTCATTAGCATAGCAGTGGGATGTTAGTCCGTCAGGTATGTCAGGCTGGGAGCTAGCAGAGGCATCCCATAGGCTGGCAGGGTAAAATACACAACCTGTGTTTTGGGGTATCATTGGCGCTCCTTCCATCTATCCCATACTAGAGTTCTTGATGGCCTCCTATCTACACACACTCGTTTTTTTTTTTATAAGGAAATGAGCTGTCTACTCTTTTAACCCAGTTTTGAAAGGTTAGTGGCGAGGGCACAAGCCATCTATCTGCTTGCCGCCTCTTGCCTGGTCATGATCAGCACTCCTGACAAAAAGGATTTACGGGGAGTTGCCAAACCCTCATCATGTATGACACCCAAAATGCATACAATTGGATCAGCGTTCATAGGGAACCTTGTCATGCAAGAATTTTGTAAGTTGTTTCCAGTCATCTATTATCATGGGGTAATCCTTTATAAGATAAAAAAAGGGGGGTGCGGGAGATATTTGGGACAGACATCAGTGGCCATGGAGTTATATTTAACTAGCCTGTTCGGGGTCAGATAGGCCTGCTGGAGAATATATAATTGCATGATTCTACCATGAACATAGGGGGATACCTTTTTCACAGCATCAAGGGCATCTTCCCAATCCTCATCTACATTATTATTATTATTATTATTATTTATTATTATGAATATTTAGTATTTATATAGCGCCATCATCTTCCGCAGCGCTGTACAGAGTATATATTGTCTTGTCACTAACTGTGCCTCAGAGGGGCTTACAATCTAATCCCTACCATAGTCATATGTTTATGTATGTTTTGTACAGTACATGTATTGTAGTCTAGGGCCAATTTAGGGAGAAGCTAACTAACATATCTGTATGTTTTTGGGGTGCCCGGAGGAAACCCATGCAGCCACGGGGAGAACATACAAACTCCTTGCAGATGTTGAACTGGCTGGGATTTGAACCAGGGACCCAGTGCTGCAAGGCGACAGCGCTAACCACTACGACGTTGTGCTACCTAAATAAAAATTATATACTCATTGAAGTTGTTCTTCTTCCCACGACTAAGTCTCTTGTGACACAGGATGCATTTGGCTTCTGTACTGTATCAGGCAGACACACAGAAATAAGCCCACACTGCAGAGCCTTGTACTGATGCTCTGGTACCGGTAGGAGTGACTGGGCAATGTGTCTGTCTGACCCCAGGTGACTTCACACTTTCCTGTTTGCCTCCTGTCCCCTGCAACCTCTCCCTGCTTCTCACTCTTATCCTCCCTTTCCAAGGCTCTGTCTCTCCCTCTGATTGCTCCTCCTTCTGTTCCTCTCTTGTGGGCACCCATGTGACATCCATCTCCCCCATCGCTTACACTTCCCAGCTAACAGTAGGTGCCACAGCAGGGAAATGGCACCTTGTGGTGACCTCAGTACTGTCGTCTGAGTGTCTAACTTCCTCTATACACACACCTTATTAATATGGATCTACGTATATAACTTTAATTAGAGGAAAACTAGTAATAAAACATAATATTTAATTCAATTAGGATAAAAACATTGTAAAGCCGCTCAAACATCATTGTGAAGTGAAAACACAGTGGGGGTTACCTACGCAGCTCTTACTGTTACTTTAAGGCCTGGGACCCACTAAGCACTTGTGATGAGAAGCCCTTGATAATGTAATACTATGTGTGTGATCACACGTGGGGGATGGGATTTGTTGTTTTATCCCCCATAGCATTACATTAGCAAGAGCTTCACAAATCACAAGTGCTTAGAAAATTGCTGCCAGTGGTTTCCAGGCCTTGCTCTGAGCTGGTGCAAATTGTATGCTAATTATATGCAAAATTATGCATCTGCTTCATCTGGTCCATTTTCAAACTGCATAAACTTTGCCTCAACTTGGAATTCTTAGCAGCTCACTGACCATCGCTAATGATAATTGTTCCTCCTCTCAGAATTCTATAACAGGAAGTGATGATGTTTCTCTATTTGCAGGGTGGAGTCCCGGCATCAGGAACCTCTCAGAGACTCGTCTCTCTGTATCCACAGACTGTACAACGGATGATGATGTCACTGGACAAGAGTCTCCTGCAGATATCCTGGTTACCCCAAATTTTCCCCCAGACTCCCCTCACCTGTCTAACCCTGAGGGGCCTCATACCCAGCACAGCTCTCCCCCTGCTGGAGGGTCTTATTCCTGTTCCATGTGTGGGAAATGTTTTGTTCAGATATCGCATCTTGCCAGACATGAGAGATCTCACACTGGAGAGAAGCCCTATTCATGTGCTGAGTGTGGGAAATGTTTTGTTCGGAAATCACATCTTGTCAGACATGAGAGATCTCACACTGGTGAGAAGCCCTATTCATGTGCTGAGTGTGGGAAATGCTTTGTACAGATATCGCATCTTGTCATACACAAGAGATCTCACACTGGTGAGAAGCCCTTTTCCTGTCCTGAGTGTGGGAAATGTTTTATTCAAAAATCAGTTCTTGTTATTCATGAGAGATCTCACACTGGTGAGAAGCCCTATTCATGTATAGACTGTGGGAAATGTTTTGCATCTAAAGAAGGCCTTATACTTCATGAGAGATCTCACACTGGTGAGAAGCCCTATTCATGTGCTGAGTGTGGAAAATGTTTTGGCTCTAAATCAAACCTTATCAAACATTAGAGAACTCACAGTGGCGAGAAGCCCTATTCATGTGCCGAGTGTGGGAAATGTTTTGTACAGCTATCACATCTGGTTAGACATCAGACATCTCACACTGGTGTGAAGCCCTATTCATGTTCTGAGTGTGGGAAATGTTTTGTTCAGAAATCACATCTTGTCAGGCATGAGAGATCTCACACTGGTGAGAAGCCCTATTCATGTGCTGAGTGTGGGAAATGTTTTATACAGATATCACATCTTGTCACACACAAGAGATCTCACACTGGTGAGAAGCCCTTTTCATGTGATGAGTGTGGGAAATGTTTTATTCAAAAATCAGTTCTTGTTATTCATGAGAGATCTCACACTGGTGAGAAGCCCTATACATGTCCTGAGTGTGGAAAATGTTTTGGCTCTAAATCAATCCTTATCAAACATAAGAGATCTCACACTGGCGAGAAGACTTATTCATGCTCTGAGTGTGGGAAATGTTTTGTACAGATAACAAATCTTGTCAGGCATGAGATGTCTCACACTGGTGAGAAACCCTTCTCATGTGCTGAGTGTGGGAAATGTTTTGCACGTAAATCACATCTTGTCAGGCATGATAGATCTCACACTGGTGAGAAGCCCTATTCATGTGCTGAGTGTGGGAAATGTTTTGTACAGAAATCACAGCTTGTCAGACATGAGAAGTCTCACACTGGTGAGAAACCCTATTCTTGTGCTGAGTGTGGGAAATGTTTTAGGCATAAAGAAAGCCTTGTCAGTCATGAGAGATCTCACACTGGTGACAAGCCCTAAGCATGTGTTGTGTATGGGAAATGTATTGTTTGGAAATCACTGCTTGTTATATATTTGTGTTGAGTGTGGGAAATGTTTTGGCCATAAGTGGTCTTTTACAACGTTTTTATTTTTTTCTCTTGCAAAGTGCTCATAGAAATATTTCAACACAGAGTCCTGAGGACACTTTCATGCTACTCAGTTTATTGGTTTGGTAAAGCTGAATGGAGGTGACATGAGGAGATAAACATGGGTACATATAGTACTAACCTGAGATAGAACTTGCCTGAGTTCATGTTTTATATTTTTAATTGTAAGGGTTAATAAACCAGGTGTTTTTTTATGCAAATGATGCAGAATCTGCAGTCACAGCTCTCCTGAAAAGTACATAAAACAAAATGCTATTATCTGGGAATATTAGATGATCCCAGTCATCCAGACTGACCTCAGGAAAGGAGATTTCCCTCTCTCTGTCTCTCTGTGTCTTTGTTTTATATTCAGGAGACATGAAGGGATTTGAGCTGAATGCACAAAGTCCAGTAAGATAAGAAGAGAGGGATTTATCTCCCAGCAATGTTATGCTGGACACACACAGGACTGATATTCAGAGAGATTGGATCACTGCGACTGTGACGGGATCTTCCAGGGATCTCCTGATTTCTCTACATAATTTTAGGGGTAACGTTATAGATCTATATTGTTACGCCCTCACAGAGGAAGATTGGCTACTATGTTACATGATAATACTACAGTATAAATATGGGAGCAGGAAAAGATAAGGTATTATTACTCAGATGTATTCCCAGCAGCACGGCTGTGGAGTTGGAGAAGTATTTTGGTATCTGGAGTCGGAGTTGTCCACAAATGCACTGATTCCGACTCCTAATAAATGGATACTTTTATTAAAAGAAATAATGTGATACAATATTCTGTGTCGCAGATAGCTCACAAAAATCTGAAATATACAGTAATAGCTGTGCTTAGTCCACAAACATGAAACAATAAACCAATCAAACAACAAGTTACTTTTGCTGCAGCAGTAAAGCAGTCGCCATATTCTTAACACCAGATACATATATGTAACTGACTGTATGGGTGATGTGTACACAGGAATCTTTTATATATAATAACATCTCTGCATTCTAAACTGCCACAAATGTGGATCTAAGCTTTGTTGTAACTACTTATTTACTCCACCCCATCGGTTTCCTTTGTTAAGGTATGGATGATTTTTTTGGTTAATTTCTCTCTGTATTTTTTTCTGTGGTATTTTTTTTTTGTGTCTGTCTACAGCTACAATCTAACGCCACACTACCATTCTGAAGATATCGGATAAAAATCTCCCATAGGGGACCAGCCCTCCTGGCACTGCAGGTGTTCCCCATATGGAAAAATATATGCCTATGGGAAGTACAGTGCTGCTTATATGAAGCCTTTATGTAGTGACACAACAACAGACAACTCTCCCTGTTATGGGGGTGAACAAAACCTCTGGCGCTAAACTTATCATTTTATTTCCATCCAAAACCCGGCCTGGCTTATATATAAAATGTTCTAACCTCTGTTTCTATGTGGGATGTACATCCAGCTGATCTATAGAAGAAACTTGTGTGTATAATGTTTATATGATATAGTGTGATGGATGTTTCATTATTATTATTTGCAAATCACTGTAACGTTTTGTTTGTTCTGTATTACAAATCCTTTACTATAAATGTAATAGCATCTCTGTGGTAAGAATAAAGCCCAACGAATAGCTGTGTCACTGGTCGGGATTGTCAATGAGATGCAAATAATTCTGTGTTGCTGCAGGTTTATGCAAATGTTATATGCAAATGTATGCAGCTTGAAAATGGACCAATCAAATTCCACCTTTGCAGGACTGTGTGGAAGGGTGAGCAATGCACCCTGGGAAGTAAACACAGAGAGACAACAGGAGCCTAAATGGTGCACTAGCTCACAAAGTATAGAAAGATGGAAATTAGGTGAAATGAACACTCACAAAGGGGAGCTGCACAGGGAGCCGCCAACCACTGGAAGCAGGTGGGAGAGGCACAAACCCGACTCCACTCGGGTACCCAGAGAGGGTGGTGATTGTCATACTCTTATCCTCCTTGGCGGTAGTGACGTGTATGCACGTAAATACAAAACATACTGCGATTGGTATTGATGTGCATACACATCCAGTCCGAGTTTGATTCAGGTGATTGTTTTTACTGACTCCACAGCTGTGATTCCCAGATATTGCAGATACACTCCAATGCCTCAGTGCTGCACCCCATATGTAAATTAGAAGGATATGATTGGATACAGGTGTTTGGGCTGGAGGTGAGATACAGGAATTCTGGGGTGGAGAGGGGGGCAGGTTATTGTTAGATGTGTTACAATCACTGCTATAGACACCCCAATGCCTCAGTGCTGCACCCCAAATGTAAATTAGAAGGAGATGATTGGATACAGGTGTTTGGGCTGGAGGTGAGATACAGGAATTCTGGGGTGGAGAGGGGACAGGTTATTGTTATGTGTGTTACACTCACTGCTCACTGCTATAGACACCCCAATGCCGCAGTGCTGCACCCCAAATGTAAATTAGGAGATGATTGGATACAGGTGTTTGGGCTGGAGGTGAGATACAGGAATTCTGGGGTGGAGAGGGGGACAGGTTATTGTTATATGTGTTACACTCACTGCTATAGACACCCCAATGCCTCAGTGCTGCACCCCAAATGTAAATTAGGAGATTATTGGATACAGGTGTTTGGGCTGGAGGTGAGATACAGGCATTCTGGGGTGGAGATATGTGTTACAATCACTTGCTATAGATCAGGGCTGGGCAAACTTTGCATGTGGATTCCTAAAATTTCTCCCACCTCCCAACCTACCTCCCTTCAGAGTCGCTAGCGCGTGATGTGCAGGAGTCAAAACCAGGGCTGTGGAGTCGGAGTTGAGGAGTCGGAGCAATTTTTGGGTGCCTGGAGTCGGGAAAAAATCCTCGGACTCCGACTCCTAATGAATTTAAACTGTAATTAAAATAGAAAATATGATAAAATGTTCTATTTCTCAGAAAATGGTCATCATAAATTATACATACAGTAATAACCACGCCCAGCCCACAAAAATGAAATAAACCAATCAAAAATAGTTACTTGTGCTGCTTCAATAAAGCAGTCCCCGTGTTTTTTAAAGTCAGATAAACATACTGTATCTGATTGTGACTGTATATATGATGTGTACACAGGAATCTCTTATATATACTAAATAACATCTATGCTGTAAGTATAAAGCCTGATGTGTAGCTGTGTCACTAATAGAGATGGTCAATGAGATGCAAATAATTCTGTGTTGATTCTGATTTATGCAAATGTATGTACTCTCTTTGCTCATGAAATAAAATCATTTGATATGTTGTTAAAATTTGGTTTAGTGACTACAAATTAAATGGTACCTGAGAAGGATGAAAAGAAAAGTTTTATACATACCTGGGGCTTCCTCCAGCCCCCTTCAGGCTAATCAGTCCCTCGCTGTCCTCTTCCACCACCTGGATCTTCTGCTATGAGTCCTGGTAATTCAGCCAGTCAGCGCAGTCCGGCCGTGTGCCGCTTCCACAGCCAGGAACATTCTGCACCTGCGCAATAGTGCTGCTCAGGTGTAGTATGCTCCTGGCGGCAGAGTGTGTGCATGTGCACTACACCAGACTGGCTCAAGTGCCTGGAACCATAGCAGGAGATCCAGGTGGCGGAGGAGGACAGCCTAAAAGGGGGCAGGAGGAAGCCCCAGGCATGTATAAAACTTTCATCTGTCTCAGGTTTACTCAGTTTTTTACTCAAGTTACACAGTACTACTATACTCTACACATGCACTCCCCACAGAGCTGCAGGGAATCCACTGAGAATGTTGTGCACATTGAACACAGAGGGGTTATCTATCACCCATAAAGATTGTACATGAAGAATGTGTAATAGAGGAAGAATCTCCTCATTCCCCTGCAGAGTACCTGCACATCACTCTTACATGTACCCACAGTTACATTGCCTAGGGTCTGATAGATGTTCTTTGTTCCTGTCTGTACCTTCTGCAAGTACTCTTACAAAGGTCTAGTTTTAGGCCTTCTTCACATCTATGCAGTGCAGATGGCCGTGCGATCGGAACGCAATGCGTATGATCGCACGCCATCTGCGCTGCTACCCGCTGCATTGCTGATCCCATCCATTGACAGTGAATGGGTCAGCTCTGCGCTTGCCGTCAGAATGCATGCAGCAGTACGCAAGCGTAATGTACTGCTGCACAGCGCATTTGATGTGAATGGCAGAAGGACTGTCTATACCCTTCTGCCATTCTTGCATGTGCGCTTCCAAATGCGCACGGAAGCGCGTATGATGTGAACGAGGCCTAAGTCTATGACTAAAAGTATTAGAGGCAGAAGATCAGCTGGATAGCCAGGTAACTGGTATTGTTTAAAAGGGAATAATTATGGCAGCCTCCATATCCCACTCAGTTCAGTTTCCTTTTAAAATTCCTTAGCATTGGCAGTTAAGAGATGCATTTTATGTTACATACTTTCAATCAACAAGATTGTATTATGCAAACAAGAGAAGTCGAGGAGTCGAAGTCGGTGGAATCCTAACCTGAGGAGTCGGAGTATTTTTGTACCGACTCCACAGCCCTGTTCAAAACTCGGCGAATCCAGCACCACATCTCCATGGCAATTGGGTGTCCCGTGACACTCTTCACATGACAACGTATTACACGCTGGAACATCTTGATGATGTGTGTCACCCTGTTGCCTTGGATACATGATAATGGAATCGGCGATAAGTGAGTTTTAACTCCCACAAATCACCCACTCAGGACTGCAGGGAGGGAAGGAGGGAGTGGGGGAGAGAGGAATCCGGCCACCTATCAGTGAGCCGAATGAACATTCGCTGCTGCTACAGACAAATGTGGGAAGCTGTTGCTGGAAACGATTCTGTGTTATGTAACAAAATAACTCCTATTAGAATGGAAATCTGATGCATCTCCAAGTATCTCTCCTGTGCATAAAGCTGCTAATAAAGTTATTCCTCTGGATAATGTGCTGAATATCAGCTGTATATTGTTCCCACAGTGTGACGTGTTTTGTTCCTCTGCATGTGATGTAAGATGTACTATTACCTGCATCACTCAGATGTACTGTAATAAATAAAAGTGTTTGCAGCCAGAGCTCTCTGTAACATTGCAGGTTTGTAGTGATGGTTAATGACATGGAAATAATTCTGAGTTGATGCAAAATACCCCTCCTACAATTGGCACAAATAAGCTATACTGGGCTGAAAAAATGAGGCCATGTGCTGCTTTGTTTTGAAGATCACAGCAATTATTTTTTTCCAGACGATGGCATCACCCGGCCTCCCTACAGCAACGCACAGGCATGACAATGTTATGGTTGGTTTGTGCCCGTTTGTGATGCAAAAAGCCCCCTTCTATTTGTTATAGTTTTCAAAATATTAAAGATTTTTATAAAAGTTCCCCCACCATTCATTCGCTTCATTATTGAGATGTTTCTGGTTTGTTTAGTGTTCATTTTTCGCAAAGTAAAGCAGAGAAACAAAGTACTGCAAGAACTTTAAATATAATAGGATAACAGAAGCGCCAACAGGATAATAAACACTAAAAGAACTTAAAAACCCATCTTGGTAATAGAGCAGGTAGTGGTGGACTTACCTCCTCCAAGCAGAACATACGACTGTGGATTTCCAGTCAAAACAATTTTATTGGATATTCCAAATAAAGTGCAACGCATTTCGCGGGGTACAAACCCGCTTCATCAGGCAATAACAGATAGGAGTAAATAGCATCTGCCAGTATCATCAACGCTGAGCGTCCCTGTAAGTCCACCACTACCTCCTCTATTACCAGGATGGGTTTTGATGATATGAAGAAAAAGAAAAAACATGCACAGGAAGGCTGAAAATTATCACTGCAGGAGTGCAAATTACCAGTACACAATTGGCAGATCCAGTAGGTAGAGAAAAAGGGGCTTTGCACATCCCTTATAAAACTTCACTTTTAATGTAGAAAAATTAAAATGCATACATTACATCCAGTACAATACTGAGAGAGAGGTACTAGGCTGGTGGGGAGGTCGACAGCTGTTTCGCGCCTCTATACACTGTGGCGCATCGGATGCGTCTTCCGGGTTGCGTTCCACCGCAGCGGAAGTATAGATTGAGAGGCCACCAGCACGGCCTGGCGTGCGTTCCAAGCGCAAACAGTGCGCTTTTTTGCAACGTGGGTGGCAGCTGCTCCTCATGGATGGGGTAAGAGGTTATTTAAGGGGTGAGCACACAAGGGGTGATTGTCCTGACGATGCGCCACAGTGTATAGAGGCGCGAAACAGCTGTCGACCTCCCCACCAGCCTAGTACCTCTCTCTCAGTATTGTACTGGATGTAATGTATGCATTTTAATTTTTCTACATTAAAAGTGAAGTTTTACCAGGATGGGTTTTTAAGTTCTTTTAGTGTTTTTTATCCTGTTGGCGCCTCTGTTTTCCTATTATCTACATCAAGTCCACCCTTGGTGGAGGGTTGTACCCATCCTTCTTCTACTACAGAGAGCGACTTTTAATCCTCCTGAGTGGGGTTAGGACAATTTCCCCATCTGCTTTGACAGTGGTTGCCTAATTTGTAACCCTGGTTTGTGAGTATTAAATTAATATTATTACTCTTCCAATTATACGTTACCAGTACATACTACACTATATTGGGCTCTTGCTGTTCTCTCTTTTTCGCAAGAACTTTATGTAACGATTGTGGAATTATCTCCGTGATCAGCACACAAGGCGTGCGCTGACACGGCAGAAATCCTACACAAGCGTATGAAAGGAGAGAACCCAGCTTTGGTGCAAAGCGCCAGTAGAGGGAAATTCCCACCGGCAGGTGGAGCTGTGGAGTGCAGAGGAGCAAGCCTCTGTACTGCCACAGATGCCAGATGGGAATTGTCCGAATTGCAACCGAGCAGGGCAAGATAGCCCTTAAAGAGAGAGAGCACAGCGACAGGGTGTATGTGTGTTCACCAATCTAGTTACCAACCCGCGACGATGAACACACAACCGTGAAGATCAGGTGGGAAAGCAATTGCAAGAGATGGCGATTGCCAACAGCGACACAAGACTGAATAAGCACAGAAAAGGGATGTATGATTGTCCACCAATCTTGTCGCTAACCTGCGACGGTGAAAACACACAACAGAGGAAACCAAGTGAGAACGTGAATGATAATGAGCACAGGGACAGAATGTATGTGCGTGCACCAATCTAGTCGCCAACCCGCGACGGTGCACACACAACAGCAGAAACAGAGTAGGAATGCAATCGCGAGAGAGGCGATTGCCAGAGGTGACACAAGACTAAGCAGAGGTAAACCCAGAAACAGAGCAAAGGCACAGCAAATCATACAATGAGAATGATAAGGAAAATAACAAACACTAACTAAACGCGAACACCGCACTCATTCGCAACAGCGAACGCGTTTACAGCGCGGTCTCCGCAACAGAGACAAGCACACCACTCTAACTAACCACCGACACACAAACACGAAACAGAGAACGCGAGCGCTTGCTTAACGGTTACCTCACCGAGCCTACAGCAAGCGTTCGTAACAGACAAGACAGACAGACCAACAGGAAACAGGTATAGGTCCGATAAGATCCACTGCTCTTCAGCCAGAGCGAGTGCGATCCGGGTTCAGGGACAGGACAGGAAAGATCCACTGCTCTTACTGCCAGAGCAAGTGTGAACCAAGTAGGGAAACAGAGTTAGCAGGATCCACTGCTCTTTCCGCCAGAGCGAGTGCGATCCAAGTAAAGCAACAGAGCTTAGCAGGATCCACTGCTCTTTCCGACATAGCGAGTGTGATCCAAGTATAGAAAAAGAGTTAGCAGGATCCACTGCTCTCTCCGCTAGAGCAAGTGCGATCCAAGTACAGCAACAGAGCTTAGCAGGATCCACTGCTCTTTCCGCCAGAGTGAGTGTGATCCAAGTATAGAAACAGAGTTAGCGGGATCCACTGCTCTTTCCGCCAGAGCGAGAGCGATCCAAGTACAGCAAGATGAGGTAGCCAGTAGCACCTGTTTAAATAGGAAGTAGCGTGAGGCACTTAGTGATTGGACCTCCACGGTGGATGGAGGTATGTGCTCCTGCCGCTGCCTGCTGCCACTAATATCCAGAGATTTTGAATCTTCTGAATTCTAAAGGGTATCATTTCATAATTCTATTATTTAGAGGCAGTTTCCTTTCGAATTTTCCCCATTCCTCCTTAACAACCTCCGATATTTCATCCATTAATGGGAAAGAGATAACCTTCTTCTTGAGGTGAGTATAATACTCTTTGTGCTTCTTTGTACCAGTCGACGGTTGTTCCTCATCGTTGCTATCCCATTCAATCGCCTTACACACTGCCCTAACATAGGGTTGGACTAGTGCGAAATCAAAGCCTGCTGCCCCCTCTTCTATATCCGTAGATTTCACAGATTGTAATTGTTGACCAGTAGGCTCTGAATGCATCGGCAATGATGCTATATAGTCCTTCATAGATTCCTGGACAGCGATCTTGATCATGTGAGACACATCCATTGGAGTTTGATCCGTCTCTTTAGCAATCTCACTGAAGCAGGCCCTGCATACAATTTTATCCTGCATACAGGGGCGTAACTAGGAGCCACCGGGCCCCCCTCTGCAGAGATTCTGACTGCCCCCCCCCCCCCCCGGGGCCCGCTCAGGGCTGTTTTGGGGGGCTTGAGGGGACACAACAAGAGGGGAAAGCCATGGCCACACTCGGCGGGGAGGGGGGACGCTCCCCCCCCCCCTCCCTCACCGCGGGCTCTCCCCTCCAGCGTAAATTAGTGTCTGGGCAGCGGGCAGATACATACCTTCCTTGCGTTCCACTGCGGCTATTCCTCGCTCTAGTGTCTGATGTCTGTTTATACAGGAAGTGACATCAGACGCTAGAAAGAGGAACATTCCCGGTGGAACGCAAGGAAGGTATGTATCTGACTGCCGCTGCCCAGACACTAATTTAAGCTGAAGGGGAGCGCAGAGGGGAGAGCCCGCGGTGAGGGAGGGGGGGCCATCCCCCCTCCCCGCCGAGTGTGGCCATGGCTTTCCCCTCTTGCTGTGTCCCCTCCAGCCCCCCAAAACGGCCCTGAGCAGGCCCCAGAGGGGGCCCCCAGCGGGAGCAGGGGCTGCAGGCCCTATTGTTACGCCCATGCCTACATAGCCTCTTTATTGCAGGCCCAACATTTTTTCTGCTGATGCAAGTCTAAAGATGATCTTCTTCTTTTCCTCTGGTGAGGTGGGGAGGTGTCCCCTCTTGACTTTGACTCTGATTTGTTCTTCCTGTGTTTTCTTGGGCTGGAAATAAAAAATACCTTGTATTAACAATTGTCTCCTCACATAAAAAAATAGGTTAAGAACCTACCTACAACTCCTACCTTTCAACCCTATGCTGATCTGTTTGTGGCACTGAAGGTCCTACAGGAGCAGCCAAGTCAGCTGAAAGAGATGAAGAGATACAGAACATAAGCTGGAAGGAATAGCCACACAACATACCGGTTGTGAGTGTGACAGAGAATGTAAGGCACCTGCATTCCTCCGATCTGATAGAGGTCATTGTAGAACGTAGAAAGGTAAGTATTTTGCACACAGCGACACACACCTTGCAGGTACCCTGCAGATGCCAGCAGAACAGTGTACCGCCCAGTGTCTGTCACAGACCGGCTTTTAAATCTTGCAGGCATTCAATTTCTGCCCTCCGTCTCTGCCACTTCCGCCCCCGGCCGCCTACCAATCAGAGGTGAGGCCCAGGACGTCACAGCATGCCTGGAATGCACGCTACACCACGAGGGGCAGGAAGAGGCGAGAACGCAGAATAGAGCGGTGGTAGATGGACTATGGATCCCAGCAAGCCGCACAGCCACAGCAAAAGTATAAAACTTAATACCACGGTGGAAAAAAGGTAGGAAGGACCCACAGTGCCAAGACTATGTACATTTAGTACATACCAGCCAAAATATAGCAATCATTTGCAGACTATGCTATGTAAAAGGTTATTTAAACCAGGTTATAGCAATCCAGTCCCTCAAAATCAGCAGACACAGGGACCTCCCCTAAGTAATTTATAGTTATAACCGGGGAAAGATATAAAATGCTATAATTACAGCAAGGTAGGGGTGAAAATAAATATAACCAGGCAAATCTTGCCCTACCAGCTTCCATGGTCCTAATGAGGTGAGATTGAGGACAAAAGACTGGGGGGGCAAAGCTCAGAAAATGTATACTATTAAGGTCCTATGGGGTAGAGGGGGCTGGGCCACTACCCATGTGTGATTATATGGAACCATAGGGAAACTCAATTTTCAGCACTAAATCATTAAGTTTTACTGATTGTACATACAATTGAGATTGTATAATATATGGACACACCATCCAATCCTAAACGTTTACTTTGCTCACAGTGCAATCACCTTTAGTAGCCCCTAGTGGATGAGACCTGAATGGCAACTTTGGCCTAGTAAGACGGGGCCACAATTGTCCTCCTTCCTTTTTCCCATGGACCCCTAGAGCCGGCAGGGTGCATTCAGTGGTGCATAGGGACTTACATTGGTGGGCTGTAACTAGTGGACCCGAATCCCTAGAAACGCTGGCATTCTGGGTGCCTGGATTTCTGGGGGAGGCAGGAGAGTGCAGGAGTGCAGGCCTGGTCTACGCTGTTAGGAGTCAGACCGAGTATGGGGGCTATTCTCCTGGCCAGTGTGAGGAGCGGAGGTGGCCAGGCTCCCATGGGGTCAGAGTTGTTGGTGATGCATGACTCCCTAGAGGGACAGAGTCAGTGGTGGTGCCTTGCTACCCTGGGGGACAGAGTAAGAGAATGGACTGCAGCGATGACTGGGCTGGCGGATCCGACATGGTGGCTTCCTGAATCCTTACTAATGTTGTTGGCCTGACTCCCCTTCTAGTCCTTCAGGGTGAGGATTGGATGATGATGATCCAGGGCCAGAGGATTTAGGACTGAAGGTCGGAGCTGGTGGCTGTCGTGATGTCTGGTGGCTGGCAGGCTCAGCATACTGTGTCCCGGATGGCATGGGGGAGCAGCAGTGTCTTAGCTCCCCTGCATATCATCAGTGGTGAACAGTTCTGGGCATCAGGTGGACCTATTTCATAGGAACCCCTGAGACTAAAGCAGCAATTCCATACCTGCCAACTTTTTAAAGCGGACCGGAACTCTTGCACAGGAGAGATGGAAACACAGAGAAATCCACCCTGTGTCTACCCTGCCTGTGTTTATAGAGAACAGCCTGTCACATTGTCCCTTCTCAGCAAGTAATGAGCCCGTGTAATTTGAGCTGTCAACTGTCTACCAAGTTGTGAGCTAATAAGTAAACACAGGAGGTTAACCCTTTCTGTGCCAGCAGATACAATAGATACAATGCAGCATCTCTGTAGGAGCTCTATAAGCTGTAACAAGAATGTGTTTTTGTTTAAAGGTTATTATGCTGTTGATTATCTTTTAGAGCAGAAAGGAAGTTCTGAGTTCAGGTCCACTTTAAGATAAGAAAGAGGGACTCCTATAAAGCCCCGTCTACACGGAGCGAGGTTTCCACGATGTGACTTATCAATCGATGTGACTTATCAATCTGATGCGGCTCGATTGATAAGATCCGACAGGTGAGATCTCGCCACCGCCGATTCCCTGCTCGTTCCCCACGAGGGGACAATGGCAGGGAATCGAGCGGAAGATAAGCGGCGCCGGCGGGGACGAGCGGGGGATCGAATCTGACGCACGCACGGGCGAGCGGGTACGCGCGGGGATGCGGAAGAGGCAATTCGGCGGCTAATTGAGCCGCGTGTAGACGGGGCTTAAAGGTTCATACACACCTACCAATTATCTGTCCAACTGTCTACCAAACTTGTCTGTTAAGCCCCATGCAACGTTTGTTGTGAAACAAGTTGAAACAACAACAAAAAAGTATTTTGCTATTGTTCAAACAGCTGATAAGACTGATAAGAAGTCAATCCAACTGTTGTAGTGACTTCTTATCAGTCTTATCAGCCTTTTAAACAAGAGCAAAATACTTTTTTTAGTTGTTTCATCTTGTTTCACAACAAAAGCTGTCTGACAATTGTGCTGCATAAGAGATCGCTGTTGGGCGTGTGTATGGGGGCGTTACGCTGGGCATACACGGCACGATTTTGCCGCCTGATTCTCCCGCTCAATCGTTTCCCCGCTCGATTCTGCAGACGATTCTCTTCTCTTCCACTCGTCTTTCTTATCTTTTTGCATTGTCCTCAATGCAGAATCGAGCGGCGAAACGATCGGGCGGGAGATCGGACGTGTCGGAAATTGTCTATCCAGCCATGTAAATGGATCAGATTGGAGCCGTGTATTCCCAGCATAACAGAGAAGTTTGGCAGATAGTTGGACAGATAGTTGGTAGGTGTGGATGAACCTTTAGACACACCTCCTGTCACACCACTAATCATGACATCACCACATATACCAAACAGAATAAATCTGTAAAAGGCATAGTTTTAAAAACTCTAACCACACTGCTCCTTTTTGAAGTCCTTAGTTTTCCTTCCTGTGAACATTTCAGAATAAAAAACATGTACATTTTAAGGATGGGAAAAAAGTGTCAATTAAAATACATTTTTAAGTAGAAAAAATATGTATATTTACATAAATATCTCGTAATATAAATCATTTCCTTCTGCCCCCCTCCCCCCATGTCTCCTTAGGGATGACAGATGATTGCCAAGTGCGACTGGTGGCGCCGTAGTATGGCAGCCTCGGATCTTGGCTTTCAGACATTATACCCCCCATCCATTCAGAACCTGTATGGGCTGAAACCAATTCCAGGTACAACCCCCATTTGTACTTGGTGAATAAATTATCCTGATTCTGATAAATCTGTACATCAATCCTGAAAGACGGACTAATGAAGAAGAGTGACCAAGGGATTTGGTTCTAAAAGAGAGACTGTCCTTAAAGAATGGACAGTTGGGAGCTGTAAGCAAGGCAGCTGGATAGCCTGCAGAGGTGGTGGTCGGATCATGGGCAGCAGCAGATGGATCCAAGGACCTGGTTCCCTTGTAGAGATGGCCCGTACCTCCGATTTTCGGTTTGTGAACTTCCGTGAAAGTTCGGTTTGCGCGAACATTGGCGAACTGCAATAGACTTCAATGGGGAGGCGAATTATGAAAACTAGAAAGACCTATGCTGACCAGAAAAGTGATGGAAAACATGTTTCAAGGGGTCTAACATCTGAGTTTTTGCATGGATGAGTGGGATAGACACCATAAGTCCAGGGGAAAAATCTGGATTTGATGCAAAGCGGCATTTTAAGGCTTTTCAAGCCCATATGGTCGCCGGGCTGTGGTAACTCAAAGATAGAACAACAGTGATTGTCCAGCTGATCGAATTTGGTCTGTCCACAATGAAGCAACAACCTTATTATCTTGGGTGTGCCCCCCCCTCAAGACACTCATATAGCCGCCGGTCATTGCTTCATTGTGATACGCAAGCCCCTTCACCGCAGCAAGGTAACGATCACAAGGGGGAATTGGCACATGTACATGCCTTTTGTTTTGTTGTTGCAGCCGCAGTGTAGCCAGAAAAGTTAGGCAGGCATGTACAGGCACCAGTAAATATGTATATAGCGGCCGCTGCTAGCAGTGACCTTAAAAATTCCGGAATCCGCCTGGAATCCTGGACCCACTGGTGGCGGAGAAGGCAGTCAAGCGGCCTGCAGGCAGAGATGCTGTGTGGGGACTGGGAGCGACTTAGTCTTGGGGCAGGCAGTCACACAGCGTGCAGGCAGAGATGCCATGTGGGGACTGGGAGCGACTTAGTCTTGGGGCAGGCCTGAGCGTGCTTTGCAGACCACGTGGTCAGATGGAGCCTTGACCCAACACTGTGTGCCAGAGACGTCACCACTTGCCTTTCAACATCACGGTAAGTTTGGGTAGCGCCTTTTTTGAGAAATAATTGCATATCTTCCACTGCGTTGTATGGATTTGCTTTTGTGTGCTGCTTTCCCTCAGGTGGTCATCCCATTGCAGTCTGTGCTTTGTCATCATGTGCCTTCATAAGGAAGTTGTCCCTAAGTGGGTCTTGGTCTTTCCACGGCTCAATTTTTGGTGGCAGAGAATACAACAGATGGCATTGCCCTCATCTGAGGCAGACACACACAAAAATTTCCACACCGCTGAGCCCTGGGGTGATGGCACTTTTTTTGGTGGTGGCCGACTGTGTTAATGAGTGTTAACTGGGGTGCCAGAATCAAAGCAGGAGGAGGAAGATATGTCACGCTTCCATGCGGAAGCTGAGGAAGATGAGGTGTTCTGTGTTAAATAGTCAACTATGTCCTGACAATCTTGGGGGTTGATGGCACGCGCCTTTTGAACACTGTACTTTGGTCCAGGGCCGCACAAAATCACGACAGCACGACCTCGAACAGACCTGCCGGGTGGCCTGCCTCTGGCTCTTCCTGTTTTGCCCATATTAGGGGGGATGAAGTGAAAGGTATGCACTGACTTGACTAATACAATGTGCAGTCACACAGGTGAGTGAACAGTTATGCAGTGACTGGTATCAATACAACGTGCAGCTGTCTCTCTCACACACACACGTACCGTGAACAGGTACAGTGACCGCTGGAATTAACAATGTGTGGGTGCAACAGGTAGGTATATGCAGTGATGGGTATTACAAGTGTGCACCCGTCACACACACACACACACACACACACACACCTACCACAATGCGTGCGCTCACGTAGGTAGGTGGGTGCACTGAACACAACAGGTTGGTATATGCAGTGATGGGTATTACAAGTGTGCACCTGTCCCACACACACAGGTACCCCCACACACACAGGTACCGCCGTGAACAGGTACAGGGACTGGTGGTATTAACAATGCATGCACTCACATAGGTAGGTGGGTGCACTGAACATAACAGGTAGGTATATGCAGGTAGGTATATGCAGTAACGGGTAATACAAGTGTGCACCTGTCACACACACATACTGGTAGCGCTGTGAACAGGTGCAATGACTGGTGGTATTAACAATGCGTGCGCTCATGTAGGTAGGTGGGTGCACTGAACACAACAGGTAGGTATATGCAGTGATGGGTATTACAAGTGTGCACCTGTCACAGACACACACAGGTACCGCTGTGAACAGGTACAGTGACTGGTGGTATTAACAATGCGTGCGCTCACCTAGGTAGGTGTGTGCACTGAACACAACAGGTAGGTATATGCAGGTACGTATATGCAGTGATGGGTATTACAGGTGTGCACCTGTCACAGACACACATAGGTACAGCCGTGAACAGGTGCAATGACTGGTGGTATTAACAATGCGTGCTCTCACGTAGGTATGTAGGTAGGTAGGTAGATAGGTAGGTAGGCGCACTGAACAGTGAACAGGTGCAGTGATTGGGATGGGATTACAAATCTGCAGCTGCCTGTCACACACACAGGTAGTCACTGAATGTGCTAGGCCTGACAGTGGCACAGTAGCAATTACACCAAAGGCCAGCTGCAACTGACTAACAGGGCTGAGTGTGCCACAAAATTTTTTTTTTAAAAAATTAGATCACAGGAACAAGATTAGCTCTCAAAAGAGCTGTTAAGGGGTGCTTCTTTAGCAATAAGAATCAGCAAGGATCAAGCTAACAAGCCTACAAGAGCCTAAGCTTTCCCTATGAGAGTCTGCTGCAGAAGCTGTCCCTTCTCTAATTACTGCAGGCACACGAGTTAGTGTTGTCCGGATCATGAACAATTCGGATCTTTGATCCGAATCTCTTTTGTGAGTCGAATCATCCGAATCATCAAAATGAACAATTTGGTTCACAAAGGGGGTTGAGCAAGGAGCGGCATGCTCCCTCTTAGCAGGCAGGGGATCCTGGAAGCAGAGCAGAGATGGATCGCTCAGTTGGAGGGGAGCCAGCCTTGCTCAGGGACAGGTAGATGAGAGAGGGGACATGGGTGCCACTGCCAGATATGTGTAGAGCACACGTACTGGCTGTAATGTGCTGCTAATGTTAGGCTGTCTGTTCTGTAGTTGTGCATAGTTAGTGAACAAATGGGAAACTTTTGGCTCAGAAGCAAAGCTCAGTAACTTTGCAGACAGTGTGCTGGGCTAGAATGGCAGGGCAGGGCAGGCACTGTGATTGCAGTGCAATATGATCCTCCTGCACTCTGCTCTAAACAGCTGCACTTAACTTCTCCCAAAATTTATGATGAGTGTTGGAGGTGAGAAAAGTACACATTTTGGAATGTTTTCTTTCACTGTGAGACATTTGCATTCAAAGTATACAGATGAACATATAGGTGAAATAGATTTAAAGCATAGGATTGCAACATGTGGGTTATGTGTGCAAAAAAAAAAAAAAAATTAAAAAAGAAATGCTGCTCTCTGCTCACCCCTCGTCGTCCACCTCCTCCCTTCTCTGTCTACTCCCTTCTCTGTCCTCCATCCCCCCTTCTCTGTCTGTCCACCCCCCTCCCCTTCTCTGTCCACTGTAGGGAAAGTCCTGTCCTGCTAGTCATTTCACCCCCCCCCCCCCCCCAATGCTTCCCTAGTAAAATGGGCACATAAATGACAGATGAAATTCAATGTTGAAAAATGTAAAGTCATGCATTTTGGTCGTACCAATGGCCTAGCACCATACAAAATAAATGGGATACAGTTGGGGACTTCAAACTTGGAGAAGGACTTAGGGGTACTCATCGACCACAAGTTAAATAATCGTACTCAATGCCAAGCTGCTGCAGCTAAAACTAACAAAATATTGGGATGCATTAAAAGGGAAATAAAAACTCGAGATGCTAGCATAATATTTCCCCTGTTTAACTCTCTAGTAAGGCCACATCTGGAATATGGAATTCAGTTCTGGGCACCACATTACAAAAAAGATATTGCAGTTTTAGAGCAGGTGCAGAGACGAGCAACAAAATTGATACGTGGGACGGAAGGTCTCGCTTACCAAGAAAGGTTAGATAAACTGGGTTTATTTAGTCTAGAGAAAAGACGCCTTAGAGGGGATCTAATTAACATGTATAAATACATCAGAGGGCAATATAATAGCTTGGCGGATGAGCTTTTTGTCCCTAGGCCTTCTCAAAGGACTAGAGGACATGATCTGCACATGGAGGAAAAACGTTTTAGCCATTTATTTAGGAAAGGGTTCTTTACAGTAAGAGTGATTAAGATGTGGAATGCATTGCCACAGGAAGTCATTATGGCAAACTCTATACCTGCATTTAAAGGGGGCTTAGATGCTTTCCTTGCGTTGTAAGACATCCATGGCTACAATTACTAGGTAATGCCTAATGATGTTGATCCAGGGATTATCTGATTGCCATCTGGAGTCGGGAAGAAATTTTTCCCTTTTGGGGCTAATTGGACCTTGCCTTGTGGGGTTTTTTCGCCTTCCTCTGGAGCAACAGGGATATGTGAGGGAGCAGGCTGGAGTTGTACTTTGTACTGGTTGAACTCGATGGACGTATGTCTTTTTTTCAACCAAAATAACTATGTAACTATGTAAGTATGATTCGAGATTCGGATCGAAGATCCGGATCTTTTCAATGATCCAATTCAAATCATCCGAATCATTGAAAAGATCAGAACTTTCCATCTCTAACACGAGAGTGAGTCCAATGCCTGATGCTGCCTGCCTTTTATAAGGGGGGGAGTGGCTCCAGGACAGGAGGTAGTGTAGCCTGATATGCTACAATGTGCCTGCTGACTGTGATTTAAAGGGTCAAAGTTGACCCTAATGATGCACTATGGGAGGCGAATCGAACCGCCATAATGTTCAGGATCGCGGGCGAATGCAAACCACCGAAGTTTGCCGGGAACTGTTCGCCGGCAAACCGTTCGGGCCATCTCTATTCCCTTGTGGCCAGAGTCACATGGGCGATCAGCTAGATTTACCTACGTGGTGAGTCGCTGGATCCGGAGTGCTAGGGTGCTGAAGTCTGCAGTACCTGGGGGCTGCACAAGAGCACACTGACAGGGGGGAGCAGGGGGAGACCAAAAGAGGGTAGTTGCATACCTCCCAACTTCTTGAGATAAAAAAGAGTGACACTTATGCTGCACCCCTGCCACACCCCCAACCACACCCCTAGTCACGCATACCATAAAGATTTCATAAGAAAATTAAGATTGTTTAAAATTCTAACGCAATTCAAACCAAACTGGTCCTTTCTATCCTGGTTCATTTTACTTCACATTAACATTTCAAAATATGGAATAAATCAGTTTAAAGGATGGGAATAAAGTCAATGAAACACATTTTTCAATTGAATAATACATTTATTTACATAGATCTGTAAATCAGTCCTGAAAGAGGGACAAATTAGGATGGAAGAAGGACAGGGTAGCCAAAAGAGGGACAGTTGGAAGCCATGTAGTTGGGTAGGGTGAATTGGGGGGAAAGGGGCGGGGACAGTGTCCTCTAACTAACATCAATGGGGTCAACTTGCTCAAGCTTGTGTGAAGCAGTACACTAATTACACTACCTGATTGATGTATATGTTACGGCCAGAACCCGAAGTTTGGCCACTTCTAGTTCTGGCCAGCCACTTCGGGTTCTGGCCGGCCAATGTGCGAAGTGGCCGCTGCGCTGCGGCCAATGTGAGGAATGGAATGAATCCTGTAACATTCATGTATCTTCTGACCGCAGCGCAGCGGCCAAACGTATCGCAACTTAGTTATTTTAATGAAATTAAGCCGGCGGCAATGAAACAGATGAAGCCGCCGGCTTTTTCTCTGCCTCTCTCTCTCTCCTCCCCCCGCCTCTCTCCCCTTCTCTTATTATGGGCAGCACGCGTGTCCCCGAGAGTCGTTCGTCGCGCCAGGGAAAGCAGAGCAAGGAGGCTGCAGACATTGCTTCTGCCAGCACCCGCTCTGCAGGAACGGCAGGCTTCCCTGGTGCGACGAACGAGTCTGGAGGGGGGACACGTAGTGCTGCCCATAATAAGAGGAGAGAGAGGCGGGGGGGAGGAGAGAGAAAGAGGCAGAGAAAAAGCCGCCGGCTTAATTTCATTAAAATAACTAAGTTGCGATACGTTTGGCCGCTGCGCTGGTGCCAGAATATACATGAATGTTACAGGATTCATTCCATTCCTCACATTGGCCGCAGCGCAGCGGCCACTTCGCACATTGGCCGGCCAGAACCTGAAGTGGCCGGCCAGAACTAGAAGTGGCCAAACTTCGGGTTCTGGCCGTAACATATACACACGCAAGGTGTTTTAAAGCACTTTATGCCTCCAGTTTAGCAATGCAATGTGATTTCTGCCCTTAAAACCCTGCTGTGCCTCAAATCCGTAATTTTCCCCGGGACTTTTGGCGTGTATCCCACTTCTTAAAAACAGACTAGTGCCTACCTGCAAAAGAGTGCAATCCCCACTTGTGGGGTCGAATACACACCGAGCATACACATGACCTGTCTACCACTAGAGGAGGATGTTGGTTTCCATTAACAGCTTGCATGCAACCTATTAAGTACTCGTCCCTCCCACTGCGAAGAAGTCAATCCTCCATGGGAGGGGCCTAACACTAACTAAATCCTAACCTATGTATATGCATAGCCTGGGTGCGGCTAATCAAATAAAATCGAAAATTGAAAATTGCGCAAAAGGTGGATCAGCGCAACACCAGGCCGCCTCCGAATGGCCTCCATCAGAGATGCGCTGAGCCCCCCCAGGAACTACAAACGCACCTTGAACCCAAACAGAAGCTCTGCATATACACCAAAAGCATGGCTGTTAAGTGGGAGCAGCTGACCAAAAACGAATTACATTAGTACATATGCATAGCCTGGGTCCACCTTTTTGCGCAATTTTCGATTTTATTTGATTAGCCGCACCCAGGCTATGCATATACATAGGTTAGGATTTAGTTAGTGTTAGGCCCCTCCCATGGAGGATTGACTTCTTCGCAGTGGGAGGGACGAGTACTTAATAGGTTGCATGCAAGCTGTTAATGGAAACCAACATCCTCCTCTAGTGGTAGACAGGTCATGTGTATGCTCGGTGTGTATTCGACCCCACAAGTGGGGCTTGCACTCTTTTGCAGGTAGGCACTAGTCTGTTTTTATGTAGCGCTGCTCATTTCCTTGCTATGTACTAATGTAATTCGTTTTTGGTCAGCTGCTCCCACTTAACAGCCATGCTTTTGGTGTATATGCAGAGCTTCTGTTTGGGTTCAAGGTGCGTTTGTAGTTCCTGGGGGGGCTCAGCGCATCTCTGATGGAGGCCATTCGGAGGCGGCCTGGTGTTGCGCTGATCCACCTTTTGTGTATCCCACTCCGCCATGCCCCCCTAAAGGTGTTAGGCCCCTTGAAACATCCTTTCCATCACGTTTGTGTCCATGATTAGTGTTTGTAGTTTTGAAAGTTCGCCTGCCTATTGAAGTCTATTGCGGTTTGCAAAGTTCGCGCGAACCCGAACTTTTGCGTTGGAGGTTTGTGAACCTAAAATCGTAGGTTTGAGGCATCTCTACTCTCTTTTTCTCATGCTTTTGTCAGTTTTCAGTTTTTCTTCCTTGGTACCATTTTGTTTTTTGTTGATTATTTGACCATATTTAAGGTTTCTAATAAGAGACATAATTGCTAATATAATATGTAAGAAATGATATTGGAATCATCTATATGATAATAAGCAATAGTAGAATTGTGGAACATAATTTGTGGTAAGAATAGCACAGAATGTTGATGTTCCACTAGCGGTTGTTGTTGTAGAAAAATCGATATGTTGTGTGTACATATTGTTTGTATGCGTTGATTTGTATAAGATGTCATCATGATTTTTCTATTTCTTTGTCTTGAACTATATTAAGTTTGAATATTTTGAAGATCATATTCCCCTTTTTTCGGTCACCTTGAATATAATAATATTTCTTCTTCCTCTTCTATTTTGCCGGTTGAATGTTGAAAAAATGTCATGGTCCAAACAAGCTATTCTGCTATCCTGTATTCCGACGTCATCCAGCAAAAATGGAGAAACCCCCATTTCCATCCATACCCAATGTCATAATGGATATAATGCAGCACATAAATCGTCCATAAGATGGCAGCACTATACCACAATGGCCAGTATGTCGATGATCCAAGATTCCGCTTCTGCTACTGCCCATTAGAGCAGCGTGATGGGATGCGTTGTGGGCTCACTGCTTGCTTCACACGCTACAGCCTGCCTGGTGCGACGAAAACGTCGCACCGCTTAACTTTTTTTGAACATTTGCACTTCACTTTTTTTTTCCATCTGCGATCTCTCCTCCGACACGCCTCTCTCAAGCCCATTGGCTGTCTTATACTCACTCACGGCCTCTCATGCCTACCTCTCTGCTAGCCCCCACCTCCTACAATTCACTTCATGGCCGCCCGGCCGGCCGGGGAAACTCATCATGCTACACGGCCGGGGATCGCAGAGACACCAGTACAGAGGCGCCTAGTGTCGCCACCCCACTATACTGACAACTTATGCTGGGTCATCCTGCTACTGTATCCCCATCACATCTAGGCTTCCTCTCTTGGAAAACATGACCAGCCCTGACTCACCATTTACTGACTTATTACTCCTATTCAGGGACGGTACCGGGACGAGGCAGACAGGCTGCAGCCTCTCAGCGCTTACCCTAGAGGGCGCATTCCTCTGCACTCTCCCTGACGCACCATTCCTCTGCCCTCTCCCCCTCCTGCTCTAGCATCTTCCCGGTCACCTCAGCCTTCTTCTCCTGTTTAGCAAACAGCGACCCGCCTGCTCGAAGCTCTTACAGACAAGCTGTGGCACGGCTGTGTGTACAGCGGGTTGCTAGGCAACAGCAGCAACATGACTTCTACTGTGACGAAACACTCTCTCTATGACGTAGCTGGACTCTGTGCCTGGGGAGGGACAGGGACCCCCTGCTGACATTCAATTCAGACAGCAGTCAATGCCCATCTCTGCTCATTCATGACTGGACAGGCAGACCACCCAGCTCTTATCAGGTGGAGGCCTGAAAATTGACCTACAATTATCGGGGGACTTACAATCATTGCACAACCAGAGGCTGCAGTTAGCTACTCACCACAAGATGGAGAAATCCCCACTTACAGGTGGAACGCACAGAAAGAAGGAAATTAAGCCAAAGACAGGAAATTATGTAACAGCAGGAAGAGAGAAGTTGCAGGAGATGGAGGGAACACACGGCTGGAACATGGAATTGTGTGATTGTTGTTTGAGTACTCCTGCTTTGGATGCCTGTGTCCTTTTTGGTTTCAGGGGGTTGGGCTATTTAGAGGGGTTTTGGGAATTTTTCTACTAATAAAGTATTTTTTGACATTAAGTTCTGAAGAGTGGTGGTTGTTCTTAAATTTTATAGGTGTTGCATCATTCAACCTGCCTTCCCTCGGGCACTCGCTTGAGGTGAACTTAGTCTTTTTAGGGACTTGTGCACCAAGTCATACAATTTTTTTCTTGACTGGAAATGATGTAAAAGCAGGAAGAGAAGTTGCAGGAGATGGAGAGAAGACACGACTGGAAGAGGTAATTGTGTGATTGTTGTTATAAATTGAGCAGAGCAGAGGTCGGGATGGACATACTTTGTTACAGAGGAGGTCATAGTATACTTGTCACTATCCTTATCATCCCCCTTGAAGTAATTGCCATACAAGAGACTTTTATAACTACTGAGACTTGTTTGCTAGTTGTCTAGTGAATCCCCTACACGTGCCATAGATTATGTCTGGCATCTCACCTTCCTAGTAATAATTCAGTCACATCACAGAGACAAGAGAAGATGTATATGGAATATAGCCATGTCCCTCCAGTGCTGGCATCTCACCTTCCTCGTAATAATTAAGTCACATCACAGAGACAAGAGAAGATGTATATGGAATATAGCCATGTCCCTCCAGTGCCAGCATCTCACCTTCCTCGTAATAATTCAGTCACATCACAGAGACAAGAGAGGATGTATATGGAATATAGCCATGTCCCTCCAGTGCTGGCATCTCACCTTCCTAGTAATAATTCAGTCACATCACAGAGACAAGAGGAGATGTATATGGAATATAGCCATGTCCCTCCAGTGCCAGCATCTCACCTTCCTAGTAATAACTCACATCACAGAGACAAGTGAAGATGTATATGGAATATAGCCATGTCCCTCCAGTGCTGGCATCTCACCTTCCTAGTAATAATTCAGTCACATCACAGAGACAAGAGAAGATGTATATGGAATATAGCCATGTCCCTCCAGTGCCAGCATCTCACCTTCCTCGTAATAATTAAGTCACATCACAGAGACAAGAGAAGATGTATATGGAATGTAGCCATGTCCCTCCAGTGCTGGCATCTCACCTTCCTAGTAATAATTCAGTCACATCACTTAGACAAGAGAAGAGGTATATGGAATATAGCCATGTCCCTCCAGTGCTGGCATCTCACCTTCCTAGTAATAATTCACATCACAGAGAAAAGAGAAGTATATGGAATATAGCCATGTCCCTCCAGTGCCAGCATCTCACCTTCCTCGTAATAATTCAGTCACATCACAGAGACAAGAGAGGATGTATATGGAATATAGCCATGTCCCTCCAGTGCTGGCATCTCACCTTCCTAGTAATAATTCACATCACAGAGACAAGATAAGATGTATATGGAATATAGCCATGTCCCTCCAGTGCCGGCATCTCACCTTCTTAGTAATAATTCAGTCACATCACAGAGACAAGAGAAGATGTATATGGAATATAGCCATGTCCCTCCAGTGCTGGCATCTCACCTTCCTAGTAATAACTCACATCACAGAGACAAGTGAAGATGTATATGGAATATAGCCATGTCCCTCCAGTGCTGGCATCTCACCTTCCTAGTAATAATTCAGTCACATCACAGAGACAAGAGGAGATGTATATGGAATATAGCCATGTCCCTCCAGTGCCAGCATCTCACCTTCCTAGTAATAACTCACATCACAGAGACAAGTGAAGATGTATATGGAATATAGCCATGTCCCTCCAGTGCTGGCATCTCACCTTCCTCGTAATAATTAAGTCACATCACAGAGACAAGAGAAGATGTATATGGAATGTAGCCATGTCCCTCCAGTGCTGGCATCTCACCTTCCTAGTAATAATTCAGTCACATCACTTAGACAAGAGAAAAGGTATATGGAATATAGCCATGTCCCTCCAGTGCTGGCATCTCACCTTCCTAGTAATAATTCACATCACAGAGACAAGAGAAGAGGTATATGGAATATAGCCATGTCCCTCCAGTGCTGGCATCTCACCTTCCTAGTAATAATTCACATCACAGAGACAAGAGGAGATGTATATGGAATATAGCCATGTCCCTCCAGTGCTGGCATCTCACCTTCCTCGTAATAATTAAGTCACATCACAGAGACAAGAGAATATGTATATGGAATATAGCCATGTCCCTCCAGTGCTGGCATCTCACCTTCCTAGTAATAATTCAGTCACATCACTTAGACAAGAGAAGAGGTATATGGAATATAGCCATGTCCCTCCAGTGCTGGCATTTCCCATGTACCTTAACCATTGCCCTTCACTCACACTAGGAGAGAGACACGAGGGCGTCAAAACCTCCTGTGGTTCTCACTTCTTCTGCTTACCTTGTAAACAACCCAGTATTCTATTACCTCTTATTGAAAATGTATCAGACTGTAATATACATATTGACTATCCATGATATACATTCATACAGTCAGCTGTATCACAGTTTAAGTTTAGGTGGGGGGAAGTTAGTGTTAGGTGTAGGGAGGAGGAGGTTAGTGTTAGGCGTAGGGGAAGGTTAGTGTTAGGTGTAGGTATGGGGGGGGGGGGGTTAGTGTTGGGTGTAGGTATGGGGGGGGGAGGTTGGTGTTAGGTGACTATACATGATATACATTCATACAGTCAGCCATTTCACAGCTCTCTTGTGTTAGGCGTAAGTAGGGGGAATGTTAGTCGGTGTTAGGTGTATAGAGGAGGAGGTTAGTGTTAGGTGTAAGGAGAAGTTAGTGTTAGGTGTAGGTAGGGGGAAGTTAGTGTTAGGTGTATGTAGGGGGAAGTTAGTTTTAGGTGTAGGCATGGAGAAGGCTAGTGTTAGGTGTAGAGAGGAGGTTAATGTTAGGTGTAAGTAGGGGGAAGTATAGTGTTAGATGTTGATAGGGGAGGTTAGTGTTAGGTGTAGATAGGGAGAGGTTAGTGTTAGGTTTAGGTGGGGGGAGGTTAGTGTTAGGTGTAGATAGGGAGAGGTTGGTGTTAGGTTTAGGTGGGGGGAGGTTAGTGTTAGGTGTAGATAGGGAGAGGTTAGTGTTAGGTTTAGGTGGGGGGAGGTTAGTGTTAGGTGTAGATAGGGAGAGGTTGGTGTTAGGTTTAGGTGGGGGGAGGTTAGTGTTAGGTGTAGGGAGGAGGAGGTTAGTGTTAGGCATAGGGGAAGGTTAGTGTTAGGTGTAAGTAATGGGGGGGGGGTTAGTGTTGGGTGTAGGGAAGAGGAGGTTAGTGTTAGGTGTAGGTATGGGAGAGGTTGGTGTTGTTGAGGGAAGGTGGGGGGGAAGAGTTAGTGTAAGGTGTGGGGGGCGGGTTAGTGTTAGGTGTAGGTAGAGGGAGGTTAGTGTTAGGTGTCGGTAGGGGGAGGTTAGTTTTAGGTGTAGGTAGGGGGGAGGTTGGTGTTAGGTGTAGGTAGGAAGAGGTTAGTGTTAGGTGTAGGAAGGGGGAGGTTAGTGTTAGGTGTAGGTAGGGGGAGGTTAGTGTTAGGCATAAGTAGAGGGGATGTTAGTGTTATGTGGGGGGTGGAGTTAGTGTTATGCATAGGTAGAGGGAGGTTAGTATTAGGTGTACGTAGGGTGAAGGGTTAGTATTAGGTAGAGGTGTGGAGGGAACATTGCACCCATTTTAACATGTGGTGCTTTTAAATGTACGCCTTGAAGGGAGTAGTAGAATTTTACTTTAGGGTAGTAGGCCTTTATTCCTGAGAATGATACAAAGTATCTATATATTGGACTAGGTTAGATAATTGCCCCTTAGGGATGGAGACATAGAGAGGAATATAATCTGTGAATAGTGCGGAGTGGAGCTGTGACTGGCTGATCCTGTATGCCATGGAATACTGAGCCCATAAGGTCCTCGTGGAGCAGCTACCACCTCCAGCTGGTGCCTCACACGTATGCACACTCTCTGTATTACCTTATCTCTGGATTTCTATTACTTCTTATGCTATAAATTATGCAGCTAAATACACCTGTTATCATCTGTAAGATAGGTAGAAAACGAGGTGCACAGGACCACTAGCCTGGGTCACTCCGGAGTGCTCAAGGCCCAAAATAGTTCCACCAAGTCAGATACTGTAGAGATAGGAGCGGCCGGGCACATCCAGTAAAAAAAGACCTTTATTGAAATGCATTTAAAATCGGTGCAGACAAACTAGACGACAGTCAGCCAGAAGAGAAAGGGGCAAGCATGTAACAGGATCGTCAACAGCTGTTTCGCACTCTACATAGGAGCGCTTCCTCAGGACCTGTGCTTATTACTGCAGTCACAGGAGTTGTATGTTTATCCCAGCCGTTATGGGAGGCCGGCCTGTTTCTCTTCCCTGTGAAGGAGGACATTTTCCCTGATAGCTTTTCCCAGCAGCTGTTCATAGCAACAGTCACTAAGGCCGGCAGCCAATAATATGTTGTGCATCAAAAAAGAAAAACAGTTGAATCAGGCACTGCAGTGGTTACTGTTTTAATGGTGTTTCAGATTGTGGATAAAATCACCATTGTTATATCAAAATTGTGACATTCAAAAAGGTAGGTGCAAAACATCATCATCTGTAGAAAAAATCGTCATGTGCAAACATCTTGTGCATTTAAATAGTTGCAAGAGGAGGATGTCCTACCATATCAAAAGGTGGCGGTGGTGGGTGCAGGGCAAAATCGGTAGCCTAACGGCCGTTTCGTACGGCAGTGCTTCTTCCGAGGCTGATCCACTCGGAAGAGCCCTGCACCCACCACCGCCACCTTTTGATATGGTAGGACATCCTCCTCTTGCAACTATTTGAATGCACAATATGTTTGCACATGACGATTTTTTCTACAGATGATGATGTTTTGCACCTACCTTTTTGAATGTCACAATTTTGATATAACAATGGTGATTTTATCCACAATCTGAAACACCATTAAAACAGTAACCACTGCAGTGCCTGATTCAACTGTTTTTCTTTTTTGATGCTGATCCTATGTGTATTTTTCGCTAATTAGTCATGAGCACGTAGTATCTGTTATAGTATCAAGGTGGCCTTTAGAACATCTGTCCATCCCCATTCCCAGTGACACGGCTACAGGTTTTGTAGTGCCGGCAACCTTTTGCTCCTTGATTTGATCAATAATATGTTGTGCAATCCAGTTGTTGTGGGTCAGTGGAGGTCTCAGGGTAGGGATGTTCTGATGGAGCAGGTTCTGTCCATTGTGTCCAGTTGCAGCAGTTCAGACAGTGCCACCGGATGACCATATCCATTGTATCTCTGATGGAGAGAAGCCAATGTGCAGTCAGGAGCCACTGGTGTTGGGTGGTCCCGCAGTGGGAGAGGTTGGAGTATGCAGAAAGATGATGGCTGGTGAGTCACAGCTAGGGGGTGGAGCCAGGTAACAAGGGGCTTGGCTGGTAGGACAGGCAGAAAAGATGGAGGCTGCAGCTGGGGAGGGGTTGGGTGGCCTCTGCTGCTTTGGTCTTGGTATTGGCACTGTCCCAGTTGGGAGGTTTGTTGCTCTTGGAGGGTTTGGGGTTAGTAGGTGATGGACAGGTGAGGTCAGGATATGGAGCTGCAGTTCCCTCTGCCTAGTTCATTAGGTGCCAGAGCCATAAGTAATGATCATTTGTAGCTAATTAGCTGCAGGCCTCTGCTCCTATCTTCCTCTGTCTCCAGCTGTTCTCTCCACACATCCTCATCCATCTACCGCTGCCGGCACTGCTGTATCCTCCCAGGAATGTGTGCATGGAGAGGAGGAGAGAAGCACCTGATGATGAGCAAGGCACACTGGGAGAGAGGACTGTGGTACTGAATGTTCAGGAGACCACAGCTTATGGGATATTATCACCCCCTAGCAAATTATGTTCTTTCCTGTGCACTGTTTATTACTGCTGATATCTTACAGCTTTAATTTGTTATCCATTTCAGAACTGAGTTCTGAGCTCAAAAAACAAGAGAAGGTATCCGAGGAGTGTTCAGCAGTCTGTAGAAGAGAAACACATGATGAGAACAGACAAAGAGAAAGAAGCATGTGAGGAGTGATCAGCAGTCTATGGAGGAGCGTGACATGATGGGGACAATTAAAGAGGAAGAAGAGAAGTATGTGAGGAGTGATCAGCAGTCTATGGAGAAGGGTGACATGATGAGGACAATTAAAGAAGAAGAAGAAGAGAAGTATGTGAGGAGTGGTCAGCAGTCTATGAAGGAGGGTGACCTGATGAGGATAATCAAAGAAGAAGAAGAAGAGAAGTATGTGAGGAGTGGTCAGCAGTCTATGAAGGAGGGTGACCTGATGAGGATAATCAAAGAAGAAGAAGAAGAAGAGAAGTATGTGAGGAGTGGTCAGCAGTCTATGGAGAAGGGAGACATGATGGGGACCATTAAGGAGGAAGAAGACATGACATATGTGAAGGATGATCAGCAGTCCATGGAGGAGGGGGACATGATGAGGACAATTAAAGAAGAGGAAGAAGAGACGTATGTGAGGAGTGATCAGCAGTCTATGGAGCCGGGTGACATGATGAGGACAAATATAGAGAAAACCCCATATTCAGAGGGCAGAACAGGTGAGTAATCAATATTAAGTGTTGAATATCTTGTTGGTTATTATGACTGTGTCACTGCTCACAGACTGGCCATATTAGGAGTTAGAATGCAAGGATCAGTGCAGGGCTGTGGAGTCGGAGTCGGGGCAATTTTGGGTGCCTGGAGTCGGGGAAAAATGCACCGACTCCGACTCCTAATGAATTTAAACTGTAATTAAAATAGAAAATATGATAAAATGTTCTATTTCTCAGATAATAGTCATCATAAATAATTTATACATACAGTAATAGCTGTGCTTAGTCCACAAAAATGAAATAAACCAATCAAAATTAGTTACTTGTTAGGGCTGCACGATTTTAGGGAAAAAAAAAATTCTCTCAAAAATTGCGATTTCGATTTTTTCACGATTTTCTTCAAATCAAGCTTTAGCACTAAGTTCACATTGCCCCAACTACACTCTGCTAACACCTGATGATCCACCAATACACTACACTATGCTAACTTGAATCTTGATGCCCCACCAATTAAACTCCACTGCACAATGCTAACCTCTGATTCCCATCAATAACACACTAAGCTAACTCCTGATGCCCACCAGCTATGCTACAATGCACTACTCTAATGCTCGCTCTAGACGCCGCGATGTGTCTTATCAATCGAGCTGCTTATGCGGCTCGATTGATAAGTTCCGACAGGTCCGATTTCGCCGCCGCCGATTCCCTGCTCGTTCCCCACGAGCGGACAATGGCAGGGAATCGAGCAGAAGATAAGCGGCGCCGGCGGGGACGAGGGGGGTCGAATCCGATGCACGTGGGGACGCGGCGGGGATGCGGCAGAGGCGATCCAGCGGCTAATCGAGCCGCCGGATCGCTCCGTCTAGATCCAGCTTAACACCTTCTGCCCCCATTCCCAGCTACACTACACTTAACCCCTGCAGCTACAATGACTACTCTGCAACTGCCACTGTTAAGCCTGAAGCACTAGGCAGACAGGCTAGTTAAAGTAGTGGCTAAGCTGCATGGGCATGAAGCAGAGCCTGTGACAGAGAGCACAGCAGGACCAGGCAGATAGAGCATACACACAGACTGTATACAGGGTGTATACCAGGGCTGTGGAGTCGGTCCAAAAATCCACCGACTCTGACTCCTTAGTTTAGGATTCCTCTGACTCCTCGACTCCGACTCCTCTAATTTGCATATTACAATTGTGTTGATTAACAGTATGTAACGTGAAATTTGTCTCTTAACTGCCAACGCTTAGGAATTTTACAAGACAACTGAAGTGAGAAGGATATGGAGACTACTATATTTATTCCCTTTAGACTAAAACTAGTCCTTGGTAAGAGTACTTGTAAAGGGTACAGACCGGAACAAAGAACAAGAATTAGTTACTTGTGCTGCTTCAATAAAGCAGTCCCTGTATTTTTAAAGTCAGATATACATATTTAAAGTCAGATATACACATCTGATTGTGACTGTACAGTATATATGATGTGTACACATGAATCTCTTATATATGTTACGGCCAGAACCCGAAGTGTGGCCACTTCTAGTTCTGGCCGGCCACTTCGGGTTCTGGCCGGCCAATGCGCAAAGTGGCCGCAGCGCAGCGGCCAATGTTAGAAATGGAATGTTTCCTTTTAATATTAATATAGTTTTCCGGCCGTCTCTGGCCAAAATGTAGCAAAACAGTTCGTTCATTGAATGAAATGGAGCTGGCGGCTCCGCCTCCTCTCCTCCGCCCCTGCCTCTTCTCTCTCTCTCTCTCTTCTTCGGGCAGCCGGCGGGGACATGCGTGTCCCCGAGAGTCGTTCGTGGCGCCAGGAAAGCAGAGCGGGGAGGCTGCAGACATTGCTTCTGCCAGCCCCCGCTCTGCAGGGACGAACGACAGGATTGCCTGCCGCGACGAACGACTCTGGAGGGGACACGCATGTCCCCCGCTGCCAGTGTCGGGGAGAAGAAAGAGAGAGAGAGAGGCAGGGGCGGAGGAGAGGAGGCGGAGCAGAAGCCGGGCGGCTTCATCCTTCTACATTGCCGCCAGCTTCATTTCATTCAATGAACGAACTGTTTTGCTACATTTTGGCCAGAGACGGCCGGAAAACTACATTCATAATAAAAGGAAACATTCCATTTCTAACATTGGCCGCTGCGCTGCGGCCACTTCGCGCATTGGCCGGCCAGAACCCGAAGTGGCCGGCCAGAACTAGAAGTGGCCACACTTCGGGTTCTGGCCGTAACATATATACTAAATAACGTCTATGCTGTAAGAATAAAGCCTGATGTGTAGCCGTGTCACTAATAGAGATGGTCAATGAGATGGAAATAATTCTGCATTGATGCTGGTTTATGCAAATGTACTCTCTTTGCTCATAAAATCAAATAATTTGATATGTTGTTAAAATTTGGTTTGGTGACTACAAATTAAAGGGTACCTGAGACGGATGAAAAGAAGAGTGTTATACATACCTGGGGCTTTCTCCAGCCCCCTTCAGGCTAATCAGTCCCTCGTTGTCCTCCTTCACCACCTGGAACTTCTGCTATGAGTCCCGGTAATTCAGCCAGTCAGAGCAGTCTGGCTACGTGCTGCTTTCACAGCCAGGAGCATTCTGCACAGGTGTAGTACGCCCCCGGCAGCGGAGTGTGTGCATGCGCACTACACCAGACTGGCTCAAGTACCTGGACTCATAGCAGAAGATCCAGGTGGCGAAAGAGGACAGCGAGGGACTGATTAGCCTGAAGGGGGCTGGAGGAAGCCCCAGGTATGTATAAAACTTTAATTTCATCTGTCTCAGGTTTACTTTGGTACACAGTAGTACTATACTCTACATATGCACTGCCCACAGAGCTGCAGGGAATCCACTGAGAATGTTGTGCACATTGAACAGAGAGGTGTTGTCTGTCTCCCATAAACCTGGTTCAGATTGTGCATGAAGAATGTGTAATAGAGGAAGAATCTCCTCATTCCCCTGCAGAGTACCTGCACATCACTCTTACATGTACCCACAGTTACATTGCCTAGGGCCTTATAGATGTTCTTTGTTCCAGTCTGTACCTTTTACAAGTAATCTTACCAAGGACTAGTTTTAGTCTATGACTAAAGGGAATAAATATGGCAGTCTCCATATCCTTCTCACTTCAGATGACTTTTAAAATTCCTAAGCGTTGGCAGTTAAGAGACGAATTTCATGTTACATACTTTCAATCAACAAGATTTTAATATGCAAATTAGAGGAGTCGGAGTCGAGGAGTCGGAGTCGGTGGAATCCTAAACTGAGGAGTCGGAGTTGGTAGATTTTTGTAACTACTCCACAGCCCTGGATCAGTGTTGCACCGGTAAATAGTAAATTTAACACCAGCTAATTTGAAAATAAGAGTATCCACCTCTCTTACAAAGATAAACAATATCTTGTAATAATCAAAAAAGTGCTAAGTGCATTTAAAACACCGCTATGTAGCAATTCATCAGAATAAAATGTGCAGTAACAAGAATACGTGAATAAATAGACAATAGTATATATCGGTACGTACCTACAGCCACTCACGCATTCAGACCACGGACACCTCCACTCGCTGCAGTGACAAAATGAACTGGGAGGGACCTGAAAAAGTGTGCAAAAATAGCAAATAGTAAAAAGCAAAAAATGAAAAGCAAAAATATGTCATTAACCTACTTATAAACAAAATGATGCATTTAACCTGCTAATAAACTCTGCAGGCTTCTGTGAAAGAATCATCAACCATTAAATGTGCTTGAAAGTAGTTTAGCAGTTTGTAGTCGTAGCACATTTAGTGTAAATCTTATGCACGATGATGCAGGTCAGATTGCTTTTCCCTTTGTGCGGGTGAATGTAAGTCACTAGCTGCAATTGCTGCAATGACTGGATAATCACTAATAGAATGTGCTGATGTTCAATGGTAGTTAAAGGGAACCTGAAATGAAAAAAATCATATGATATAATGAATTGTATGTGTAGTACAGAAAAGAAATAGAACATTAGTAGCAAAGATAGAGTCTCCTATTGTTTCCAGTAAAGGATGAGTTAAAGGGGAACTGAAGAGAGAGGTATATGGAGGCTGTCATGTTTATTTCCTTTTAGACAATACCAGTTGCCTGGCAGCCCTGCTGATCCTCTGCCTCTAATACTATTAGCCATAGCCCCTGAACAAGCATGCAGCAGATCAGGTGTTTCAGTGGTTCAGACTTATAAGTCTGATCTGACAAGACTAGCTGCATGCTTGTTTCTGGTTTTAATCAGATACTACTGCAGAGAAATAGACCAGCAGGGCTGCCAGGCAACTGGTATTGATTAAAAGGAAATAAACATGACAGCCTCCATATACCTCTCTCTTCAGTTCCCCTTTAAGAAACTTTAGTTGTTATCTATGCAGAAGAGCTGCTGTGAGCTCTCCGACCCACTGGGTGAAATACAGTCCTGTTTTCTGAGGCACTTATACATCAAATAGAAAGCGAGACACAGCTTCAGATTAGGTTTTACTGCCGGGGAGTTCAGAGGATCATTAGCTCTGCTTTGTTTTATAGTTTGAAATACAGAGTGTGGTTTGTAATTGCAAATATGACAGAACAATGCAATGTTATAAAGAGAGACTGAAGCCTTTCAAAATACCTCTTTTTATGCTGCAGGCTTCTTCATCAATATAACCCAAGCTGATTCGCCGCAGGGTCTCAGCAGAACGAGGGCCTTATACCTCCCAAATCCCGGGGCAAAATTCCACGGCTTTCCATGTCCTGGATTGTGCTGCCGGGGAGGCGGAGCTTTGTGCTGTAGCTCTGCCTCCAGTACAGTCAGTCTGCGCTGATCGCCACCTCTTCCCTCTCAGTGAAAGAAGACTGAGAGGGGCGGGGAGAGGCGGAGCTTTGCGCTGTAGCTCTGCCTCCAGTACAGTCAGTCTGACTGATCTCCGCCTCTCCCCTCTCAGTGAAAGAAGACTGAGAGGGGCGGGGAGAGGCGGAGCTTTGCGCTGTAGCTCTGCCTCCAGTACAGTCAGTCCGCGCTGATCTCCGCCTCTCCCCTCTTAGTGAAAGAAGACTGAGAGGGGCGGGGAGAGGCGGAGCTTTGCGCTGTAGCTCCGCCCCAGCACAGTCAGTCTGGCTGATCGCCGCCTCTCCCCTCTCAGTGAAAGAAGACTGGGAGAGGCGGGAGAGGCGGAGCTTTGCGCTGTAGCTCCGCCCCAGCACAGTCAGTCTGGCTGATCGCCGCCTCTCCCCTCTCAGTGAAAGAAGACTGAGAGAGGCGGGGAGAGGCGGAGCTTTGCGCTGTAGCTCTGCCCCAACACAGTCAGTCTGGCTGATCGCCGCCTCTCCCCTCTCAGTGAAAGAAGACTGGGAGAGGCGGGGAGAGGCGGAGCTTTGCGCTGTAGCTCCGCCCCAGCACAGTCAGTCTGGCTGATCGCTGCCTCTCCCCTCTCAGTGATAGAAGACTGAGAGAGGCGGGGAGAGGCGGAGCTTTGCGCTGTAGCTCTGCCTCCAGTACAGTCAGTCTGGCTGATCGCCGCCTCTCCCCTCTCAGTGAAAGAAGACTGAGAGGTGCGGGGAGAGGCGGAGCTTTGTGCTGTAGCTCCGCCTCCAGTACAGTCAGTCCGCGCTGATCTCCGCCTCTCCCCTCTCAGTGAAAGAAGACTGAGAGGGGCGGGGAGAGGCGGAGCTTTGCGCTGTAGCTCTGCCTCCAGTACAGTCAGTCTGGCTGATCGCTGCCTCTCCCCTCTCAGTGAAAGAAGACTGAGAGAGGCGGGAAGAGGCGGAGCTTTGCGCTGTAGCTCCGCCCCAGCACAGTCAGTCTGGCTGATCGCCGCCTCTCCCCTCTCAGTGATAGAAGACTGAGAGGGGCGGGGAGAGGCGGAGCTTTGCGCTGTAGCTCTGCCTCCAGTACAGTCAGTCTGGCTGATCTCCGCCTCTCCCCTCTCAGTGAAAGAAGACTGAGAGGGGCGGGGAGAGGCGGAGCTTTGCGCTGTAGCTCTGCCTCCAGTACAGTCAGTCTGGCTGATCTCCGCCTCTCCCCTCTCAGTGAAAGAAGACTGAGAGGGGCGGGGAGAGGCGGAGCTTTGCGCTGTAGCTCCGCCCCAACACAGTCAGTCTGGCTGATCGCCGCCTCTCCCCTCTCAGTGAAAGAAGACTGAGAGAGGCGGGGAGAGGCGGAGCTTTGCGCTGTAGCTCCGCCCCAGCACAGTCAGTCTGGCTGATCGCCGCCTCTCCCCTCTCAGTGATAGAAGACTGAGAGAGGCGGGGAGAGGCGGAGCTTTGCGCTGTAGCTCTGCCTCCAGTACAGTCAGTCTGGCTGATCGCCGCCTCTCCCCTCTCAGTGATAGAAGACTGAGAGGGGCGGGGAGAGGCAGAGCTTAGCGATGTAGCTCTGCCTCCAGTACAGTCAGTCTGCGCTGATCTACGCCTCTCCCCTCTCAGTGATAGAAGACTGAGAGGGGCGGGGAGAGGCGGAGCTTTGTGCTGTAGCTCCGCCTCCAGTACAGTCAGTCCGCGCTGATCTCCGCCTCTCCCCTCTCAATGAAAGAAGACTGAGAGGGGCGGGGAGAGGCGGAGCTTTGCGCTGTAGCTCCACCCCAGCACAGTCAGTCTGGCTGATCGCCGCCTCTCCCCTCTCAGTGATAGAAGACTGAGAGCGGCGGGGAGAGGCAGAGCTTTGCGCTGTAGCTCTGCCTCCAGTACAGTCAGTCTGCGCTGATTGACGCCTCTCCCCTCTCAGTGATAGAAGACTGAGAGGGGCGGGGAGAGGCGGAGCTTTGCGCTGTAGCTCTGCCTCCAGTACAGTCAGTCTGGCTGATCTCCGCCTCTCCCCTCTCAGTGAAAGAAGACTGAGAGGGGCGGGGAGAGGCGGAGCTTTGCGCTGTAGCTCTGCCTCCAGTACAGTCAGTCTGGCTGATCTCCGCCTCTCCCCTCTCAGTGAAAGAAGACTGAGAGGGGCGGGGAGAGGCGGAGCTTTGCGCTGTAGCTCTGCCTCCAGTACAGTCAGTCCGCGCTGATCTCCGCCTCTCCCCTCTCAGTGAAAGAAGACTGAGAGGGGCGGGGAGAGGCGGAGCTTTGCGCTGTAGCTCCGCCCCAGCACAGTCAGTCTGGCTGATCGCCGCCTCTCCCCTCTCAGTGAAAGAAGACTGGGAGAGGCGGGGAGAGGCGGAGCTTTGCGCTGTAGCTCTGCCTCCAGTACAGTCAGTCTGGCTGATCGCCGCCTCTCCCCTCTCAGTGATAGAAGACTGAGAGGGGCGGGAAGAGGCGGAGCTTTGCGATGTAGCTCTGCCTCCAGTACAGTCAGTCTGCGCTGATCTACGCCTCTCCCCTCTCAGTGATAGAAGACTGAGAGGGGCGGGGAGAGGCGGAGCTTTGTGCTGTAGCTCCGCCTCCAGTACAGTCAGTCCGCGCTGATCTCCGCCTCTCCCCTCTCAGTGAAAGAAGACTGAGAGAGGCGGGGAGAGGCGGAGCTTTGCGCTGTAGCTCCGCCCCAGCACAGTCAATCTGGCTGATCGCCGCCTCTCCCCTCTCAGTGATAGAAGACTGAGAGAGGCGGGGAGAGGCGGAGCTTAGCGATGTAGCTCTGCCTCCAGTACAGTCAGTCTGCGCTGATCTACGCCTCTCCCCTCTCAGTGATAGAAGACTGAGAGGGGCGGGGAGAGGCGGAGCTTTGTGCTGTAGCTCCGCCTCCAGTACAGTCAGTCCGCGCTGATCTCCGCCTCTCCCCTCTCAGTCAAAGACTGAGAGGGGCGGGGAGAGGCGGAGCTTTGCGCTGTAGCTCTGCCTCCAGTACAGTCAGTCTGGCTGATCGCTGCCTCTCCCCTCTCAGTGAAAGAAGACTGAGAGCGGCGGGGAGAGGCGGAGCTTTGCGCTGTAGCTCCGCCCCAGCACAGTCAGTCTGGCTGATCGCCGCCTCTCCCCTCTCAGTGATAGAAGACTGAGAGGGGCGGGGAGAGGCGGAGCTTTGCGCTGTAGCTCTGCCTCCAGTACAGTCAGTCTGAGCTGATCGACGCCTCTCCCCTCTCAGTGATAGAAGACTGAGAGGGGCGGGGAGAGGCGGAGCTTTGTGCTGTAGCTCCGCCTCCAGTACAGTCAGTCCGCGCTGATCTCCGCCTCTCCCCTCTCAGTGAAAGAAGACTGAGAGAGGCGGGGAGAGGCGGAGCTTTGCGCTGTAGCTCCGCCCCAGCACAGTCAATCTGGCTGATCGCCGCCTCTCCCCTCTCAGTGATAGAAGACTGAGAGAGGCGGGGAGAGGCGGAGCTTTGCGCTGTAGCTCTGCCTCCAGTACAGTCAGTCTGGCTGATCGCCGCCTCTCCCCTCTCAGTGATAGAAGACTGAGAGAGGCGGGGAGAGGCGGAGCTTTGCGCTGTAGCTCTGCCTCCAGTACAGTCAGTCTGCGCTGATCTACGCCTCTCCCCTCTCAGTGATAGAAGACTGAGAGGGGCGGGGAGAGGCGGAGCTTTGTGCTGTAGCTCCGCCTCCAGTACAGTCAGTCCACGCTGATCTCCGCCTCTCCCCTCTCAGTGAAAGAAGACTGAGAGGGGCGGGGAGAGGCGGAGCTTTGCGCTGTAGCTCTGCCTCCAGTACAGTCAGTCTGGCTGATCGCTGCCTCTCCCCTCTCAGTGAAAGAAGACTGAGAGCGGCGGGGAGAGGCGGAGCTTTGCGCTGTAGCTCCGCCCCAGCACAGTCAGTCTGGCTGATCGCCGCCTCTCCTCTCTCAGTGATAGAAGACTGAGAGGGGCGGGGAGAGGCGGAGCTTTGTGCTGTAGCTCTGCCTCCAGTACAGTCAGTCTGAGCTGATCGACGCCTCTCCCCTCTCAGTGATAGAAGACTGAGAGGGGCGGGGAGAGGCGGAGCTTTGCGCTGTAGCTCTGCCTCCAGTACAGTCAGTCTGGCTGATCGCCGCCTCTCCCCTCTCAGTGATAGAAGACTGAGAGGGGCGGGGAGAGGTGGAGCTTTGCGCTGTAGCTCTGCCTCCAGTACAGTCAGTCTGCGCTGATCTCCGCCTCTCCCCTCTCAGTGATAGAAGACTGAGAGGAACGGGGAGAGGCGGAGCTTTGCGCTGTAGCTCTGCCTCCAGTACAGTCAGTCTGGCTGATCTACGCCTCTCCCCTCTCAGTGAAAGAAGACTGAGATAGGCGGGGAGAGGCAGAGCTTTGCGCTGTAGCTCCGCCTCCAGTACAGTCAGTCTGGCTGATCGCCGCCTCTCCCCTCTCAGTGAAAGAAGACTGAGAGGGGCATGGGAGAGGCGGAGATTTGCGCTGTAGCTCTGCCTCCAGTACAGTCAGTCTGCGCTGATCGCCGCCTCTCCCCTCTCAGTAAAAGAAGACTGAGAGGGGCGGGGAGAGGCGGAGCTTTGAGCTGTAGCTCTGCCTCCAGTACAGTCAGTCTGGCTGATCGCCGCCTCTCCCCTCTCAGTGAAAGAAGACTGGGAGAGGCGGAGCTTTGCGCTACAGCTCTGCCTCCAGTACAGTCAGTCTGACTGATCGCCGCCTCTCCCCTCTCAGTGATAGAAGACTGAGAGGGGCGGGGAGAGGCGGAGCTTTGCGCTGTAGCTCTGCCTCCAGTACAGTCAGTCTGCGCTGATCGCCACCTCTCCCCTCTCAGTGATAGAAGACTGAGAGGGGCGGGGAGAGGCGGAGCTTTGCGCTGTACCTCCGCCTCCAGTACAGTCAGTCTGAGTGATCGCCGCCTCTCCCCTCTAAGTGATAGAAGACTGAGAGGGGCGGGGAGAGGCGAAGCTTTGCGCTGTAGCTCTGCCTCCAGTACAGTTAGTCTGCGCTGATCTCCGCCTCTCCCCTCTCAGTGAAAGACTGAGAGGGGCGGGGAGAGGTGGAGCTTTGCGCTGTAGCTCTGCCTCCAGTACAGTCAGTCTGGCTGATCGCCGCCTCTCCCCTCTCAGTGCTAAAAGACAGAGAGGGGCGGGGAGAGGCGGAGCTTTGCGCTGTAGCTCTGCCTCCAGTACAGTCAGTCCGCGCTGATCTCTGCCTCTCCCCTCTCAGTGAAAGAAGACTGAGAGGGGCGGGGAGAGGCGGAGCTTTGCGCTGTAGCTCTGCCTCCAGTACAGTCAGTCTGGCTGATCGCCGCCTCTCCCCTCTCAGTGATAAAAGACTGAGAGGGGCGGGGAGATGCGGAGCTTTGCGCTCTAGCTCTGCCTCCAGTACAGTCAGTCTGCGCTGATCTCCGCCTCTCCCCTCTCAGTGATAGAAGACTGAGAGAGGCGGGGAGAGGCGGAGCTTTGCGCTGTAGCTCTGCCTCCAGTACAGTCAGTCTGCGCTGATCTCCGCCTCTCCCCTCTCAGTGATAGAAGACTGAGAGAGGCGGGGGAGGCAGAGCTTAGTGCTGTAGCTCTGCCTCCAGTACAGTCAGTCTGCGCTGATCTCCGCCTCTCCCCTCTCAGTGATAGAAGACAGAGAGGCGGGGAGAGGCGGAGCTTTGCGCTGTAGCTCTGCCTCCAGTACAGTCAGTCTGCGCTGATCTCCGCCTCTCCCCTCTCAGTGATAAAAGACTGAGAGGGGCGGGGAGAGGCGGAGCTTTGCATTGTAGCTCTGCCTCCAGTACAGTCAGTCTGGCTGATCTCCGCCTCTCCCCTCTCAGTGAAAGAAGACTTAGAGGGGCGGGGAGAGGCGGAGCTTTGCGCTGTAGCTCTGCCTCCAGTACAGTCAGTCTGGCTGATCGCCGCCTCTCCCCTCTCAGTGAAAGAAGACTGAGAGAGGCGGGGAGAGGCGGAGCTTTGCGCTGTTGCTCTGCCTCCAGTACAGTCAGTCCGTGCTGATCTCCGCCTCTCCCCTCTCAGTGAAAGAAGACTGGGAGAGGCGGAGCTTTGCGCTGCAGCTCTGCCTCCCGTACAGTCAGTCTGGCTGATCGCCGCCTCTCCCCTCTCAGTGAAAGAAGACTGAGAGAGGCGGGGAGAGGCGGAGCTTTGCGCTGTAGCTTTGCCTCCAGTACAGTCAGTCTGCGCTGATCGCCGCCTCTCCCCTCTCAGTGAAAGAAGACTGAGAGGGGCGGGGAGAGGCGGCGATCAGTGCAGATTGATGCGAGTAGATGCAGAGCTACTGCACAAAGCTCTGTCTCTACCCGGAAGGAGCCCCAAATCTTTCCCTGGCTATTTCAGGGGGATTAAGACTTTGTTCTGCCGCGTCCCCACGGCGAATCAGCTTGAGCTATGATGATGAAGAGGCCTGCAGCATAAAAACAGGTATTTTGAAATGCTTCAGACTCTCTTTAGAGAAAAGCTATATAACTAAAAATAAAATGATGATACTCTTTTCTTTGCTACTAATGTACTATTAATTATCCGTACTACACATACATTTCATTATCTCATAAGTTTTGTTTTCTTTCAGTGTCACTTTAATACACAGGAATCCTGTGCAGAGTGTAGGTAAAACTCAGTTTTGAAAATAGATGTTAGACGTGGGCTGAAACGTGGTAAGTGCAGTAGGCAGCGTGGTTTGCAGACACTTACCATGTGTATTTGTCGATACACCTGTATTAATAAGGCCTGGAGAAGAGTGTTGTACCCGAGTGCCCCATTTTCCCCTTTGGCCCTGGCTTGTTGCTAATTTGTATTAAAGTGAACATCGGCGCCTGATTTGGCGGATACTTGAGTTGCATGAGGAATGACAATTACACGCCCGTGCTGCATCCCTGTGAGATCCATGTTGCGTTAATGTCAATAAATGTTAACCATCTTAGCGGTATGGACGAGCTCAGCTCAGAGGGTGCCGCTCAGGCCCTGCTGGGCCGATTTTGATCAAATAAAAAGCAGCACACGCAGCCGGCACTTTGCCAGCCGCGTGTGCTACCTGATCGTCACCGCAGCGCGGCGGTCCGCCGCCTGCAGCGGCGAAAGAGGGTCCCCCCAGCCATCCGAGCCCTGCGCAGCCGGAACAAATAGTTCTGGCCAGCGCTAAGGGTGGATCAGAGGCGGCTGACGTCAGGACGTCGGCTGACTTCCATGACGTCACTCCGCTCGTCGCCATGGCGACGAGGAAAGCCAAACCAGGAAGGCTGCTCATTGCCGCCTTCCTTGTTACTTGCCGGAGGCAATCAGAAGAATGCGTCGAGCGCCCTCTAGTGGGCTTTCATGCAGCCAACTTTTAGTTGGCTGCATGAAATTGTTTTTTTTTTATTAAAAAAAAACCCCTCCCGCAGCCACCCTGGCGATCTTAATAGAACGCCAGGGTGGTTAACCTCCTGAACGGTATGGACGAGCTCAGCTCGTCCATCACCGCCGGAGGCTGCCGCTCAGGCCCTGCTGGGCTGATTTTCCTCAAATAAAAAGCGGCACACGCAGCCGGCATTTTGCCAGCCGCGTGTGCTGCCTGATCGCCGCCGCTCTGCGGCGATCCGCCGCGAGCAGCGGCGAAAGAGGGTCCCCCCAGCCGCCCGAGCCCTGCGCAGCCGGACCAATCAGTTCCGGCCAGCGCTAAGGGCTGGATCGGAGGCGGCTGACGTCAGGATGTCGGCTGACGTCCATGACGTCACTCCGCTCGTCGCCATGGCGACGAGGAAAGCCAAACAAGGAAGGCTGCTCATTGCAGCCTTCCTTGTTACTTATGCTTGCCGGAGGCGATCAGAAGAACGCCTCCGGAGCGCCCTCTAGTGGGCTTTCATGCAGCCAACTGAAAGTTGGCTGCATGAAATAGATTTTTTTTTTATAAAAAAAAAAACCCTCCTGCAGCCTCCCTGGCGATCTCAATAGAACGCCGGGGAGGTTAAATAAGCCATACTATTTACTTGCCAAAACATTTTTAGTGGCAGCCACTGTCTGAGAGGCCTAAAAAAATATATAGGCAGGTAAATGCCCAATTTTTCAGGCACCTCAGACAGTGGCTGCAACCACAAATTTATTAGGCAGGTAATCCCAAATGTGTCAAGCCTCTCAGTCAGTGGCAGCAATTTAAAATGTTTAGGCAGGTAAATGCTGATTTTTTTTTTATTTTTTTTTAAACAATAGAGTTTTTATTAAGTGAAAGAAAAAAGGTGTGTACAGTTATACACAGGTATACACAAATCAAATCCATTTGTGGGGCTAAAAACATAAAAACGTACACAGTTCAATTAAGCATGTTAGCCAGTTTGTCACATGTTAGAAGATATAAAAAAAAAATCTGCTAGACAGCAACAGGCTGGTATCTTGGCATTACTGGAAAGGGGATTGTGTCTGCTATGCATGAAATAATCTAATGCCAGCTGGGAAGCATGCTAACCATGATTACAAGGTATTTACATACTGAAAGCTAACAATAACAATAATAATAATAATAACATTTCTATAGAGCTTTTCTCCCATAGCACGCAAAGCGCTTAGGCTCTCTCAGATTCAGAAATTGGCAGTAGGATGAAGTATTGACTCAACAGAAATTATATTTCTGCAAATGCCAGACTAAACAGGTGGGTTTTCAGTCTGGATTGAAACACATCCAGAGATGGAGCTGTCCTGATCTGCTGAGGTAAGGATTTCCATAATGTCGGAGAGGCATGACAGAAGGCTCTGGGACTAAAAGTTTCCAGGTGAACTCTGGGTATGACTAGATTATTAGAACGTGTGGATCTGAGATTGCGGGGATTGCTACACAGCTGTAACATTTCTTTCATGTATCCAGGGCCAGATTATGTAGTGATTTAAATGTCAGTAGGCCAATCTGGAATAGGTCCCTCCATTCTATAGGTAGCCAGTGAAGGGAGTGCAGGACTGGTGTTATGTGGCAGTGATGGGGTTGGTTAACAGTCTGGCAGCAGTATTCTGTATCAGCTGTAGGCAGTACAAGTCCTTTTTTTGGAAGGCTGGTGTAGAGAACATTGCACTAGTCCAGTCGGGATGTAAGGAAGGCATGAACTAAGGTTGGCAGATCTGTGGGGATGAGGTGCTTGATTTTTGTGATGTTCTTCAAGTGAAAATTCAAAATAGGATGATTTCACCACAGCAGAGATGTGGGTTCTGAAGTTTAAATCCCCATCAATTAGAACTCCCAGGCTACGCACATGCTCAGAGCTGTGCAGATCTGTGCCTCCTATTCCCAGTGGTGAAGACTTCAGGAGAAGTTGTTTTTGTTGTCATTCGCTTCCCTCCGATTAGAAGGACTTAAGTTTTATCTGCATTTAGTCTCAGCCAGTTGTCACTCATCCATTGCTGTAGTTCAGCTAGGCAGGTGTTTATTGTTGGGAGTTGGGTCTGTCACCCCAGGCTTGAAGGAAAGATATAGTTGGGTGTCATTAGCATAGCAGTGGGATGTTAGTCCGTCAGGTATGTCAGGCTGGGAGCTAGCAGAGGCATCCCATAGGCTGGCAGGTGAAATACACAACCTGTGTTTTGGGGTATCATTGGCGCTCCTTCCATCTATTCCATACTAGAGTTCTTGATGGCCTCCTATCTACACACACTCGTTTTTTTTTTTTTATAAGGAAATGAGCTGTCTACTCTTTTAACCCAGTTTTGAAAGGTTAGTGGCGAGGGCACAAGCCATCTATCTGCATGCCGCCTCTTGCCTGGTCATGATCAGCACTCCTGACAAAAAGGATTTACGGGGAGTTGCCAAACCTTCATCATGTATGACACCCAAAATGCATACAATTGGATCAGCGTTCATAGGGAACCTTGTCATGCAAGAATTTTGTAAGTTGTTTCCAGTCATCTATTATCATGGGGTAATCCTTAATAAGATGAAAAAAGGGGGGTGCGGGAGATATTTGGGACAGACATCAGTGGCCATGGAGTTATATTTAACTAGCCTGTTCGGGGTCAGATAGTCCTGCTGGAGAATATATAATTGCATGATTCTACCATGAACATAGGGGGATACCTTTTTCACAGCATCAAGGGCATTTTCCCAATCCTCATCTACATTATTATTATTATTATTTTTTTTTTTATTATTATGATTATTTAGTATTTATATAGCGCCATCATCTTCCGCAGCGCTGTACAGAGTATATATTGTCTTGTCACTAACTGTGCCTCAGAGGGGCTCACAATCTAATCCCTACCATAGTCATATGTTTATGTATGTTTTGTACAGTACATGTATTGTAGTCTAGGGCCAATTTAGGGAGAAGCTAACTAACATATCTGTATGTTTTTGGGGTGCCCGGAGGAAACCCATGCAGCCACGGGGAGAACATACAAACTCCTTGCAGATGTTGAACTGGCTGGGATTTGAACCAGGGACCCAGTGCTGCAAGGCGACAGCGCTAACCACTACGACGTTGTGCTACCTAAATAAAAATTATATACTCATTGAAGTTGTTCTTCTTCCCATGACTAAGTCTCTTGTGACACAGGATGCAGATGGCTTCTGTACTGTATCAGGCAGACACACAGAAATAAGCCCACACTGCAGAGCCTTGTACTGATGCTCTGGTACAGCTAGGAGTGACTGGGCAATGTGTCTGGCTGACCCCAGGTGACTTCACACTTTCCTGTTTGCCTCCTGTCCCCTGCAACCTCTCACTGCTTCTCACTCTTATCCTCCCTTTCCAATGCTCTGTCTCTCCCTCTGATTGCTCCTCCTTCTGTTCCTCTCTTGTGGGCACCCATGTGACATCCATCACCCCCATCGCTTACACTTCCCAGCTCACAGTAGGTGCCACAGCAGGGAAATTGCACCTTGTGGTGACCTCAGTACTGTCGTCTGATTGTCTAACTTCCTCTATACACACACCTTATTAATATGGATCTACGTATATAACTTTAATTAGAGGAAAACTAGTAATAAAACATAATATTTAATTCAATTAGGATAAAAACATTGTAAAGCCGCTCAAACATCATTGTGAAGTGAAAACACAGTGGGGGTTACCTACGCAGCTCTTACTGTTACTGTAAGGCCTGGGACCCACTAAGCACTTGTGATGAGAAGCCCTTGATAATGTAATGCTATGTGTGTGATCACACGTGGGGGATGGGATTTGTTGTTTTATCCCCCATAGCATTACATTAGCAAGAGCTTCACAAATCACAAGTGCTTAGAAAATTGCTGCCAGTGGTTTCCAGGCCTAGCTCTGAGATGGTGCAAATTGTATGCTAATTATATGCAAAATTATGCATCTGCTTCATCTGGTCCATTTTCAAACTGCATAAACTTTGCCTCAACTTGGAATTCTTAGCAGCTCACTGACCATCGCTAATGATAATTGTTCCTCCTCTCAGAATTCTCGAACAGGAAGTGATGATGTTTCTCTATTTGCAGTGCGGAGTCCCGGCATCAGGAACCTCTCAGAGACTCGTCTCTCTGTATCCACAGACTGTACAACGGATGATGATGTCACTGGACAAGAGTCTCCTGCAGATATCCTGGTTACCCCAAATATACCCCCAGACTCCCTTTACCTGTCTAACCCTGAGGGGCCTCATACCCAGCACAGCTCTCCCCCTGCAGGAGGGTCTTATTCCTGTTCCATGTGTGGGAAATGTTTTGTTCAGATATCGCATCTTGTCAGACATGAGAGATCTCACACTGGTGAGAAGCCCTATTCATGTGCTGAGTGTGGGAAATGTTTTGTTCGGAAATCACATCTTGTCAGACATGAGAGATCTCACACTGGTGAGAAGCCCTATTCATGTGCTGAGGTGTGGGAAATGTTTTGTACAGATATCGCATCTTGTCATACACAAGAGATCTCACACTGGTGAGAAGCCCTTTTCCTGTGCTGAGTGTGGGAAATGTTTTATTCAAAAATCAGTTCTTGTTATTCATGAGAGATCTCACACTGGTGAGAAGCCCTATTCATGTATAGACTGTGGGAAATGTTTTGCATCTAAAGAAGGCCTTATACTTCATGAGAGATCTCACACTGGTTAGAAGCCCTATTCATGTGCTGAGTGTGGGAAATGTTTTGTTCAGAAATCACTGCTTGTCAGACATGAGAAATCTCACTCTGGTGAGAAGCCCTTTTCCTGTGCTGAGTGTGGGAAATGCTTTATTCAAAAATCAGTTCTTGTTATTCATGAGAGATCTCACACTGGTGAGAAGCCCTATTCATGTATAGACTGTGGGAAATGTTTTGCATCTAAAGAAGGCCTTATACTTCATGAGAGATCTCACACTGGTGAGAAGCCCTATTCATGTGCTGAGTGTGGGAAATGTTTTGGCTCTAAATCAAACCTTATCAAACATGAGAGAGCTCACAGTGGCGAGAAGCCCTATCCATGTGCCGAGTGTGGGAAATGTTTTGTACAGATATCACATCTGGTTAGACATCAGACATTTCACACTGGTGTGAAGCCCTATTCATGTGCTGAGTGTGGGAAATGTTTTGTTCGGAAATCACATCTTGTCAGACATGAGAGATCTCACACTGGTTAGAAGCCCTATTCATGTGCTGAGTGTGGGAAATGTTTTGTTCAGAAATCACTGCTTGTCAGACATGAGAGATCTCACTCTGGTGAGAAGCCCTTTTCCTGTGCTGAGTGTGGGAAATGCTTTATTCAAAAATCAGTTCTTGTTATTCATGAGAGATCTCACAATGGTGAGAAGCCCTATTCCTGTATAGACTGTGGGAAATGTTTTGCATCTAAAGATGGCTTTATACATCATCAGAGATCTCACACTGGTGAGAAGCCCTATTCATGTCCTGAGTGTGGAAAATGTTTTGGCTCTAAATCAAACCTTATCAAACATAAGAGATCTCACACTGGCGAGAAGCCCTATTCATGTCCTGAGTGTGGGAAATGTTTTGGCTCTAAATCAATCCTTATCAAACATAAGAGATCTCACACTGGCGAGAAGCCCTATTCATGCTCTGGGTGTGGGAAATGTTTTGTACAGATAACAAATCTTGTCAGGCATGAGATGTCTCACACTGGTGAAAAACCCTTCTCATGTGCTGAGTGTGGGAAATGTTTTGCACGTAAATCACAGCTTGTCAGGCATGAGAGATCTCACACTGGTGAGAAGCCCTATTCATGTGCTGAGTGTGGGAAATGTTTTGTACAGAAATCACAGCTTGTCAGACATGAGAAGTCTCACACTGGTGAGAAACCCTATTCTTGTGCTGAGTGTGGGAAATGTTTTAGGCGTAAAGAAAGCCTTGTCAGTCATGAGAGATCTCACACTGCTGACAAGCACTAAGCATGTGTTGTGTATGGGAAATGTTGTTGTTTGGAAATCACTGCTTGTTGTATATTTGTGTTGAGTGTGGGAAATGTTTTGGCCATAAGTGGTCTTTTACAATGTTTTTATTTTTGTCTCTTGCAAAGTGCTCATAGAAATATTTCAACACAGAGTCCTGAGGACACTTTCATGCTACTCAGTTTATTGGTTTGGTAAAGCTGAATGGAGGTGACAATGAGGAGATAAACATGGGTACATATAGTACTAACCCGAGATAGAACTTGCCTGAGATCATGTTTTATATTTTTAATTGTAAGGGTTAATAAACCAGGTGCTTTTTTATGCAAATGATGCAGAATCTGCAGTCACAGCTCTCCTGAAAAGTACATAAAACAACATGCTATTATCTGGGAATATTAGATGATCCCCGTCATCCAGACTGACCTGAGGAAAGGAGATTTCCCTCTCTCTGTCTCTCTGTGTCTTTTTATATTCAGGAGACATGAAGGGATTTGAGCTGAATGCACAAAGTCCAGTAAGATAAGAAGAGAGGGATTTATCTCCCAGCAATGTTACGCTGGACACACACAGGACTGATATTCAGAGAGATTGGATCACTGCGACTGTGACGGGATCTTCCAGGGATCTCCTGATTTCTCTAAATAATTTTAGGGGTAACGTTATAGATCTATATTGTTACGCCCTCACAGAGGAAGATTGGCATCTATTTTACATGATAATACTACAGTATAAATATGGGAGCAGGAAAAGATAAGGTATTATTAGTCAGATGTATTCCCAGCAGCACGGCTGTGGAGTTGGAGAAGTATTTTGGTACCTGGAGTCGGAGTTGTCCACAAATGCACTGATTCCGACTCCTAATAATGGATACTTTAATTAGAAGAAATAATGTGATACAATATTCTGTTTCGCAGATAGCTCACAAAAATCTGAAATATACAGTAATAGCTGTGCTTAGTCCACAAAAATGAAACAATAAACCAATCAAACAACAAGTTACTTTTGCTGCAGCAGTAAAGCAGTCACCATATTCTTAACACCAGATACAGATATGTAACTGACTGTATGTGTGATGTGTACACAGGAATCTTTTATATATAATAACATCTCTGCATTCTAAACTGCCACAAATGTGGATCTAAGCTTCGTTGTAACTACTTATTTACTCCACCCCATCGGTTTCCTTTGTTAAGGTATGGATGATTTTTTGGTTAATTTCTCTGTGTATTTTTCTGTGTTCTTTATCTAGTTCCCATTAGTTATTCCCTCTTCCAAATTTAGCCTACAGATACAATCTAACGCCACACTACCATTCTGAAGATATCGGATACAAATCTCCCATAGGGGACCAGCCCTCCTGGCACTGCAGGTGTTCCCCATATGGAAGAATATCTCAGTCAGAGTTTGTTTTAATAGCCACAGATCTCCATAGAATAATCACAATTTCTGTAGCATGTGATGTCTGTTGGCTTTGCCTATGGGAAGTACAGTACTGCTTATATGAAGCCTTTATGTAGTGACACAACAACAGACAACTCTCTCTGTTATGGTGGTGAACAAAACCTCTGTCGCTAGACTTATCATTTTATTTCCATCCAAAACCTGGCCTGGCTTATATATAAAATGTTCTAACCTCTGTTTCTATATGGGATGTACATCCAGCTGATCTATAGAAGAAACTTGTGTGTATAATGTTTATATGATATAGTGTGATGGATGTTTCATTATTATTATTTGCAAATCACTGTAACGTTTTGTTTGTTCTGTATTACAAATCCTTTACTATAAATGTGATAGCATCTCTGTGGTAAGAATAAAGCCCAACGAGTAGCTGTGTCACTGGTCGGGATTGTCAATGAGATGCAAATAATTCTGTGTTGCTGCAGGTTTATGCAAATTATATATGCAAATGTATGCAGCTTGAAAATGGACCAATCAATTTCCACCTTTGCAGGACTGTGTGGAAGGGTGAGCAATGCACCCTGGGAAGTAAACACAGAGAGACAACAGGAGCCTAAATGGTGCACTAGCTCACACAGTATAGAAAGATGGAAATTAGGTGAAATGAACTCTCACAAAGGGAAGCTGCACAGGGAGCCGCCAACCACTGGAAGCAGGTGGGAGAGGCACAAACTCCACTCCACTCAGTACCCAGAGAGGGTGGTGATGGTCATACTCTTACCCTCCTTGGCGGTAGTGACGTGTATGCATGCAAATACAAAACATACTGCGATTGGTATTGACGTGCATACACATCCAGTCGCAGTTGGATTCAGGTCGTGATTCCCAGGTATTGCAGATACACCCCAATGCCTCAGTGCTGCACCCCAAATGTAAATTAGGAGATGATTGGACACAGGTGTTTGGGCTGGAGGTGAGATACAGGAATTCTGGGGTGGAGAGGGGGACAGGTTATTGTTGTGTTACAATCACTGCTATAGACACCCCAATGCCTCAGTGCTGCCCCCCAAATGTAAATTAGAAGCAGATGATTGGATACAGGTATTTGGGCTTCAGGGGAGATACAGGAATTCTGGGATGGAGAGGGGGATAGGTTATTGTTATATGTGTTACACTCACTGCTATAGACACCCCAATGCCTCAGTGCTGCACCCCAAATGTAAATTAGGAGATAATTGGATACAGGTGTTTGGGCTTGAGGTGAGATAGAGGAATTCTGGGATGGAGATATGTGTTACAATCACATGCTATAGATCAGGAGTGGGCAAACCTTGCGTGTGGATTCCTAAAATTTCACCCGCCTCCCAATCTCCCTCCCTTCAGAGTCGCTAGCGCGTGATGTGCAGGGGTCAAAACCAGGGCTGTGGAGTCGGAGTTGAGGAGTCGGAGCAATTTTTGGGTACCTGGAGTCAGGATAAAAATGCTCCGACTCCAACTCCTAATGAATTTAAACTGTAATTTAAAATAGAAAATATGATAAAATGTTATATTTCTCAGAAAATGGTCATCATAAATTATATAGACAGTAATAGCTGTGCTCAGCCCACAAAAATGAAATAAACCAATCAAAAATAGTTACTTGTGCTGCTTCAATAAAGCAGTCCCTGTATTTTTAAAGTCAGATAAACATACTGTATCTGATTGTGACTGTATATATGATGTGTACACAGGAATCTCTTATATATACTAAATAACATCTATGCTGTAAGTATAAAGCCTGATGTGTAGCTGTGTCACTAATAGAGATGGTCAATCAGATGCAAATAATTCTGAGTTGATGCTGGTTTATGCAAATTTATGCGCTCCTTTGGCTCATGAAATAATTTCATATGTTGTTAAAATTTGGTTTGGTGACTACAAATTTAAAAGTACCTGAGACGGATGAAAAGAAAAGTTTTATACATACCTGGGGCTTCCTCCAGCCCACTTCAGGCTAATCAGTCCCTCGCTGTCCTCTTCCGCCACCTGGATCTTCTGCTATGAGTCCTGGTAATTCAACCAGTCAGCGCTGTCCGGCCGCATGCCGCTTCCACAGCCAGGAACATTCTGCACCTGCGCAATAGTGCTGAGCAGGTGTAGTACATTCCTGGCGGCAGAGTGTGTGCATGCGCACTGCGCCCGACTGGCTCAAATGCCTGGACCCATAGAAGAAGATCCAGGTGGCGGAGGAGGACAACGAGGGACTGATTAGCCTGAAGGGGGCTGGAGGAAGCCCCAGGTATGTATAAAACTTTAATTTGTCTCGGGTTTACTTTGTTACACAGTATTACTATATTCTACACATGCACTCCCCACAGAGCTGCAGGGAATCCACTGAGAATGTTGTGCACATTGAACAGAGAGGTGTTGTCTATCACCCATAAACCTGGTTCAGATTGTATATGAAGAATGTGTAATAGAGGAAGAATCTCCTTATTTCCCTGCACAGTACCTGCACATCACTCTTACATGTACCCACAGTTACATTGCCTAGGGCCTGATAGATGTTCTTTGTTCCTGTCTTTACCTTCTACAAGTACTCTTACCAAGGACTAGTTTTAGGCCTCATTCACATCTATGCAGCGCAGATGGCCGTGTGATCGGAACACAACGCGTATGATCGCATGCCATCTGCGCTGCTCCCCGCTGCATTGCTGATCCCATCCATTGACAGTGAATGGGTCAGCTCTGCACTCGCGGGCAGAATGCATGCAGCAGTACGCAAGCACATCATAGAGCATCGTACTGCTGTGCAGCGCATTTGATGTGAATGGCAGAAGGGCTGTCTATACCCTTCTGCCGTTCTTGCATGTTACCACGTCATACGTACTTCCAAATGCGTATAGAAGTGCGTATGATGTGAACGCGGCCTAAGTCTATGATTAAAAGTATTAGAGGCAGAAGATCAGCTGGATAGCCAGGTAACTGGTATTGTTTAAAAGGGAATAAATATGGCAGCCTCCATATCCCTCTCAGTTCAGTTGTGTTTTAAAATTCCTAAGCGTTAGCAGTTAACAGATGCATTTTATGTTACATACTTTCAATCAACAAGATTGTAATATGCAAATAAGAGAAGTTGAGGAGTCGGAGGAATCCTAACCTGAGGAGTCGGAGTATTTTTGTACCGACTCCACAGCCCTGTTCAAAACTCGGCCATTCCAGCACCACATCTCCATGGCAACAGGGTGTCCCGTGACACTCTTCACATGACAACGTATTACACGCTGGAACCTCTGGACGTGTGTCACCCTGTTGCCATGGATACATGATAATGGAATAGGCGATAAGTGAGTTTTGACTCCCGCAAATCGCCCACTCAGGACTGCAGGGAGGGGGGGGGGAGAGAAATCTGGCCGCCTATCAGTGAGTCGGATGAACATTCGCTGCTGCTACAGACAAATGTGGGAAGCTGTTGCTGGAAACGATTCTGTGTTATGTAACAAAATAACTCCTATTAGAATGGAAATCTGATGCGTCTCCAAGTATCTCTCCTGTGATTAAAGCTGCTAATAAAGTTATTCCTCTGGATAATGTGCTGAATATCAGCTGTATATTGTTCCCACAGTGTGACATGTTTTGTTCCTCTGCATGTAATGTAAGATGTACTATTACCTGCATCACTCAGATTTACTGTTATAAATAAGTGTTTATAGCCAGAGCTCTCTGTAACATTGCAGGTCTGTAGTCTGTCACTGGTGATTGTCAATGAGATGCAGATAATTCTGAGTTGATGCAAAATCCCCCCCCCCCCTACAATTGGCACAAATAAGCTATACTGGGCTGAAAAAAATGAGGCCATGTGCTGCTTTGTTTTGAAGATCACAGCAATTATTTTTTTCCAGACGATGGCATCACCCAGCCTCCCTACAGCAACGCACAGGCATGACAATGGGATGGTTGGTTAGTGCCGGGTTTGTGCTGCAAAAAGCCCTCTTCTATTTGTTCTAGTTTTCAAAATATTAAAGATTTTTATAAAAGTGAAAAGTTCCCCCACCATTCATTCACTTCATTATTGAGATGTTTCTGGTTTGTTTAATGTTCATTTTTCACAGAGTAGAGCTGAGAAACAAAGTACTGCAAGAACTTTAAATATAATAGGATAACAGAGGCGCCAACAGGATAATAAACACTAAAATAACTTAAAAACCCATCTTGGTAATAGAGGAGGCAGTGGTGGACTTACCTCCTCCAAGCACAACATACAACTGTGGATTTTAAGTCAAAATAATTTTATTGGATATTCCAAATAAAGTGCAACGTGCTTCGCGGGGTACAAACCTGCTTCATCAGGCAATAACAGATAGGAGTAAACATCATCTGCCAGTATCATCAACGTTGAGCTCCTCTGTAAGTCCACCACTACCTCCTGTATTACCAAGATGGGTTTTTAAGTTCTTTTAGTGTTTTTTTATCCTGTTGGCGCCTCTGTTATCCTATTATCTACATCCAAGTCCACCCTTGGTGGAGGGTTGTACCCTTCCTTCCTCTACTACAGAGAGCGACTTTTAATCCTGAGTGGGGTCAGGACCATCTCCCCACCTGCTTTGACAGTGGTTGCCTAATTGGTAATCCTGGTTTGTAAGCATTAAATTAATATTATTAGTCTTCCAATTATACATTGCCAGTACATACTACACTATTGTAACGATTGGTGTCAGCAACACAGAGTTTTTTCTGATTATTGGTGATCTGCAGAATCACCAATAATACTAGTATAGCTAGACACAGGACACCCAATGTGATAATGTGTTTGGTGCAACAGTATACAGAGAAGTTCTCTCCCGAAGAGCGGGAGATACAGACACTACTGCAGCCAAGGATTCCCTGAAGAGCAGAGAATCAGACTGCACTGCAGCCAGTGGACCCCTGAGGGGCAGGTTACCACTGACTGTGCTGAAGATGATCTCCTTATGTGGAGGAGATACAGACTCTACTGCAGCCGAGGATTCCCTGAGGAGCAGGGAACCTTGGATGGTACTATAGTCAGTGGACACCTGAGGGGCAGGGACCACTGACCGGGCTGCAAGAGTGGTAACTGGTGAAATGAGAGATGTAATCGGGCTGCAGCCAAGGATTCCCTGAGGAGCAGGGAATCAGACTGTGCTGCAGCCAAGGATTCCCCGATGGACTGGGAATCAGACTGTACTGCAGCCAGTGGACTCCTGAGGGGTAGAGACCACTGCCTGAGCTGCAAGATGGTCTCCTGAGGAGCAGGTGACCCTCGCAGCTGATGAACACCTGAAGAGCAAGTGTCACGGACAGTACAGGAAGGCTGATCACCCAAGGAATGAGAGACAGCCAGAAAGGTCAGACAAGCCAGGTCGGCAACACACGGACAGATAAGGTACAGAGACGGAAGACTGATTCGGTATCCGGGTACAGGCAAATGTTGGCAACAGGTTATCAGATAGGCAAAGGTACCGAATCAGTAAGCAGGAGAGTGGTCAGGAAAGCCAGAGATCATGTAACAGTATATATGACAATCCTAGTCTTAGGTGTGAGGTCCTTGGTCTCAACACCTGGGAACTAGTCTAATAGATAAGAAGTAGCAATGTAGCAATCTCCTAGTCTTAGGTGTGAGGTCCTTGGTCTCAACACCTGGGAACTAGTCTAATAGATAAGGAGTAGCAATGTAGCAATCTCCTAGTCTTAGGTGTGAGGTCCTTGGTCTCAACACCTGGGAACTAGTCTAATAGATAAGCAGTAGCAATCTCCTAGTCTTAGGTGTGAGGTCCTTGGTCTCAACACCTGGGAACTAGTCTAATAGAATGGTAAGCAAGTCTATAAAATAAAAATAATACTTTAAAGGCTATCCACGGAATCTGACTAAGTGTGAATTCCCAGCTCCGGCTGGTTCTAACACACTGTAAGATCTGACTGGGGTCTGAGCGTTCACACGTAAGCATTCGCAACAGCAGACAACTTGCAACTGCCAGGCAAGTCCTGTATATACCCAGAGCGCTCCACAGCGCCTCCCCAGTCACTCAGCCAATCCGGAGCATAGCTGGAGTCAGCTGATCGGCATGATCAGCTGACTCCCCTTCTACTAGCATAAAGGTCCTGTCGCCTGGCGCGCGCATGTAGCTCTCAATCTGTGTGAACTAGAAGGACCAGGCGAACCAGCAGCATGTTGCTGCGCGGCAGAAGCCACCGGCTGGAACGCGGAGATAGCCGCCTTGACGCTTGCCCACGCGGCGGCATCTCCGCTATTCATTACAACTATATTGGGCTCTTGGTGTTCTCTCTTTTTTGCAAGAACTTTAAAGTTCCTTTTGCTTCAGATTCTTTTATGGAAAATATTCAATTTGTTTCTTTTGCCAAAAATTTGGCTCTTTGGGGGTGATATTTGCTTTTAGTAATTACTATAATTTCTATGAATTTAAAGGGAAAAACAAGGAAAAAAATATACAATTTCTCCAATTCCATCCATTATAGTTTTAAAATAAACAATGCTACTGTACATAATACCCACACATTGTACATGCCTATTTGTCTTGGTTATCACAAGATGTAAATGATGTCCCTACATAGTATGGAGACAATATATTATATTATTTGGAAATAAGGGTGTATTTCTTGCTATTGTATCACTGCTGTAATATGCGTCCTATGGGATGCGTTCCACCACTCACTACCGCACGTCCACATCCTCCTTCCGGCGGCAGAAGGTAGTGTGTGGTGGAATGCGTCCTATAGGACAAGTATTACAGTGGTGACATGATGGGATCCCCGGACTTCTGGGTAAGTTAACCCCCTCTATCCCGCAGGCACAGGTATATTATTCAACCTACATTAGCATTCCGAATTCGAGTACTTCTGTACTCAAAAGCCGATCTCTGCCCGCAAGGTGATCTTTAACAAATGGATACAATGATACAAGCACTCTGTCCAGGGGCGTAACAATAGTGGATGCAGACCCTGCACCCGTGGAGGGGGGGCAGGAGGGGTCACAGCATGAGGGGAGAGCTTGGCCACACATCGGCAGGGAGGGGGGACAGTCCCTCCCTCACCTCAGGCTCTCCCCTCAGCGCTCCCCTCCAGCATCACTTAGTGTCTGCAGGCAGCGGGCAGGAACACATACCTTCCTGCATTCCACCGCCGGAGCTTCCTCTCTCTAAGTGTCTGACACTACTTCCTGTTTAAACAGGAAGTAGCGTGAGGCACTTAGTGATCGGACCTCCACGGTGGATGGAGGTATGTGCTCCTGCCGCCACCTGCTGCCACTAATTGATGCTGGAGGGGTGCACTGAGGGGAAAGCCCGAGGTGAGGGGGGGGGTAGACTGTCCTCCCCGCCAATGTGTGGCTAAGCTCTCCCCGCATGCTGCACCCACTCCTGCCCCCCAAAACGTCCCTGAGTGGGTGGGGGGCATCCAAATTTCTGCAGGAGAGCCCGGTGATTTCTAGTTACGCCCCTGGCTCTGTTGGTATCGGATGTTAAAGAAGAGCTGTTTCATCTTTGGCATCAGGATAAGCATCGGTGGTTTAGACGAGACAGGGCGTTTCAGTGCGTGCCGCGTAGCGCTGAAGCTATAGTGCGCACCCCGTGTAAGGGTGATTCAGAGACCCGGCGATTGCTGGACCCTGAATTACTTCTTCCTCTGAGTTGCTACGACTCAGAGGGGGAATAGTAGCACGGCTATTGAATTTTTGGATGACCTTAGGAGTTTTGACTAAAAGGGAGAGGTTTTTATGGTGTTCCTAGTCATTCCTATATTCCATAGTTCATAAAGCAGACGTTCCCCTGAAGGGCCGCCCCATTGTGGCAGGAATAGGCTCCCTGGGAGAGCGTCTGAGTGAATGGGTGGACTTCTGCCTTTAACCTCTTGTCCATAGGCTTCCAGGTTACCTTCGGGACACTCCCCACCTTTTGATGAGCCTTAGCGCCCAATCTTGCCCTTGCAGCCTTTTTACAGCCTCCCTGGGATTACCTCCTATTAGCGACGGGTCATCTATTGGCCTATAATTATTTTATATTTGATGGGGGCTTCTACCTTCAGAAGTGCAGAGCTTCTGTGGGGACTAAGTTCACCCCCTTCCTAGCCAGCCTCTTTATGGGTTGGTGGGAGGAGCTCCGCATATTTGGGAGGAGAGAACTCCTCTGCTCACATACAGTGGTATGGCCGTTATATAGAAGACCTGCTGCTGATTTGGAGGGGCTCCTGGGAGGTTTTACTGGCTTTTCGCACTACTTTTTCAGACGGGTTATCATAGTAATAAAGTGGAGTTGCCCTTTAGCCCTGGATAAGAGACGCAGAGGAGTAGCTATGGGGGGGGGGGGGGGGGGCAAGTAGTACATCTGTCCCCGGGCGCAGCATCTGGGGGGGGGGGGGGGACAGTTACAGGTTTTACTTTCCCTGATGCGTTCCTGTTGAAGATTCTATGAAAGACAGTGGAAGGACCCAATCTTCTTCCCTGCTTCCTTCTCTCTGGCCTGGAGTGTGTGGAAAGAAATATGAAGATTTATAATTAATCCTTATGTATATTTTTTATATTCTCACGTGGCTATAAGAACCACATTCATATAATCAGACCAGTGTGTTAGAGTGACACTTTAAATAATATGATCATTATTATTACCTTAAGAGTTATCACAATATCACTGCATATATATTATATATGTTTTTGAACCATTTACTGTGCACAGCTTATTATGTCCTTTGCAGTGGAATTCCAGTTTTCCAGAGGACAAAGGAGCAATCTGAAAGGGCAGTTTGAACCAGTTCTCCGAGGGCAGGCCTGACTTTGAGAAACGAAACTAGAAACTGACTTCAGAAGACTTCCTCCAAAGTTGACTTTCATTTTCATGAAGGACAGAGAGAAGTCAAGTAACCCCGCCCAAAAAGGAGCACTGAGTCACCTTGATATGATGCTGATTGGACTCTTACCAGAAAGAACTGCCCAAAAGGAGGAATATTTTATCATATTAATTAGGGTTTAAAAAGACTCTGCACACTAGAAAAACGTCACTTTTCTCCTGCTGAGCTGAGCTGTGTTAGCTGCGGTTTCTATATGCTGGCATGTGAGAAAGTCCTCAGCTGAGTAAATAAAGATTTCTATGTTTTTGGCAAATATAGAGAAGTTTCATTGAGTAAGTTAATTTTCCTTTGACAAGTGTTGTTTTATTTTATCTCCCTGCTGTAACCGGCCCTTGCCCTGTTTGCATCAGCAAAGTAGATCACGTGTATTTCTGCGTATCTCCCAACTTCCTAATGCCTGGTACACACGATGCAATTTCCTGCCGGGTGGATGGGTGAAATTGATCATATCCAGCATGTCCGATCAGCTACTGATGGAGAACAGGATCGATTTTGTGCAGTGCTGATCTGAAAATCGATCCTGTTCGGACATGCAGGAAATTATTCTAAAACTCAAACATCTCTGGGAAAGCATGATGGACCCCCTTATGTTTCACACCTTGTCACCAGGGTCGCAAAAACTAACTTTGTCCCCGGGTGCTAAAAACCTTAGCTACGCTTCTGATTTTCGGTTCGTGAACCCCCGTAGAACAACAGTGACTGTCCAGCTGATCAAATTTGGTCTGTCCACAATGAAGCAACAACCTTATTATCTTCTTGTATGTAGGTAGGCATAGGTAGGTGTCCCAGTAGTTAGCTAGGCATAGGTAGGAGTCCCAGTATAGGTAGGTAGGCATAGGTAGGTGTCCCAGTATAGGTAGGTAGGCATAGGTAGGTGTCCCAGTAATTAGCTAGGCATAGGTAGGAGACCCAGTATAGGTAGGTGTCCCAGTAGTTAGCTAGGCATAGGTAGGAGTCCCAGTATAGGTAGGTAGGCATAGGTAGGAGTCCCAGTATAGGTAGGTAGGCATAGGTAGGAGTCCCAATATAGGTAGGTAGGTGCCTCAGTAGTTAGCTAGACATAGGTAGGAGACCCAGTAGTTAGCTAGACATAAGTAGGATACCCAGTATAGGTAGGTAGGCGTCCCAGTAGTTAGCTAGGCATAGGTAGGAGACCCAGTATAGGTAGGTAGGCATAGGTAGGAGTCCCAGTATACGTAGGTAGGCATAGGTAGGAGACCCAGTATAGGTAGGTAGGCATAGGTAGGAGTCCCAGTATAGGTAGGTGTCCCAGTAGTTAGCTAGGCATAGGTAGGAGTCCCAGTATAGGTAGGTAGGAGTCCCAGTATAGGTAGGTAGGTGCCTCAGTAGTTAGCTAGACATAGGTAGGAGACCCAGTATAGGTAGGTAGGCATAGGTAGGTCCCCTAGTATAGGTAGGTGTCCCCGTATAGGTAAGTAGGTGCTCCAGTAGTTAGGTGTCCCAGTATAGATAGTTAGGCAGGGCCTGGCTGGCACAGTAATAACAATTACCAAGGTCCAGCTGCAACAGATAGGGCTGTATAATTCAGTGAGCAACACACAAAAAAAAGAAAGAAAAGCACATATGGAAAACATTGTCTCTCAAAAGAGCTGTTGAGGGGTGCTATTTTAGCAATAACAATCAGCCAGGAGCAAGCCAAGAGCCTAACTAATCTTTCCCTAGGAGAACAAGTCCGCAGCAGCTGTCCCTAGTCTGTCTCTAGCAGGCACACGAGTGGGTGTAATGGCCAGCGAGCCTACCTTATATAAGGGGGGGGGGGCTCCAGGGCTTAGTGTAGCCTGAATGGCTACAATGTGCCTGCTGACTGTGATGCAGAGGGTCAAAGTTGACCCTCATAGTGCATTATGGGGCGAATCGAACTTCCGCAAAAGTTCGCTTGGTCCAGGCGAACGCGAACCCCCAAAGTTTGCCTGGAACCGTTCGCCGGCGAACCGTTCGCTACATCTCTACTGAAGAGACGCAGTGACTTAATGCAAGGAGCTCCAGGTCAAAAGTGCTGCAGGAGGGATAATATAACTTTTGTTACCTTTATGGTTTAGAATACCAGAAGATCATTGGTGTTATAAGGAAATACCTGTCCTACATTCTGACTCAAAGGTCCTATGGGGGGACGATTGGGAGGTGCAGCTTCTTGTCTCGCAGAGCATCCACCCAGCTATTACGTGGCTCAGTGCGAATAGCTTATACTGATGTGGGAATGTCACTTGTAGACATTGCAGGATGCATAACCAGACATGAGATGTAGTTTTTTTTCTTGTAATGAAACTTTTAGGGTGCGAAAATACATTAATTGCCAGACCCACAATGTCGTTCATATGTTTTCCTGCGCTGTTTGCCAGTTGCAGTATGTCGTATGCGAAACACGAGGCGTACGTATTGTCCCGTCACCGGTAAGTTGGGCACAGAGTGAGCTGAATGACGGCTCAGCATGGTGGCGCTCTAATTCCCGGCAGCGTTAAATACTATTCCCTCTCCGAATCTGAGAAAGGTGTAATTCGGGAGTTAGGCGAATTGCTGGATCCCCGAATTACCTTTGCGTGGGGTGCGTAACATAGTACTAGTGCTATGGCGGCGCCCATATTCAGTGCCGGGTGCCAAAATGACCTACTTCACAACATGAGCCTTCCAGAAAAGGATGTCAGAGCATTTTAATGGACCAGGAAGAAGCATTAACAAATTGGCCAATGTAACCAATTTATCTAGACATATCACGTTCCAGTGTACGATTACGAGCAGACCGACGGACCCCCGGCCAGTCTCCCCCACAGAGTGGCCCACCAACGCCTGCCAGGTCCCCTGGTCTCACCACATATAATGCTCCCCTCCTCAAGCTGAACCCCCACTGCCTGCCAGGTCCCCAGGTCTCCCCTATTTAATGTGCTCCTTCTGGGCTGAAGTCTCTTAAAATTCCTGTTTTTATTACAAAATCCTGTTTATCATGTCAGCCCTACCTAAACCGCTGCATCCCTGCGGCTGTAATCTCACTATATCCCCCCTAACCTACCTTTTCCTTGCAAAATCCACAACTTTCTTGGTCGTGGATTTTGCTGTTGTTGGAGGCAGAGCTATGAGCCGCAGCTCTGCCTCCTTACACATCAATCAGCTGCGTATCTCCGCCTCTCCCCTGCCCCTCTCAGTGAAGGAAGACTGAGAGGGGCGGGGGACAGGCGGTGATCTGGGCTGACAGATGCACTGAGAGGCAGAGCTGCGGCTCATAGCTCTGCCTCTCAAAGAAGCACTGCCTGGATTGCCCCCCCGGGAAGTTTGGGGGGATTTAGTTAGATTACAGCGGCGGGGATGCAGCGGTTTAGGTAGGGCTGACATAATAAACAGGATTTTGTAATAAAAACAGGATTTTAAAGAGACTTCAGAGTCTCTTTAAACCAGACTTTCCTCCAGTCACATGCTGTATTGCTGTGTCCATCTGTTTACCAAAGAGATTCCGGCCATCATACGGTATTTTGCACCATTTCTGGCGTGATGTTGTATCCGCCGACCATGACTTCAGCCACAGAGCCCTTTTAGCAACAACTGAAAAAACCATTGACCTCGCCGAACATCTAATGATATCCACTGCAGCTTCTCCTACATAATCTGCTGTTAAATTGAAATTTTCAAGGGCGGATAATATCGTTTCCTTGTCTGCATCTGCTCTGATCGCCTCTTCCATGTTTACTGACTAGGCCTTAACTTTCCTGGCGGTAACCGCGCAGGAGGCTTTCTCAGGCCCTGTTGGGCCGATTTGCATAATTTTTTTTTTTGCTACACGCAGCTAGCACTTTGCTAGCTGTGTGTGCACACCGATCGCTGCCGATCCGCGCCGATTCACCGCTATCCACCGTGCCGCCCCCCCCCCCTCCCAGACCCCATGCGCTGCCTGGCCAATCAGTCCCAGGCAGCGCTGAGGGGTGGATCGGGACTCCCTTTAATGTTGGTGACATCAGCCCGCCCGTCACCATGGCGACGGGGAAGCCCTAATGGAAATCCCGTTCAGAACGGGATTTCCAGACAGACTTTACCGCCGGAGGCGATCGGAGCGGGTGGGGGGATGCCGCTGCACAGCGGCTATCATGTAGCGAGCCCTTGGCTCGCTATATGATTTGTAGAAAAAAAAACAACAACAAAAAACTGCTGCAATGCCCCCTGACGGTTTTTAATAGACCGCCAGGAGGGTTAATTGCCTTTGCCACAGATGTTAATGCTATGGCGGGTCTAACCGCATTGCCTGAAGTAGTGTATACCTTCCTTGGTTCAGAGTCTATCTTTTTATCTACAGTAGTACATCCTTGAAGGTTGCTGCATTCTCTCTAGGCAATGTGACATGTTTTGCTAAACGGACGACCGATGCGTCCATAACGGGTGGGTAATCCAGAGATTTCAAATCTTCCGAATTCTAAAGGGTATAATTTCGTAATTCTATATTTAGAGGCGGTTTCCTTTCCAATTTTCCCCATTCCTCCTTAACAACCTCCGATATTTCATCCATTAATGGGAAAGAAATAATCTTCTTCTTGAGGTGAGTATAATACTCTTTGTGCTTCTTTGTACTAGTCAACGATTATTCCTCATCGTTGCTATCCCATTCAATCGCCTCACACACTGCCCTAACATAGGGTTGGACTAGTGCGAAATCAAAGCCTGCTGCCCCCTCTTCTATATCCATAGATTTCACAGATTGTAATTGTTCACCAGTAGGCTCTGAATGCATCGGCAATGATGCTATATAGTCCTTCATAGATTCCTGGACAGCGATCTTGATCATGTGAGACACATCCATTGGAGTTTGATCCGTTTCTTTAGCAATCTCACTGAAGCAGGCCCTGCATACAATTTTATCCTGCATACAGGGGCGTAACTAGGAGCCACCGGGCCCCCCTGCAGAGATTTACTGCCCCCCCCGGGGCCCACTCAGGGCTGTTTTGGGGGGCGGGAGGGGACGCAAGATGTGAAAGCCATGGCCACACTCCCTCCACCTCCCTCACCGCGGGCTCTCCCCTCTGCACTCCCCTCCAGCTTAAATTAGTGTCTGGGCAGCGGGCAGATACATACCTTCCTTGCGCTCCACCGCGGATTCTCCTCGCTCTAGTGTCTGACGCTACTTCCTGTTTATACAGGAAGTCACGTCAGACGCTAGGAAGAGGAACATTCCCGGTGGAACGCAAGGAAGGTATGTATGTCTGGGCAGCGGACAGATACATACCTTCCTTGCGTTCCACCAGGAATGTTCCTCTTCCTAGCGTCTGACGCGACTTCCTGTATAAACAGGAAGAAGCATCAGACACTAGAGCGAGGAGAATCCGCAGTGGAGCGCAAGGAAGGTATGTATCTGTCCGCTGCCCAGACACTAATTTAAGCTGGAGGGGAGTGCAGAGGGGAGAGCCCGCGGTGAGGGAGGGGGAGGGACCGCCCCCCCTCCCCGCCGAGTGTGGCCATGGCTTTCACCTCATGCTGCGTCCCCTCCAGCTTCCCAAAATGGCCCTGAGCGGGCCCCCCCCCACGGGAGCAGGGGCTGCAGGCCCTATTGTTACGCCCATGCCTGCATAGCCTCTTTATTGCAGGCCCAACATTTTTTCTGCTGATGCAAATCTAAAGGTGATCTTCTTCTTTCCCTCTTGTGAGGTGGGGAGGTGTCCCCTCTTGACTTTGACTCTGATTTCTTCTTCTTATGCTTTCTTGGGCTGGAAATAAAAAATACCTCGTATTAACAATTGTCTCCTCACATTAAAAAATAGGTTAAGAACCTACCTACAACCCCTACCTTTCAACCCTATGCTGATCTGTTTGAGGCACTGAAGGTCCTACAGGAGCAGCCAAGTCAGCTGAAAGAGATGAAGAGATACAGAACATAAGCTGGAAGGAATAGCCGCACAACATACCGGTTGCGACAGAGAATGTAAGGCACCTACATTCCTCCGATCTGATAGAGGACATTGTAGAACTTAGAAAGGTAAGTATCCAGCACACAGCGACACAGACCACGCAGGTACCCTGCAAACGCCAGCGGAACAGTGTACCGCCCCGTGTCTGTCACAGACCGGCTTTTAAATCTTGCAGGCATTCAATTTCCGCCCTCCATCTCTGCCACTTCCGCCCCCGCCGCCTACCAATCAGAGGTGAGGTGCATGACGTCACAGCATGCCTGGAACGCACGCTACACCATGAGGAGCGAGAAGAGGCGAGAACGCAGAATAGAGCAGTGGTAGATGGACTATGGATCCCAGCAAGCCGCACAGCGAAAATATAAAACTTAATACCACGGTGGAAAAAAGGTAGGAAGGACCCACAATGCCAAGACTATTTACATTTAGTACATGCCGGCCAAAATATAGCAATCATTTGCAGAATATGCTATGTAAAAGGTTATTTAAACCAGGTTATAGCAATCCAGTCCCTCAAGATCAGCAGACACAGGGACCTCCCCTAAGTAATTTAATGAGGTGAGATTGAGGACAAAAGACTGAGCCATGCAAGGCTCAGAAAATGTATACTATTAACGTCTTATGGGGTAGAGGGGGCTGGGCAACTACCCATGTGTGATTATATGGAATCATAGGGAAACTCAATTTTCAGCACTAAATCATTAAGTTTTACTGATTGTACATACAATTGAGATTGTATAATATATGGACACACCATCCAATCCTAAACGTTTACTTTGCTCACAGTGCAATCAGTTTCAGTATCCCCTAGTGGATGAGACCTGAATGGCAACTGTGGCATAGTAAGACGGGGCCACAATTGTCCTTCCTTTTTTCCATGGACCCCTAGAGCAGGCAGGGTGCATTCAGTGGTGCATATGGACTTACATTGGTGGGCTGTAACTAGTGGACCCAAATCCCTAGAAACGCTGGCATTCTGGGTGCCTGGCTTTCTGGGGGAGGCAGGAGAGTGCAGGAGTGCAGGCCTGGTCTAGGCTGTTAGGAGTCGAACCGAGTATGGGGGCTATTCTGCTGGCCAGTGTGAGGAGCGGAGGTTGCCAGGCTCCCCTGGGGTCAGAGTTGTTGGTGATGCATGACTCCCTAGAGGGACAGAGTCAGTGGTGGTGCCTTGCTCCCCTGGGGGACAGAGTAAGAGAATGGACTGCAGCGATGACTGGGCTAGCGGATCCGACACAGTGGCTTCCTGAATCCTTACTAATGTTGTTGGCCTGACTCCCCTTCTAGTCCTTCAGGGTGAGGATTGGATGATGAGGATCCAGGGCCAGAGGATTTAGGACTGAAGGTCGGAGCTGGTGGCTGCAGTGATGTCTGGTGACTGGCAGGCTCAGCATACTGTGTCCCGGATGGCGTGGGGGAGCAGCAGTGTCTTAGCTCCCCTGGATATCATCAGTGGTGAACAGTTCTGGGCATCGGGTGGACCTATTTCATAGGAACCCCTAATACTAAAGCAGCAATTCCATACCTGCCAACTTTTTAAAGCGGACCTGAACTCTTGCACAGGAGCGATGGAAACACAGAGAAATCCACCCTGTGTCTAACCTGCCTGTGTTTATAGAGAACAGCCTTTCACATTGTCCCTTCTCAGCAAGTAATGAGCCAGTGTAATTTGAGCTGTCAACTGTCTGCCGAGTTGTGAGCTAATAAGTAAACACAGGAGGTTAACCCTTTCTGTGCTACCAGAAAACCAGGCAGTAACTACACTGCAGCATCTCTGTAGGAGCTCTATAAGCTGTAACAAGAATATGTTTTTGTTTAAAGGGTATTATGCTGTTGATTATCTTTTAGAGCAGAAAGGAAGTTCTGAATTCAGGTCCACTTTAAGCTAAGAAAGAGGGACTCCTATAAAGGTTCATAAACACCTACCAATTATCTGTCTAACTATCTACCAAACTTGTCTGTTAAGCCCCATGCAACGTTTGTTGTGAAACAAGTTGAAAAAAAAAAAGTATTTTGCTATTGTTCAAACAGCTGATAAGACTGATAAGAAGTCAATCCAACTGTTGTACTGACTTCTTATCAGTCTTATCAGCTTTCTGAACAAGAGCAAAATACTTTTTTTAGTTGTTTAAACTTGTTTCACAACAAAAGCTGTCTGACAATTGTGCTGCATAAGAGATCGCTGTTGGGCGTGTGTATGGGGGCGTTACACTGGGCATACACGGCGCGATTTTGCTGCCCGATTCTCCCCCTCGATCGTTTACCCGCTCGATTCCGCAGGCGATTCTCTTCTCTTCCACTCGTTTTTCTTATCTTTTTGCATTGTCCTCAATGCAGAATCGAGCGGCGAAACGATCGGGCGGGAGATCGGACGTGTCGGAAATTGTCTATCCAGCCATGTAAATGGATCAGAATGGAGCCGTGTATTCCCAGCATAACAGACAAGTCTGGCAGATAGTTGGACAGATAGTTGGTAGGGGTGTATGAACCTTTAGACACACCTCCTGTCACACCACTAATCATGACATCACCACATATACCAAAAAGAATAAATATGTAAAAGGCATAGTTTTAAAAACTCTAACCACACTGCTCCTTTTTGAAGTCCTTAGTTTTCCTTCCTGTGAACATTTCAGAATAAAAAACATGTACATTTTAAGGATGGGAAAAAAGTTTGGAGTCAATTAAAATACATTTTTAAGTAGAAAAAAATATGAATATTTCCATAAATATCTTGTAATATAAATCATTTCCTTCTGCCCCCCTCCCCCCATGTCTCCTTAGGGATGACAGATGATTGCCAAGTGTGACTGGTGGCGCCGTAGTATGGCAGCCTCGGATCTTGGCTTTCAGACATTATACCCCCATCCATTCAGAACCTGTATGGGCTGAAACCAATTCCAGGTACAACCCCCATTTGTACTTGGTGAATAAGTTATCCTGATTCTGATAAATCTGTACATCAATCCTGAAAGACGGACTAATGAAGAAGAGTGACCAAGGGATTTGGCTCCAAAAGAGAGACTGTCCCTCTTAAAGAATGGACAGTTGGGAGCTATAAGCAAGGCAGCTGGATAGCCTGCAGAGGTGGTGGTCGGATCAAGGGCAGCAGCAGATGGATCCAAGGACCTGGTTCCCTTGTAGAGATGGCCCGAACCTCCGATTTCCGCGAAAGTTCGGTTCGCGCGAACATTGGCGAACCGCAATAGACTTCAATGGGGAGGCGAATTTTGAAAACTAGAAACACTTATGCTGGCCAGAAAAGTGATGGAAACCATGTTTCAAGGGGTCTAACATCTGAGTTTTTGCATGGATGAGTGGGATAGACGCCAAAAGTCCAGGAAAAAAATCTGGATTTGACGCAAAGCGGCATTTTAAGAGCAGAAATCACATTGAATGCTAAATTGCAGGCCTAAAGTGCTTTAAAACATCTTGCATGCGCATACATCAATCAGGGTGTGTAATTAGTGTACTGCTTCACACTGACACACCAAACTCACTGTGTAACGCACCGCAAACAGCTGTTTGTGTAGTGACGGCCGTGCTGGACTGGTGCGCAACATGGCCAGAGTGCAGGCCGTGGCGGTTTTCCAGCCCATATGGTCTCCGGGCTGTGGTAGCTCAATGATAGAACAACAGTGACTGTCCAGCTGATCAAGTTTGGTCTGACCACAATGAAGCAAAGACCTTATTATCTTTGGTGTGCCACCCCCACCCGAGACACTCATATAGCCGGTGGTCATTGCTTCATTCTGATACGCAAGCCCCTTCACCGCGGCAAGTTAATGATCACGAAGGGTAATGGGCACATGTACATGCCTTTTGTTATGTTGTTGCAGCTGCCCGCAGTGCAGCCAGAAAAATTAGGCAGGCATGTACACGCACCAGAAAAATTAGTATAGCAAATTCAGGAATCCGCCTGGAGTCCTGGACCCTGTTGGTGGTGGTGGTGAAGGCAAGCGACCTGCAGGCAGAGATGCTGTGTGTGGGGACTGACTTAGTCTTGGGGCAGGCAGTAGCTATCTGGGATCCATGCCTCATTCATTTTGATAAAGGTGAGGTACTGAACACTTTTGTGACTTAGGCGACTTCTCTTCTCAGTGACAATGCCTCCAGCTGCACTGAAGGTCCTTTCTGACAGGACGCTTGCGGCAGGGCAAGAGAGAAGTTGGATGGCAAATTGGGACAGCTCTGGCCACAGGTCAAGCCTGCGCACCCAGTAGTCCAAGGGTTCATTGTCGCTGCTCACAGTGTCTACATCCACAGTTAAGGCCAGGTAGTCGGCTACCTGCCGGTCCAGGCGTTGGTAGAGGGTGGATCCCGAAGCGCTACGGCGAGGCGTTGGACTAAAGAATGTCTGCATGTCCGACATCACCATGAGATCGCTGGAGCGTCCAGTCCTTGCCTGCGTGGACATGGGGGGAGGATTACTGGCAGTGGTACCTTTATTGCGTTGTGCTGTCACATCACCCCTAAACACATTGTAAAGCATAATTGCCAGCTTGTTCTGTATGTGCTGCATCCTTTCCGCCTTCAGGTGAGTTGGTAACAGGTCCGCCACTTTGTGCCTGTACCGAGGATCTAGTAGCGTGGCCACCCAGTACAGGTCATTCCCCTTGAGTTTTTTTATACGGGGGTCCCTCAACAGGCTGGACAACATGAAAGAGGCCATCTGCACAAAGTCAGATCCAGACGTACTATCCATCTCCTCTTGCTCTTCCTGAGTGACGTTACGTAAGTCCTCTTCCTCCCCCCAGCCATGAACAATACCACGGGAACGTGGAGCAGCACAAACCCCTGTGACAGCTGCTGCGGTTGTTCTTCTGCCGCCGCCTCTTCCTCCTTCACAGAAACACCTTCCTCATCATCCGAGTCTGACATTTTGTAACGATTGGTGTCAGCAAGCACCGCTATTCTGATTATTGGTGATCTGCAGTATCACCAATAATACAGATGCTATACCTGATTATATGGTGATCTGCAGAATCACCAATAATGCAAGTATAGCGTGACACGATATAATCGTATGCAAGAGGGTGCTAGGTACAATAGAATATCTCTATAGGGCACAGAGATACAACCTCCAGCAAGCTGGAACAGCAGACAACAATAATAATATACAGTGTAAATTCAAGTCTGTGGAAATATCCACCACACCGTAATTCCTCAGAGGCGTGGTTACCTCTGAATGGGAACCCTGTGTCTGAGATCCTCCAAAGGACGGAGTGAAGGAGTCTCGGCCTCTAGCAGCAAGGGTTTGCTAGTGGCGGTCGTCTCAAAGAGGCAAGCCTCTGATAGAACCCTACAGTGGGAGACGTTCCACTGAAGGGAGAAAGGTCAGACAAAATGAGGTTCGGCAACAGATCAGGCGGCAGCAGTACAGAAACGTGAGACAAGAGAATAGTCGGAAACCAAGCCAGTAGTCATTAACGGTACGGGCTGGCGAAGTACAAAATCAGGAAACAGAAGAGTAGTCAAGACAGGCACAGAATTATACACGATAAATCAAACAGTATAATATGTGTATATATTGGCGATAAACCAATATATAACACAATATCAGAGACAAGGCTGACTAGGTCTGAGTGTTGACACTATCGCAAACACAGACGAAGTGTGACTGAAAAGCACTTTCTTATATACTGCCTGGGAGAGAAGACTCCACCCCATACAGCAACCAATCAGAGCAGGCTAAAATGTCAGCTGACCTCCAGGTCAGCTGACACGCTTTCTAAGAGTATAAAGGCGTGTCTGTCGTGCGCGCACGCCCCCTAGAGGCAAGATGGCAGAGCCCTGGTGAGCAGCATGCTGGTGAGTTTGGAGCAGAGTGCTCGGATGGGTTTGTGCAGCGGATGCGGACGAATTTCCGCATCCCGCGTTGGAAAGTCCGCTTGCCGGATTGGATGCGACCATATTTTCGCAATCCATCCGGCGTTGCGGATTTTTCGTTACAGTACCCCTCCCTCTAGGCGTGGACTCCGGACACGTCCCACCCTGCCTGTCAGGATGAAGCTCATGAAACCGTCTCCTAAGCTTCTCTGCATGTAAATTGCCTGTTTTGACCCAGGCTCTTTCCTCTGGACCATACCCTCTCCAATGCACCAAGTACTGTACTTAGCCCTGAACTCGCCTGGAGTCCAAAATCTCCTCAACTTCCCACTCGGGCTCACCATCAACCATGACAGGGTGTGGAGGGAGGGAATCCACCTGGACAGCCGGCTTCAAGAGTGACACATGAAAGGTTCTTCCCACCTTCAGGGAATGCGGTCAACTGACTCTGTAAGACACGCGATTAACCCTTTCCGAAATTGGATATGGTCCAATATACCTGGGCCCCAGTTTCGCGGACGGCTGTCTCAGAGCTATATGCCGAGTTGACACCCAAACCTTGTCCCCTGGTTTAAACTCCCACTCCGGAGATCTTTTCTTATCTGCCTGCCTCTTCTGTATGCAAAAAGCCTTTTTTAGATTTTCCCCGACCTTAGCCCAAATCCTCTTAAAAGATTCCTGCCACTCCTCCAGAACAGGGAAAGGAGATGCCGTCACTGGCAAGGGAGAAAATTTGGGGAACTTCCCATTGACTATCTGAAAAGGCGCATAACCAGAGGACTCATTCCTGAGCTTGTTATGTGCGAATTCTGCAAATGGTAAAAAATCCGCCCACTGATGTTGGGCGTCCGCCACATAACATCTCAGGAACTGTTCCAAGGACTGATTGATCCTTTCCGTCTGACCGTTGGTCTGCGGATGGAAACCCGATGAAAAGGACAATGACATACCCATCCCCTTACAGAAGGCCCGCCAGAACCTGGAGACAAACTGGACCCCTCTGTCCGAGACCACATTTTCCGGAATACCATGTAATTTAAAGATGTTTTGAATAAAGAGATCTGCCAACTTTTGAGCAGTAGGGAAACCACTCAAAGTCACAAAGTGGGCCATCTTACCGAATCTATCAGTGACTACCCATATGACAGTCTTCCCGTTGGAAACCGGAAGTTCTCCTACAAAGTCCATGGAAATGTGCGTCCATGGCTCCTGAGGGGAGGGTAGAGACTGTAAAGTTCCGACTGGAGCTCATCGGGAGGGTTTGCTCCTGGCGCAGATGGTACAGGTTTTAACAAATTCCCTGCAATTTGATTGTAATGATGGCCACCAGACAGATCTACACAATAATTCCTGGGTTCAGGTAATGCCAGGATGTCCAGCATTCTTGTGTCCATGAAACAACTGCAATACTTTGGTACGCAAGAGACAAGGAACATATAGAACCCCTTCTGGTTTCCCCTCTGGGACTTCCAACTGGAAAGGGCTTAAGAGGCTAACAAGGTCCTCAACAATTTCAGTGGCTGCCAGGATGATCTCTTTTGACAGAATACTCTCTGGGGAAGGAGATGGAGCAGTCTCAGGTTCAAAACAACAAGAAAGAGCGTCTGCTTTAACGTTCTTACTCCCTGGTGTAAACGTGATTATAAAATTAAAATGGGAGAAAAAGAGAGCCCATCTAGCCTGTCTGGGGGTGAGTCTTTTAGCCTTTTCGGTGTACTGTAGGTTTTTATGATCTGTGTATACAGTGATTACATGCAAGCTTAATGGCCAACAATTCCCTGTTCCCAACATCATAATTTCTCTGGGCAGGGGAGAATTTTCTAGAAAAGAAAGCACAGGGATGAAGTTTGTCCTGAAGTCCTGAACGTTGAGACAACACTGCTCCCACTCCAACCTCCGAAGCATCCACCTCCACTATGAAGGGATAAACAACATCTACATGACGTAATATTGGAGCAGAACAGAAGGCTTCTTTTTGAGAGGAAAATGCTGCACATGCTTCTTTGGACCAATGAGAGGCATCAGCCCCTTTCTTAGTCAAGTTCGTAAGTGGAGATACCACAGAAGAGAACCCCTTGATAAACTTTCTGTAGTAGTTTGCGAATCCCAAGAATCTCTGAAGTGCTTTAAGCCCAGATGGTTGTGGCCATTCCCTTACAGCAGAGACCTTTTTGGGATCCATGGACAACCCTGTAGTGGAGATAACGTACCCAGAAAGGCAATCTCCTTTACTTCAAAAACGCATTTTTCTAACTTAGCGAATAATTGATTCTCTCTACGTTTTTTCAGCACATATTTAACATGTTGACGAAGTTCAGTGAGATTTTTAGAAAATATTAGGATGTCATCCAAGTATACGATTACAAAATGACCCAGTACCTCCCTGAAGATTTCGTTCACAAACTCCTGGAAAACTGCAGGAGCGTTACACAACCCAAAGGGCATCACCAAGTATTCGTAATGCCCCTTGGGAGTGTTGAATTCCATTCATCTTCCTCCCTGATACGGATCAAATTGTAGGCCCCTCTTAAATCTAACTTCGTGAAGACAGAAGCCTCGGAAACCTGTGTAAATAAATCATCAATTAACGGTAGTGGATACCGATTTTTAATCGTGATCTTATTTAGACCCCTGTAGTCGATACAGGGGCGCAAACCTCCATCCTTTTTCTGAACGAAAAAGAATCCTGCCGCTGCAGGAGATCTCGAAGGGCGGATGAATCCTTTCTGTAAATTTTCCTGGATGTACTCATCCATGGCTAATTTTTCTGGGGATGAGAGGTTGTATAGGTGACCAGTGGTGCTCACCGCCAGGTCGTGATCACGCTTACGCGTGGATTCACGACCATTTTGATGCATTCCGCCTCGGACACGCTAAGCCGTGAATAGATCTTCAACCATGAAAATCTGCTTCGGCTTCGCGTGAATGCGGACAGAAATCCGCATTCACGCTCGTGAAACCCGGCTCTGAAGTCGTGGTTAGCGGAAATGCGTCAAACTATGCGGAAGTGACACATTGCAGGCCAATCAGAGGGCCCCAGCCAGGCCCTAGCAACCAATCACAGGAGGGGAGCTATGCCCTCCCCTCCTGAATATAAAGCGGCGGCCATGATGGAAAAGCTCTGTCCTTGCTAGACTGTGGTGCTGAGAGGATTATCTCCAGGCCATTGTTGTTTGAGCAAGTGCATTTATTGTGTTAAAAACAAAGCTTTTTTTTTGCTAACACTGCTCTTATACTGTACACAGTTAGCTAGTCAGTGAGTGATTGCTGTAGTTAGTTGTAGTCAGTGTAGTGTAGTGGGAGTGTGGGAGTCTAGTGATTATTTAACTGTGTGTAGTGCAGGCAGGTTCAGTGCTGCAGTGTAGTCAGTGTAGTGGGAGTGGGGATTATCTGTGTGTAGTGCAGGCAGGCAGGTTAGTGCAGCTGCAGTGTTCACTTGTATATTCCAGTGACAGTTATACACTTGTACTATTTGCAGGCAGCCAGTCACACCGCCGGCGCCGCCACTCTCTGCCAGCGCTGTTCATTCATTCTGTCAGTGACCTTGTGCCGTGCCCAGTGCCCACTGCTCGCTCGCTCGTCGCTGGCATATAAGCATCTCATTACACACTTGTATATTATTTCAGTGACAGTTATACACTTCACTTGTACTATTTGCAGGCAGCCAGTCACACCGCCGGCACCGCCACTCTCTGCCAGCGCTGTTCATTCATTCTGTCAGTGACCTTGTGCCGTGCCCAGTGCCCACTGCTCGCTCGCTGGCATATAAGCATCTCATTACACAGTGTGACATCCTTGTGTGCCCACTGCATCCTTCAGTGACCTAGTTGTATATCCAGTGCCCACTGCTGTGCCCACTGCATCCTTCAGTGACCTAGTTGTATATCCAGTGCCCACTGCATCCTTCAGTGACCTTGTACTGTGCCCACTGCATCCTTCAGTGACCTAGTTGTATATCCAGTGCCCACTGCATCCTTCAGTGACCTTGTACACACTGCCCGGGTCACCGGGTGCATTTAATTTTTTGGCCAGCACTATGACGCTGTGCTGCTACTACTACCACCAGTATGTTGCCGTGGTCCTTCTGTGCTGCTGCTGCTGAACTGACCGCCCGCATTGTCCTCCTCCTCCTGACTCAGTCGCTTCCACCAATGTACTCTGTCTGCGTTCACACTGCCCGGGTCACCGGGTGCATTTATTTTTTTGGCCAACACTATGACGCTGTCCTGCTACTACTACCACCAGTATGTTGCCGTGGTCCTTCTGTGCTGCTGCTGCTGAACTGACCGCCCGCATTGTCCTCCTCCTCCTGACTCAGTCGCTTCCACCAATGTACTCTGTCTGCGTTCACACTGCCCGGGTCACCGGGTGCATTTAATTTTTTGGCCAGCACTATGACGCTGTGCTGCTACTACTACCACCAGTATGTTGCCGTGGTCCTTCTGTGCTGCTGCTGCTGAACTGACCGCCCGCATTGTCCTCCTCCTCCTGACTCAGTCGCTTCCACCAATGTACTCTGTCTGCGTTCACACTGCCCGGGTCACCGGGTGCATTTAATTTTTTGGCCAGCACTATGACGCTGTGCTGCTACTACTACCACCAGTATGTTGCCGTGGTCCTTCTGTGCTGCTGCTGCTGAACTGACCGCCCGCATTGTCCTCCTCCTCCTGACTCAGTCGCTTCCACCAATGTACTCTGTCTGCGTTCACACTGCCCGGGTCACCGGGTGCATTTAATTTTTTGGCCAGCACTATGACGCTGTGCTGCTACTACTACTACCAGTATGTTGCCGTGGTCCTTCTGTGCTGCTGAACTGACCGCCCGCATAGTCCTTCTCCTGACTCAGTCGCTACCACCACTGCACTCTGCGTTCACACTAGTGATGCTCAAATACCCCTTTTTAAAATTCGAGTTTGGTCGAATTCGAATAGTAAATTATTCGAGGTCAGTCGAATATTCGAGTCGAATAATTTTTACTATTCGATTCGACCTCGGACTTCGAGCTCACTATTCGAGTCGGTATTCGAGCTAACTATTCGAGCTGACTATTCGAATTGGCCTTAAATAGCTTCCAACACTTGTTTTGAGGGTGAATGATGCAAGAAACATCTTTTTTTCCAAGTAACAACAGCAAGAGATTATGTGGGGATGTTCCTTTAAAAAAAAATGTGGAAAGAGAAGTTGTGTCCTTAATTTTGTTCAGTAGTGTTACTGTATCTCCTCCTCCTCCTCCTCCTCCTCCTCCTCCTCCTCCTCCTCCTCCTCCTCCTCCTCCTCCTCCTCCTCCTCCTCCTCCTCCTCCTCCTCCTCCTCCTTCTCCTTCTTTTTCAATATCGTCTTCTTCTTCTTCACGTATTTCTCTTTTCAATTTTTTTTTTAAAGAAATGCAGCTGTTTTTGAGCGTAACAAATAGCTGGTGGGCGCACGCATGTTGGAAGCGCCATTGTATGTGCTCCCTGGCAGTGGAAACACAAAGACAGCAGGAGGTAAATTCAGCAGCAGGAGGAGGAGGATGAGTGTGTGGCAGCAGGCAGTCAATGAGGCAGGCAGCTCGCCGTGACATAATAGCCCTGGTACCTAGCGGTGATACCAGGGCTGTAAATAAACACAACAGGAGGTCCCAGACAGCGGTCGTGCAGCCCACATTGTGTCCAATACACAACTGGGACAACACAGTTTTCAACCCGGGCACCTCAGAAAAATTAAACCTTTTTTTTTTTTTTTAATGGTTTGTTTGGTTTTGGTTTTGCAACCAATATAGCTATTGTTTGACGTAATAGCTGGTGGCAGAGTGGCAGCAGAAGAAGGTAATTCTGTGTACCCTGGCAGTGGGAAACACAGACAGACAGCAGCAGCAGGAGGAGGAATGGAGGAGTAGGCGAGCAGCTATTGTTTGACGTAATAGCTGGTGGCAGAGTGGCAGCAGAAGGTAAATCATCTGTGTACCCTGGCAGTGGGAAACACAGACAGACAGCAGCAGCAGCAGCAGGAGGAGGTATGGAGGAGTAGTGTGAGTGTGGCAGCAGGTAGGCAGCGTGACATAATAGCCCTGGTACCTAGCGGTGATACCAGGGCTGTAAATAAACACAACAGGAGGTCCCAGACAGCGGTCGTGCAGCCCACATTGTGTCCAATACACAACTGGGACAACACAGTTTTCAACCCGGGCACCTCAGAAAAATTAAACCTTTTTTTTTTTTTTTTAATGGTTTGTTTGGTTTTGGTTTTGCAACCAATATAGCTATTGTTTGACGTAATAGCTGGTGGCAGAGTGGCAGCAGAAGAAGGTAATTCTGTGTACCCTGGCAGTGGGAAACACAGACAGACAGCAACAGCAGCAGGAGGAATGGAGGAGTAATGTGAGCAGCTATTGTTTGACGTAATAGCTGGTGGCAGAGTGGCAGCAGAAGGTAAATCATCTGTGTAGTGTACCCTGGCAGTGGGAAACACAGACAGACAGCAGCAGCAGCAGCAGGAGGAGGTATGGAGGAGTAGTGTGAGTGTGGCAGCAGGTAGGCAGCGTGACATAATAGCCCTGGTACCTAGCGGTGATACCAGGGCTGTAAATAAACACAACAGGAGGTCCCAGACAGCGGTCGTGCAGCCCACATTGTGTCCAATACACAACTGGGACAACACAGTTTTCAACCCGGGCACCTCAGAAAAATTAAACCTTTTTTTTTTTTTTTAATGGTTTGTTTGGTTTTGGTTTTGCAACCAATATAGCTATTGTTTGACGTAATAGCTGGTGGCAGAGTGGCAGCAGAAGAAGGTAATTCTGTGTACCCTGGCAGTGGGAAACACAGACAGACAGCAGCAGCAGGAGGAGGAATGGAGGAGTAGGCGAGCAGCTATTGTTTGACGTAATAGCTGGTGGCAGAGTGGCAGCAGAAGGTAAATCATCTGTGTACCCTGGCAGTGGGAAACACAGACAGACAGCAGCAGCAGCAGCAGGAGGAGGTATGGAGGAGTAGTGTGAGTGTGGCAGCAGGTAGGCAGCGTGACATAATAGCCCTGGTACCTAGCGGTGATACCAGGGCTGTAAATAAACACAACAGGAGGTCCCAGACAGCGGTCGTGCAGCCCACATTGTGTCCAATACACAACTGGGACAACACAGTTTTCAACCCGGGCACCTCAGAAAAATTAAACCTTTTTTTTTTTTTTTAATGGTTTGTTTGGTTTTGGTTTTGCAACCAATATAGCTATTGTTTGACGTAATAGCTGGTGGCAGAGTGGCAGCAGAAGAAGGTAATTCTGTGTACCCTGGCAGTGGGAAACACAGACAGACAGCAACAGCAGCAGGAGGAATGGAGGAGTAATGTGAGCAGCTATTGTTTGACGTAATAGCTGGTGGCAGAGTGGCAGCAGAAGGTAAATCATCTGTGTAGTGTACCCTGGCAGTGGGAAACACAGACAGACAGCAGCAGCAGCAGCAGCAGGAGGAGGTATGGAGGAGTAGTGTGAGTGTGGCAGCAGGTAGGCAGCGTGACATAATAGCCCTGGTACCTAGCGGTGATACCAGGGCTGTAAATAAACACAACAGGAGGTCCCAGACAGCGGTCGTGCAGCCCACATTGTGTCCAATACACAACTGGGACAACACAGTTTTCAACCTGGGCACCTCAGAAAAATTAAACCTTTTTTTTTTTTTTATGGTTTTTTGGTTTTTGGTTTTGCAACCAATATAGCTATTGTTTGACGTAATAGCTGGTGGCAGAGTGGCAGCAGAAGAAGGTAATTCTGTGTACCCTGGCAGTGGGAAACACAGACAGACAGCAGAAGGGCAGTACACAGCAGCCCACTGTAGGTGTAAAATGTGTGGCTGCAGGCGACGTAATAGTCAAAGTGAACCAGGCTGGCTTAGTGAGCAGGAGCCAGGAGGTGGTAAAGGGTGGTAAGGCACATTAACGATGGTTCCGGCAGCCAGTTCATGTCCCCCTCTCGCTGACAACAGGGGCCAGGAACTCGCCTTCCACCCACGCCTGGTTCATCTTGAGAAACGTCAGTCTGTCCACAGACTTGTGAGACAGACGTGAGCGTTTCTCGGTGACCACGCCACCAGCTGCACTGAAGCAGCGCTCGGACAGCACGCTGGAAGGGGGGCAGGACAGCACTTCCAGGGCGTACTGCGCCAGCTCGCTCCAGATCTCCATGCGCTTGACCCAATACTCCATGGGATCAACAGGGGCATCGCTGTCAAGCCCGCTGTACGACCCCATGTAGTCAGCCACCATGCGGGTCAGGCGCTGGCTGTGACCGGAGGAGGATGCTGCTGCATGCATCTCCTCTCTAGTCACTGCTGCCGGAGCCTCTACAGTCCTGTAGAGCTCGTGGCTGAGAGACAGCAGGTCTGTGGGGCGCTTGCTGCTGCTGGATGCAGGCACCTGCTGCTGCCTCTGTGCTGGCTGCTGGACAGTGGGGGTGGAAGGCTGGGGGAAGGCTTCCTCCAAGCGCTCAACAAGGGCCTGCTGCAAGCTCCTTATTTGTTGCGCTGGGTCTCCTCCTGCAGGCGGCAGGAACTGGCTCAACTTCCCCTTGAGGCGTGGGTCCAACATCATGCTGATCCAGATGTCCTCCCTCTGCTTCATCTGGATCACCCTGGGGTCCCTGCGCAGGCACGTCAGCATGTGCGCTGCCATTGGGAAGAGGCGGGCCACGTCTGCTGGCACATCGACGTCAGTGCTGTCCTCATCCTCCTCCTCTGCCGCCTCATCCTCTCTCCACCCCCGCACCAACTCAGCTGCGCTGTGCTGATCCCCCTCATCAGCAGCCAGGTCAGGGACCTCCACCAAGTCCTCCTCCTCCTCCCCCTCAGAGGTGGACTGCGCAGCTGGTTGCCGCTCCTGCTGGTCCAAGGCTGCCGCTCCCTGTTCCAGCAAAGCATCGAGGGCCCTGTTCAGCAGAGAAACCAGGGGCACCCACTCGCAGACCATAGCATGGTCCCTGCTCACCATGTTTGTGGCCTGCAGGAAGGGAGCCAGCACTAAGCACACCTGCTGCATGTGCCTCCAGTCATCATCGGGGACGATGGACGGGATGTTGCTGGTCTTGTCCCTTCTCTGAGCTGCGGAAACAGTGGCCAGGGCAAGGTACTGTTTGACAGCGTGCCTCTGTTCAACCAGACGCTCCAACATCGCCAGGGTGGAGTTCCAGCGAGTCGGAACGTCAAGGATCAGCCGATGGCGTGGCAGATCCAGCTCCTTTTGCACGTCTTCCAGGCTCGCACAGGCTGCAGCCGAGCGCCGGAAGTGACGCACAACATTCCTTGCCGTTTCCAGCAGTTCGCCCATCCCCTGGTAGGTGCGCAGGAACTTCTGCACCACCAGGTTCAGCACGTGGGCAAGACAGGGGATGTGGGTCAGGTTTCCCCTGTCTATTGCGGCAACCAGATTGGCCCCATTGTCGGCCACCACCTCTCCGACTCTGAGGCCTCTGGGGGTCAGCCAAATCCTCTCCTGCTCCTGGAGTTTGGCCAACACATGGGTTGCCGTCAGCTTGGTCTTCCCAAGGCTGACCAAGTGCAGCAGCGCTTGGCAGTGGCGGGCCTTCACGCTGCTGCTGAGGCGGGGGGTTTGGCCAGGAGGATGGCAGAGGATCGGAGGAACCTGCTGCAGTTCCCCTGAGCCTGCGGGGTGGCACCACCCACTGTGTTGCTGCTGCTGCTGCTGTGCCCGCTGCTGCTCTCCCATCCTCACCCCCTTCCACCAAGCTGACCCAGTGGACAGTGAAGGACAGGTAGCGGCCTGTCCCGAAGCGGCTGCTCCAGGAGTCCATGGTGACGTGGACCCTTTCACCAACCGCGTGCTCCAGCCCTCGCTCCACATTGGCCATCACAAAGCGGTGCAGTGCAGGAATGGCCTTGCGGGCAAAGAAGTGTCTGCTGGGGAGCTGCCAGTCTGGGGCTGCGCAAGCAAGCAGCGCACGAATGTCGCTCCCCTCCTGCACGAGCGTGTACGGCAGGAGTTGGGAGCACATGGCCCGTGCCAGCAAGCCGTTCAGCTGCCGCACGCGACGGCTGCTGGGAGGCAGAGCCCTAACCACCCCCTGGAAGGACTCGCTCAAAAGGCTCTGGCGTGGCCTTTTGCTGACACGGGAATCAGCAGACACAGCAGAGGAGGCCACTGAGGACTGGCTGCCAGAACAGGCCTCAGTGTCGGCGGCAGGAGTTGCAGAGGGGGGAGGAGCAGTGCGTTTCCGCACTCCTGCTGGTGCTGCTGGAGGAGCAGGAGGGCGGGTGGCTGCTGTTGCTGCTGCTGCTGCTGAAGGCTGTGCAGTGATGGGTGTGGTGCCACTGCCAGCAGCAGATGCCTTCAGCCTCTGGAACTCCTCATGCTGGTGGAAATGTTTAGCCGCAAGGTGGTTGATGAGCGAGCTGGTGCTGAACTTTAAGGGGTCTGCACCTCTGCTCAACTTCCGCTGACAGTGGTTGCAAGTGGCGTACTTGCTGTACACAGTGGGCATGGTGAAAAACCGCCAGATTGGTGACAGAAACTTCCCCCTACGGCATGGAAGCGCTGCTGCCTGTCTCCCTGTGGTGGTTGGGGGGGGGGGCTTGGGTGCGGCTGGTGGTGGTACTGGCTGATGCTGCTGCTGCTGAGCCTGAGACACCAGCAGGCTGTGGGACGCTGCCAATGCTTGCAATGATGCGCCTCCTTGCAAGGCCCACAAGCGCATCCTCCTCCTCCTCCTCAGAGCTGCTGAGGACGACATCCCCTGGAGGTGGTGGCACCCAGTCTCTGTCTGTCACCGGGTCATCATCATCCTCCCCCTCCTGAAACATGTCCTGCTGGGATGAGGACCCCCCAAACTCCTCTCCTGATGCATGGATGGGCTGCTTGACTGTCGCCACAGTCTTGCTGTCCAATCCCTCATCCCCCAAAGTGCCCATCAGCATCTCCTCCTCAAGATCGCCAACAACAGCAGACAATTTACTCATGATGCCTGGGGTCAAAAGACTGCTGAATGACAGGTCGGCGAGTGACGGTGAACTGGCCTCCTCCCCAGACCCTGCTGGGCGGCTGCTGCGAACAGGGGTGGTGGTGGTGGTGGTGGTGGTGGTGAGGGTGGAGGCCTCGGATGCAGAGCTGATGGCGGGCTGCTCATCCTCCGTCATGAGTTGCACCACAGTGTCTGCATCCTTTTCCTCAATGGGACGTTTCCGACCCGGCTGGAGGAAAATGGGAGCAGGTGCTACACGCTGCTGCTGCTGTGTCTCTGCAGCGTGAGTTGCAGATGCTCCTGCTGGGTGGCGCCCAAGGCGTCCACGGCCAGTGGCTATGGGAGGAATGTTAGCCACTGACGCTGCTGCTGCTGCTGCGGAACTGTGCATGGTGGCGCGCCCGCGGCCGCGGCTTGCCACAATGCTGCTCCCTCTCCTCCTGATTCCCTTGCTGCCCTTCCCCTTGCCCAAACCGCGCTGGCTGCCACTTCCAGACATCTTAAATGTTTTGGGCGTATAGACAAAAGTTTTGTAAAAGGGCGGGTGAAAAGTGGGGTACTTTAATGGAGTGGGTTGGTTGGTGAGGTGACTGAGTGAGTGTCCCCTAGTACAGTAAGTAAGTAGTAACAGTCAGGAAGTACAACTAGCAGTTACAATAATCAGTAGTAATCACAAGTAAATTTAGTGTGTGTACACTCAGACAGTGAGTGCACGCACGCAGGAGCTAGTAGCCTATGGACAGTGACTGAGTGTCCTAGACTCCTAGTACAGTAAGAGTAAGTAGTAACAGTAAGTAGAACTAACTAATTACAATAATCAATCAGCGATCAGAAGGAAATGGAGTGTGGGTGTGTGTACACTCAGACAGTGAGTGCACGCACGCAGGAGCTAGTAGCCTATGAACACAGTGACTGAGTGTCCTAGACTCCTAGTACAGTAAGAGTAAGTAGTAACAGTAAGTAGAACTAACTAATTACAATAATCAATCAGCGATCAGAAGGAAATGGAGTGTGGGTGTGTGTACACTCAGACAGTGAGTGCACGCACGCAGGAGCTAGTAGCCTATGAACACAGTGACTGAGTGTCCTAGACTCCTAGTACAGTAAGAGTAAGTAGTAACAGTAAGTAGAACTAACTAATTACAATAATCAATCAGCGATCAGAAGGAAATGGAGTGTGGGTGTGTGTACACTCAGACAGTGAGTGCACGCACGCAGGAGCTAGTAGCCTATGAACACAGTGACTGAGTGTCCTAGACTCCTAGTACAGTAAGAGTAAGTAGTAACAGTAAGTAGAACTAACTAATTACAATAATCAATCAGCGATCAGAAGGAAATAGAGTGTGGGTGGTGTGTGTACACTCAGACAGTGAGTGACCGCACGCAGGAGCTAGTAGCCTATGGACAGTGACTGAGTGTCCTAGACTCCTAGTACAGTAAGAGTAAGTAGTAACAGTAAGTACAACTAACTAATTACGATAATCAATCAGCGATCAGAAGGAAATGGAGTGTGGGTGTGTGTACACTCAGACAGTGAGTGCACGCACGCAGGAGCTAGTAGCCTATGGACAGTGACTGAGTGTCCTAGACTCCTAGTACAGTAAGAGTAAGTAGTAACAGTAAGTAGAACTAACTAATTACAATAATCAATCAGCGATCAGAAGGAAATAGAGTGTGGGTGGTGTGTGTACACTCAGACAGTGAGTGCACGCACGCAGGAGCTAGTAGCCTATGAATAGTGTTGGGCGAACAGTGTTCGCCACTGTTCGGGTTCTGCAGAACATCACCCTGTTCGGGTGATGTTCGAGTTCGGCCGAACACCTGGTGGTGTTCGGCCAAACTGTTCGGGGTTCGCCGAACTACTGAATGCATGGCCGAACAGGGCCCCTGTTCGGCCGAACAGGGCCCTGTTCGGCCGAATACTGCCCCCCATGGGGTCGCAGGCATAAGGGGGGAGCATGCCCCGGTCGCGGGGGGGGTCGGAAATTCCCCCCACCCCCTCCGCTAGCGCTCCCCCCTCTGCCCGCTTCCCCATACAAAAAGTTTGAAACAAGTTCAATAGTACCTGGGCTGGTGGCACTGGCTGGCAGTGGAGTGAGGAGGAGGAGGAGTCCGAGTAGCAGAGTGACGTTGAGGCCGGGCAGCGGGCGGGTTCAGCGGTAGTACCCTTGTGGTACTTCCGCCCTTTCTCTGACCTCACGTCCTCTGCATACGAGGGTACGCATCACGCGTACCCTCGTATGCGTCATCACGCAGAGGACGTGAGGTCAGAGAAAGGGCGGAAGTACCACAAGGGTACTAGCGCTGAACCGCCCGCTGCCCGGCCTCAACGTCACTCTGCTACTCGGACTCCTCCTCCTCCTCACTCCACTGCCAGCCAGTGCCACCAGCCCAGGTACTATTGAACTTGTTTCAAACTTTTTGTATGGGGAAGCGGGCAGAGGGGGGAGCGCTAGCGGAGGGGGTGGGGGGAATTTCCGACCCCCCCCCCGCGACCGGGGCATGCTCCCCCCTTATGCCTGCGACCCCATGGGGCCCCCAAAATGGGCATGTTCGGGGGTCCCATTGACTCCCATTGAGTTCGGCGTTCGGGCCGAACATGCCGAACATCTGGCCCATGTTCGGCCTGTTCGGCCCGAACCCGAACATCCAGGTGTTCGCCCAACACTACCTATGAACACAGTGACTGAGTGTCCTAGACTCCTAGTACAGTAAGAGTAAGTAGTAACAGTAAGTAGAACTAACTAATTACGATAATCAATCAGCGATCAGAAGGAAATAGAGTGTGTGTTGTGTGTGTACACTCAGACAGTGAGTGCACGCACGCAGGAGCTAGTAGCCTATGAACACAGTGACTGAGTGTCCTAGACTCCTAGTACAGTAAGAGTAAGTAGTAACAGTAAGTAGAACTAACTAATTACAATAATCAATCAGCGATCAGAAGGAAATGGAGTGTGGGTGTGTGTACACTCAGACAGTGAGTGCACGCACGCAGGAGCTAGTAGCCTATGAACACAGTGACTGAGTGTCCTAGACTCCTAGTACAGTAAGAGTAAGTAGTAACAGTAAGTAGAACTAACTAATTACAATAATCAATCAGCGATCAGAAGGAAATAGAGTGTGGGTGGTGTGTGTACACTCAGACAGTGAGTGACCGCACGCAGGAGCTAGTAGCCTATGGACAGTGACTGAGTGTCCTAGACTCCTAGTACAGTAAGAGTAAGTAGTAACAGTAAGTACAACTAACTAATTACAATAATCAATCAGCGATCAGAAGGAAATGGAGTGTGGGTGTGTGTACACTCAGACAGTGAGTGCACGCACGCAGGAGCTAGTAGCCTATGAACACAGTGACTGAGTGTCCTAGACTCCTAGTACAGTAAGAGTAAGTAGTAACAGTAAGTAGAACTAACTAATTACAATAATCAATCAGCGATCAGAAGGAAATAGAGTGTGGGTGGTGTGTGTACACTCAGACAGTGAGTGACCGCACGCAGGAGCTAGTAGCCTATGGACAGTGACTGAGTGTCCTAGACTCCTAGTACAGTAAGAGTAAGTAGTAACAGTAAGTACAACTAACTAATTACGATAATCAATCAGCGATCAGAAGGAAATGGAGTGTGGGTGTGTGTACACTCAGACAGTGAGTGCACGCACGCAGGAGCTAGTAGCCTATGGACAGTGACTGAGTGTCCTGGACTCCTAGTACAGTAAGAGTAAGTAGTAACAGTAAGTAGAACTAACTAATTACGATAATCAATCAGCGATCAGAAGGAAATAGAGTGTGTGTTGTGTGTGTACACTCAGACAGTGAGTGCAGTGCGCACACGCAGGAGCTAGTAGCCTATATGAACAGTGACAGTGAGTGTCCCTACGGGTACAGTAAGAGTAAGTAGTAAGTAAGTACAACTAACTAACAATAATCTATCAGTAATCAGAAGGAAATAGAGTGTGTGTACACACAGACAGTGAGTGAGTGCACACACGCAGGAGCTAGCTAGTAGCCTATAAACAGTGACAGTCAGTGAGTGTCCTACTCCTAGTACAGTATAACTACAATACTATTAGTAAAGGACAGCAGAAATACTGGTATAGATGAGAGAAATAAACAGAGGACAGCTGCCCACAGAGGCAAGGCCCCCCTGAGGCCTAAACCTGTAAGCTTGCAGCAGCTGCCTGTCTCTAATGTAACACACAAGCTACTAACTAAAATACAATGTCTATCTAACTAACAACAATATAGGTGTATATGGCAGGTGTAGGTGAGCAAAAACGCTAGGTAAATGATCACAATAGAGCACTTGCTAAGCCAAAGCACAAAGGAGCAACTCTCTCTCTGTACAAGTCTCAGGCAAGCATGGAGAAACGGAACATGGCGGCCGCTATTTATAGGGTAGGGGCTGGCCAGGGTCCCCCTCTGTGATTGGCTGCCGTCAGAGGGCCTGGGAGCCCTCTGATTGGCTCTAAGGACATCAATCTGGGCTATGACGCTATTCGAGCTCGGTACCGAGCTCGAATAGCGCCGGGTTGCTCGAATAGCTCGAATAGTGAATGGGCTATTCGAGTGTACTCGGATAGCCCATTCGAATAGCTCCAGCTATTCGGAGCTCGAATACCGAGCTCGAATAGCTGAAAAAGAGCTCGAATATTCGAGCTACTCGAATATTCGAGCTCTGCTGAGCACCACTGGTTCACACTGCCCGTGTCCACTGACAACTCTGCTGCGATGTCATTGCTAATTGCTGCAAAAAAAAAAAAAAAAATTACAAAAACCTCTCTGGGGCCTTTTTGGCGTCAGCCACTCATCCTCCTCCAGCGGTACCTTCGCCGCCAAGTGCCATTGGAACTCGCCTTCACCTCTTTGATTGCTTAACGCGTATATCCCTTTTTAAAACCACGTATTACCAATTAATAGCCCCATTTACAGTGGTGATTTGTCTTTAAAAGCCATTAAAAAAAAATGCAATTTGGGGGATTGTAGCATGTATGGGGGCTTTGTTATTAACGTTAAAAGAAAATCCGCCTCCGGGCGGGAATCCACGCGTGATTACGCCATTCACGGCAGAAAATCCGCGTGGTTGCGTGGACGCGGACAAAAATCCGCATGCAGCGGGGCCGAATGCAGATTTTTTTTTTGCAACCACGTGGATTGCCGAATTCGTGGATGAGGCACATCCGAGCATCCGAGAGGGTGACCCCTGGGAGGCATGCTTCAAATCAATAGGACAGTCAAAAGGTCTATGGGGGGTTAATTGATCTGCTGCCTTGGGACAAAAGACATCGGAATATTCCTGATATTGTGGAGGTACTCCTTCCACTTGAACCTTAGTAGAACACAAGACTATTCTCTGTAAACACTGCTGTGAGCAATAAGGTGACCAAGTAATTAACTGTCCATTCCCCCAATCAAACTGAGGAGAATGTAATCGTAACCAAGGTAACCCTAATATCACCGTAGAGGTAGACATCTTTAAAACAAAAAACTGAATGATCTCCTTATGCAGGGCTCCTACTTGCAGCGAGAGAGGAGGAGTCTGGCACAGTGGGGACTTTCCCTGCAAAGGAGTGTCATCGATTGCTGTAACATACAAATGTTTTTCTACCGGAAGTACAGGGATATTTAAACTTAAAGCAAAACTTAAATCTAAAAAATTAGCAGTCGACCCAGAATCCACAAATGCTGTAGTAGGAAAGTTCTGCCCTTCCCAGTTTAAGGAGCAGGGCAATAATATTTTTTCTTGTTTAGGGGGTGAAACTACTCCGCTTAGGGTGGTACCCCCAACCACACCTAAGCTAAGGAGTTTCCCGACTTCCTACCACAGTTTTGTGCAATGTGGCCCTTCTCTCTGCAGTACATGCAGAGACCCTCTTTGCGTCTTCTTGACCTCTCAGCCTCCGTAAGGCGTCCGTGGTCTAGCTGCATAGGCTCCTCAGTCTCCACTGCTGCCGAGCTACAAGCACCTGAAGCCCTGGAGTACATAGGGTATCTGCCCTTCTTATTGTACCTCAAACGTCTATCTATTTTAATAGATAGTGATGTAGCCTCATCTAGGTCTTTGGGTTCTGGGTGACTAACCATTACGTCAGTGACTGCCTCTGATAACCCATCTAGGTATCTATCCAGGAGTGCATACCGCTCGCATCTGGAGGAGACTGCCCACTTCCTGAACTCTGACGCATACTCCTCTGCTGTACTGCTTCCCTGTCTAAGGCTTTTGAGTCTACTTTCAGCCGTGGCGGCACTATCCGGATCATCGTAAATGACCGCCATGGCTTTAAAAAACTCCTGGACAGAAGAAAGGGCAGGATGCTCATCAGGTAAGCCATAAGCCCAAGTCTGGGAGTCTGCATGTAATAGAGTCTTGATAAGCGTAACCTTCTGAGCCTCGGTTCCCGAGGACACAGGTCTCATCTGAAAGTAAGATAACACTCTGTGGCGGAAGTTCTGGAAATCTGCCCTAGCGCCTGAAAATCTCTCAGGAATATTCATTTTAGGCTCAGTAGGAGCCGGGGGAGGTAGAACGTTAAGTGGTGGTTGCAGCCTCCGGACAGTCTCAGTCAGCTGAGTAATCTGAGCCTGCTGTGCAGTCACAGTAATCTTCAGCTGTTCTACTTCTGCCCTTACGGTCTGAAGCTGATTTACCACCTCCTCCATCTTACTTCTTTCTGGTCTGTGTTTATGTAACGATTGGTGTCAGCAAGCACCGCTATTCTGATTATTGGTGATCTGCAGTATCACAAATAATACAGATGCTATACCTGATTATATGGTGATCTGCAGAATCACCAATAATGCAAGTATAGCGTGACACGATATAATCGTATGCAAGAGGGTACTAGGTACAATAGAATATCTCTATAGGGCACAGAGATACAACCTCCAGCAAGCTGGAACAGCAGACAACAATAATAATATACAGTGTAAATTCAAGTCTGTGGAACTATCCACCACACCTTAATTCCTCAGAGGTGTGGTTACCTCTGAATGGGAACCCCGTGTGTGAGATCCTCCAAAGGACGGAGTGGAGGAGTCTCGGTCTCTAGCAGCAAGGGTTTGCTAGTGGCGGTCGTCTCAAAGAGGCAAGCCTCTGATAGAACCCTACAGTGGGAGACGTTCCACTGAAGGGAGAAAGGTCAGACAAAATGAGGTTCGGCAACAGATCAGGCGGCAGCAGTACAGAAACGTGAGACAAGAGAATAGTCGGAAACCAAGCCAATAGTCGATAACGGTACGGGCTGGCAAAGTACAAAATCAGGAAACAAGAGTAGTCAAGACAGGCAGAGAATTATACACAATAAATCAAACAGTAAATATGTGTATATATTGGCGATAAACCAATATATAACACAATATCAGAGACAAGGCTGACTAGGTCTGAGTGCTGACACAGGGTATCGCAAACACAGACGAAGTGTGACTGAAAAGCACTTCCTTATATACTGCCTGGGAGAGAAGTCTCCACCCCATACAGCAACCAATCAGAGCAGGCTAAAATGTCAGCTGACCTCCAGGTCAGCTGACACGCTTTCTAAGAGTATAAAGGCGTGTTTGTCGTGCGCGCATGCCCCCTAGAGGCAAGATGGCAGAGCCCTGGTGAGCAGCATGCTGGTGAGTTTGCGCAGCGGATGCGGACGAATTTCCGCATCCCGCGTTGGAAAGTCCGCTTGCCGGATTGGATGCGACCATATTTCCGCAATCCATACGGCGTTGCGGATTTTTCGTTACACATCTCTTCTTTCCCACACGACTCCTCTTCTTCCTCCTCCTCCCCCCTCTGTGCTGCCGCAGGTGTTGAGGAAACATCTGGTTCAGATGAAAATTGCTCCCACGACTCTTCCTGCCGTAACTGTTGTTCTTCACGCTCCTCCACAGCTTGATCCACCACTCTACGCACGGCACGCTCCAGGAAATAAGCGTAGGGGATCAAGTCGCTGATGGTGCCTTCAGCGCGACTCACCAGGTTGGTCACCTCCTCAAACGGCAGCATGATCCTGCATGCATTTTGCATCAGTGTCCAGTTGTTGGGCCACAACATCCCCATCTTCCCAGATTGTGTCCTTCTACTGTAATTGTACAGGTACTGGGTGACGGCTTTCTCGTGTTCTAGCAGGCGAGAGAACATGAGCAGGGTCAAATTCCAGCGAGTCGGGCTATCGCATATCAAGCGTCTCACCGGCAAGTTGTTTCTCCACTGAATCTCCGCAAAGCGTGCCATGGCCGTGTAAGACCGCCTGAAATGCCCACACAACTTCCTGGCCTGCTTCAGGACGTCCTCTAAGCCTCGGTACTTTGACACAAATTTTAGAACGACCAGATTCAGCACATGTGCCATGCAGGGTACATGTGCCAGCTTTCCCAAATACAAAGCGGAAAGGAGATTGCTGCCGTTGTCAAACACCACGTTGCCGATCTCCAGCTGGTGTGGGGTCAGCCATTGCTCCACCTCTTTGTTAAGAGCAGCCAGGAGAGCTGGTCCAGTGTGACTCTCCGCTTTGAGGCAAGACATGTCTAAGATGGCGTGACACCGTCGTACCTGGCATGCAGCGTAGGCTCTGGGGAGATGGGGCTGTGTAGCTGTAGAGGAGGAGATGGCAGCACCACTAGAGTTGAACTTCCACTCAGGCAAGGAGGAGGAGGAGGATGACAGCGAAGAGGATGTAGCAGGAGGAGAAGAAGAGGAGAAGGAGAGGAGGTGGCAGGAGGCCTGCCTGCAAGCCGTGGAGGTGTCACAAGTTGGTCCGCTGCACAGCCACGTAATCCCTGATTGCCATCGTTCACCAGGTTGACCCAATGGGCTGTGTACGTAATGTAGTGGCCCTGCCTGTGCTTGGCAGACCAGGCAGGTGGACCCTTGACCCAACGCTCTTCGCCAGAGATGACACCACTTGCCTCTCAATTTCACGGTACAGTTTGGGTATGGCCTTTTTAGAAAAATAATTGCGGCCTGGTCTTTTCCACTGCGGTGTCCCAATGGCCACAAATTTACGGAAAGCCTCAGACTCCACCAGCTAGTATGGTAATAGCTGGCGAGCTAATAGTTCCGCCACGCCAGCTGTCAGACGCTGGGCAAGAGGGTGACTGGCAGAAATTGGCTTCTTCCGCTCAAAGACTTCCTTCACGGACACCTGGCTGCTGTGGGCAGAGGAGCAGGAACCACTCAAAGGCAGAGGCGGTGTGGAGGAGGGTGGGTGTGAAGGTGCAAGGGAGAAAGCGGCTGAAGAGGCTGCACCTGAAGGAGGAAGAGGAGGCGGAGGGTGGCTTGTCTTTTGGGTGCTGCTTTTCCTCAGGTGTTCTTCCCATTGCTGTTTGTGCCTTTTCTCCAGGTGCCTTCGTAAGGCACTTGTCCCTATGTGAGTGTTGGCCTTTTCACGGCTCAATTTTTGGAGGCAGAGACAACAGATGGCTTTGCTCCAATCTGAGGCACACACATTAAAACATTTCCAAACCGCTGAGCCCCCCTGGGGTGATGGCACTATGGTGGCATCAGCAGCTGACGTTGAAGGGCATGTTGGCTGGCTGTCCATAGCTGGCGATACATGGCGCCGGACACTGCCACCAGCTGTTTCTGAGGACGAGCCCCCTCTGCTTCTTTCAGGGACTCGTCTCCTCCTACTCCTCTCTGACTCCCCCTCTGAACTGTCCCCCTGGTCATCTTCTCTATTGAGAACATAAGTGGCATCCGTATAATCATCATCATAATCATCCTGCCCAGGTTCGCTTTCCTCAGACACCTCCACAACTGCACCAACACCAGGTACTTCATCATCCCACTCCTCACACGTTCTGTCCATAGTATCGCCACCTAACTCAGACGTATGAGGTGGTGTAACTTGCTTAGCGCCTTCATCTTGTTGTAGCAGTATTGGCTGTGAATCAGTGATTTCCACACCAAATAACTCCTACGAAGTGTCAAATGCACCGGATGTGGTGCTAGTAGTAGCGCTGGTGGCTACGGGAGATGAGGTGTTCTGTGTTAAATAGTCAACAACGTCCTGACAATCTTGGGAAGTGATGGGACGTGCCTTCTTCTGAGCACTGTACTTTGGGCCAGGGCCGCACGAAATCACTCCAACACCACCTCGCACAGACCTGCCAGTGCCAGGTGGCCTTCCTCTGGGTCTGCCTCTACCTCTTTCTCTACCTGTGTTTTTTATTTTGTCCTGCTCGGGGGGGATGCTAGGTATATGCTGTGATGAGGTGGGTTCACTGAACACAAAAGATAGGTATATGCAGTGAGGTGGATTCACTGAACACAACAGCTAGGTATATGCAGTGAGGTGGGTTCACTCAACACAAAAGATAGGTATATGCAGTGAGGTGGATTCACTGAGCACAACAGCTAGGTATATGCAGTGAGGTGGGTTCACTCAACACAAAAGGTAGGTATATGCAGTGAGGTGGGTTCACTGAACACAAAATGTAGGTATATGCAGTGAGGTGGTTTCACTGAACACAACAGCTAGGTATATGCAGTGAGGTGGGTTCACTCAACACAATAGCTAGGTAGATGCAGTGAGGTGGGTTCACTCAACACAACAGCTATGTATATGCTGTGAGGTGGGTTCACTGAACACAAAAGGTAGGTAGATGCAGTGAGGTGAGTTCACTCAACACAACAGCTAGGTATATGCAGTGAGGTGGGTTTACTCAACACAAAAGGTAGGTATATGCAGTGAGGTGGGTTCACTGAACACAAAAGGTAGGTAGATGCAGTGAGGTGGGTTCACTCAACACAACAGCTAGGTATTATGCAGTGATGTGGGTTCACTCAACACAACAGCTAGGTATATGCAGTGAGGTGGGTTCACTCAACACAACAGCTAGGTATATGCAGTGAGGTGGGTTTACTGAACACAAAAGGTAGGTAGATGCAGTGAGGTGGGTTCACTCAACACAACAGCTAGGTATATGCAGTGAGGTGGGTTCACTCAACAGAAATGGTAGGTATATGCAGTGATGAGGTGGGTTAACTAAACACAACAGGTACTAGGTATATGCAGTACTGGGTATTACAATGTGCAGCTCCCTGTCACACACACAGGTAGTCACTGAATGTGCTGGGCCTGGCAGTGGCTCACACACAGTATGAATTATCAAGGCTGTCTATATTGCAACACAAGTGTCAGTGGGACACACAGAAGAAGAAAAAATAGATCACAAGAACAAGATTAGCTCTCAAAAGAGATGTTGTGGAGTGCTATTATAGCAATAAGATTCAGCCAGGAGCAAGCTAAGAAGCCAAGAGCCTAACTAATCTCTCCTTAAGAGAAACAATCTGCAGGAGCTCGCCCTACTCTGACTATAGCAGGCACACGATTGAGTGTACTGGCCGGCACTCCCTGCCTTATATACAGGGGGGAGTGGCTCCAGGACTGAGTGTACCCTAATGGAGCATTATGGGGGTGAACCGAACTTCTGGAAAAGCACCCAGAGTTCGCCTGGAACCGTTCACCAGCGAACCGTTCGGGCCATCTCTACTCCCTGCCCAACATCTCTCAATACCCTGCTCCTGCTGATAAATCATAGTGCGCGGGGAGGAGATGCACGCAGATGTTGGAGCCTGGCCGGGATGACATGGGGGCGCGCAGCCAGTGAGAGTTGAGTTAGGCTCAATCCTCTCTCTCACTGGCTGCCCGCCCCCATGTGATCCCCATGCAGGCTACGAGTGTCTATATCTCTGCAGCCATGCTTCGTTGCCATGAAAACGTTCGGGTCACTGCCGGTGGGCACTCCGGTCCCCCATATCACAGGCACCTCTGCTCAGATCAGGGGCACTGGCCCCACTTGTAAGCCCCTAGCGACGCCACTGGCTGCGGCTCTCCCCTCCATTACAGCACACCCCCTCTAGGGCGGCTGGGGTCACCCCACCTGGTGCAGGTCGTTCCCCCGTCACAACGCTACTGCATACCATTAAGTTTTCATAAGAAAATTAAGATTGTTTAAAATTCTAAGGAAATTCAAACCAAACTGGTCCTTTCTATCTTGGTTCATTTTACTTCGCATTGACACTTTAAAATATGGAATAAAGTCAATGAAACACATTTTTCAATTGAATAATACATTTATTCACATAGATCTGTAAATCAGTCCTGAAAGAGGGACAAATTAGGATGAAAGAGGGACAGGGTAGCCAAAAGAGGGACAGTTGGAAGCCATGTAGTTGGGTAGGGTGAATTGGGGGGAAAGGGGTGGGGCAGTGTCCTCTAACTAACATCAATGGGGTCAACTTGCTCCAGCTTGTGTGAAGCAGTACACTAATTACACTACCTGATGGATGTATACACACGCAAGGTGTTTTGCAGCACTTTATGCCTCCAATTTAGCAATGCAATGTGATTTGTGCCCTTAAAACCCTGCTGTGCCTCAAACCCGTAATTTTCCCTGGGACTTTTGGCGTGTATCCCACTCCGCCATGCCCCCCTAAAGGTGTTAGGCCCCTTGAAACATCCTTTTTCCATCACGTTTGTGGCCATAATTAGTGTTTGTAGTTTTGAAAGTTGGCCTGCTCATTAAAGTCTATTGCGGTTTGCAAAGTTCGCGCAAACCCGAACTTTTGCGTAAGTTGGCGTTGGAGGTTCGGGAACCTGAAATCGGAGGTTTGAGCCATCTCTACTCTGTTTTTCTCATGCTTTTGTCAGTTTTACGGTTTTCTACCTTGGTACCATATTGTTTTTTTGTTATTTGACCATATTTAAGGTTTGTAATAACAGACGGAATTGCTATTATAATATGTAAGAAATCATGGTGGAATCATCTATATTATAATAAGCAATAGTAGAAGGTCCATAATTTGTGGTAAGAATAGCACAGAATGTTGATGTTACACTAGCGGTTGTTGTTGTAGAAAAATCGATATGTTGTGTGTACATATTGTTTGTATGCGTTGATTTGTATAAGATGTCATCATGATTTTTCTTTTTCTTGAACTATATTAAGTTTGAATATTTTGAAGATCATATTCCCCTTTTTTCGGTCACCTTAAATGTAATGATATTTCTTCCTCTTATATTTTGACAGTTGAATGTTGAAAAAATGTCATGGTCCAAACAAGCTATTCTGCTATCCTGTATTCCGCCATCCAGAAAAAAATGGAGCAACACACATTTCCATCCATACACAATGTAATAATGTATATAATGCAGCACAGAAATTGTCCATAAGATGGCAGCACTATACCACAATGGCCAGTACCCTGCCTTGCCGATTGTACAAGATGTCCCTTCTGCGACTACTGCCCATTAGGGCAGCATGATGGGACGTTGTGGGCACACTGCTCGCTTTTATCACACTACAGCCTGGTTCGACTGGTGCGACGAAAACGTCGCACCGCTTAACTTTTTTTGAACATTTGCACTTCACATTTTTTTTTCCATCTGCGATCTCTCCTCCGACACGCCTCTCTCAAGCCCATTGGCTGTCCCATACTCACGGCCTCACATGCCTACCTCTCTGCTACCCCCCACCTCCTACAATTCACTTCATGGCCGCCCGGCCGGCCGGGGAAACTCATCATGCTACACGGCCGGGGATCGCAGAGACACCAGTACAGAGGCGCCTAGTGTCGCCACCCCACTATACTGATCACTTATGCTGGGTCATCCTGCTACTGTATCCCCATCACATCTAGGCTTCCTCTCTTGGAAAACATGACCAGCCCTGACTCACCATTTACTGCCTTATTACTCCTATTCAGGGACACCGGGACGGGACGAGGCAGACTGGCTGCAGCCTCTCAGCGCTTACCCTAGAGGGCGTATTCCTCTGCACTCTCCCTGACGCACCATTCCTCTGCCCTCTCCCTCCTGCTCTATCATCTTCCCGGTCACCTCAGCCTTCTCCTCCTCTTTAGCAAACAGCGACCCGCCTGCTCGAAGCTCTTACAGACAAGTTGTGGCACGGCTGTGTGTACAGCGGGTTGCTAGGCAACAGCAGCAAGATGACTTCTACTGTGACGAAACACTCTCTCTATGACGTAGCTGGACTCTGTGGGGAGGGACAGGGATCCCCTGCTGACATTCAATTCAGCCAGCAGTCAATGCCCATCTCTGCTCATTGATGACTGGACAGGCAGACCACCCAGCTCTTATCAGCTGCTGGAGGCCTGAAAATCGGCCTACAATTATCGGGGGATTTACAATCATTACAATGATTGCACAACCAGAGGCTGCAGTTAGCCTACTCACCACAAGATGGACAAATCCTCACTTCCAGGTGGAACGCACAGAAAGAAGGAAATTAAGCCAAAGACAGGAAATGATGTAACAGCAGGAAGAGAAGTTGCAGGAGATGGAGGGAACACACGGCTGGAACATGTAATTGTGTGATTGTTGTTTGAGTACTCCTGTTTTGGATGCCCGTGTCCTTTTTGGTTTTAGGGGGTTGGGATATTCAGAGGGGTTTTGGGAATTTTTCTACTAATAAAGTATTTTTTGACATAAAGTTCTGAAGAGTGGTGGCTGTTCTTAAATTTTATAGGTGTTACTGTTGCATCATTCAACCTGCCTTCCCTCGGGCACTCGCTTGAGGTGAACTTAGTCTTTTTATTGACTTGTGGACTAGGTCATACATTTTTTTTCTTGACAGGAAATGAGGTAACAGCAGGAAGAGAAGTTGCAGGAGATGGAGAGAAGACACGACTGGAAGAGGTAATTGTGTGATTGTTGTTATAAATTGAGCAGAGCAGAGGTCGGGATGGACATACTTTGTTACAGAGGAGGTGATAGTACACCTGTCACTATCCTTATCATCCCCCTTGAAGTAATTGCCATACAAGAGACTTTTATAACTACTGAGACTTGTTTGACAGTTGTCTAGTGACTCCCCTACACGTGCCATAGATTATGTCTGGCATCTCACCTTCCTAGTAATAATTCAGTCACATCACAGAGACAAGAGAAGATGTATATGGAATATAGCCATGTCCCTCCAGTGCCAGCATCTCACCTTCCTCGTAATAATTAAGTCACATCACAGAGACAAGAGAAGATGTATATGGAATGTAGCCATGTCCCTCCATTGCTGGCATCTCACCTTCCTAGTAATAATTCACTCACATCACTTAGACAAGAGAAGAGGTATATGGTATATAGCCATGTCCCTCCAGTGCTGGCATCTCACCTTCCTAGTAATAATTCACATCACAGAGACAAGAGAAGATGTATATGGAATATAGCCATGTCCCTCCAGTGCTGGCATTTCCCATGTACCTTAACCATTGCCCTTCACTCACACTAGGAGAGAGACACGAGGGCGTCAAAACCTCCTGTGGTTCTCACTTCTTCTGCTTACCTTGTAAACAACCCAGTATTCTATTACCTCTTATTGAAAATGTATCAGACTGTAATATACATATTGACTATACATGATATACATGCATACAGTCAGCTGTATCACAGTTTAAGTTTAGGTGGGGGGAAGTTAGTGTTAGGTGTAGGGAGGAGGAGGTTAGTGTTAGGCGTAGGGGAAGGTTAGTGTTAGGTGTAGGTATGGGGGGGGGGGGGTTAGTGTTGGGTGTAGGTATGGGGGGGGGAGGTTGGTGTTAGGTGACTATACATGATATACATTCATACAGTCAGCCATTTCACAGCTCTCTTGTGTTAGGCGTAAGTAGGGGGAATGTTAGTCGGTGTTAGGTGTATAGAGGAGGAGGTTAGTGTTAGGTGTAAGGAGAAGTTAGTGTTAGGTGTAGGTAGGGGGAAGTTAGTGTTAGGTGTATGTAGGGGGAAGTTAGTTTTAGGTGTAGGCATGGAGAAGGCTAGTGTTAGGTGTAGAGAGGAGGTTAATGTTAGGTGTAAGTAGGGGGGAGTATAGTGTTAGATGTTGATAGGGGAGGTTAGTGTTAGGTGTAGATAGGGAGAGGTTAGTGTTAGGTTTAGGTGGGGGGAGGTTAGTGTTAGGTGTAGATAGGGAGAGGTTGGTGTTAGGTTTAGGTGGGGGGAGGTTAGTGTTAGGTGTAGGGAGGAGGAGGTTAGTGTTAGGCATAGGGGAAGGTTAGTGTTAGGTGTAAGTAATGGGGTGGGGGGTTAGTGTTGGGTGTAGGGAAGAGGAGGTTAGTGTTAGGTGTAGGTATGGGAGAGGTTGGTGTTGTTGAGGGAAGGTGGGGGGGAAGAGTTAGTGTAAGGTGTGGGGGGCGGGTTAGTTTTAGGTGTAGGTAGAGGGAGGTTAGTGTTAGGTGTCAGTAGAGGGAGGTTAGTTTTAGGTGTAGGTAGGGGGGAGGTTGGTGTTAGGTGTAGGTAGGAAGAGGTTAGTGTTGGGTGTAGGAAGGGGGAGGTTAGTGTTAGGTGTAGGTAGGGGGAGGTTAGTGTTAGGTGTAGGAAGGGAGTTAGCATTAGGTGTAGGTAGGGGGGAGGTTGGTGTTAGGCATAAGTAGAGGGGATGTTAGTGTTATGTGGGGGGTGGAGTTAGTGTTATGCATAGGTAGAGGGAGGTTAGTATTAGGTGTAGAGTTGGGCGAACTGTTAGCGCAACTGCAGCCGAACTGTTCGGCTGCCCAACCTGTCATGTGGCTGTGGCTCTTACTACTTCCGGGTCGCAATGACCTGGAGTAGTACGTCTGCGCTGGCCCGGCAGAGCGCGTCCTAGATCGCGCTCCTGTTGCCGGGCACTCTCTGCGCATGTGTGTGACGTCACTCATGACGTCACACACATGCGCAGAGAGTGCCCGGCAACGGGAGCGCAATCTAGGACGCGCTCCGCCGGGCCAGCGCAGACGTACTACTCCGGGTCATTGCGACCCGGAAGTAGTAAGAGCCACAGCCACATGACAGGTTGGGCAGCCGAACAGTTCGGCTGCAGTTGCGCTAACAGTTCGCCCAACTCTAATTAGGTGTACGTAGGGTGAAGGGTTAGTATTAGGTAGAGGTGTGGAGGGAACATTGCACCCATTTTAACATGTGGTGCTTTTAAATGTACACCTTGAAGGGAGTAGTAGAATTTTACTTTAGGGTAGTAGGCCTTTATTCCTGAGAATGATACAAAGTATCTATATATTGGACTAGGTTAGATAATTGCCCCTCAGGGATGGAGACATAGAGAGGAATATAATCTGTGAATAGTGTGGAGTGGAGCTGTGACTGGCTGATCCTGTATGCCATGGAATACTGAGCCCATAAGATCTTCGTGGAGCAGCTGCCACCTCCAGCTGGTGCCTCACACATATGCACACTCTCTGCATTACCTTATCTCTGGATTTCTATTACTTCTTATGCTATAAATTATGCAGCTAAATACACCTGTTATCATCTGTAAGATAGGTAGAAAACGAGGTGCACAGGACAACTAGCCTGGGTCACTCCGGAGTGCTCAAGGCCCAAAATAGTTCCACCAAGTTAGATACTGTAGAGATAGGAGCGGCCGGGCACATCCAGTAAAAAAAGACCTTTATTGAAATGCATTTAAAATCGGTGCAGACAAACTAGACGACAGTCAGCCAGAAGAGAAAGGGGCAAGCATGTAACAGATCATCAACAGCTGTTTCGCACTCTACATAGGAGCGCTTCCTCAGGACCTGTGCTTATTACTGCAGTCACAGGAGTTGTATGTTTATCCCAGCCGTTATGGGAGGCCGGCCTGTTTCTCTTCCCTGTGAAGGAGGACATTTTCCCTGATAGCTTTTCCCAGCAGCTGTTCATAGCAACAGTCACTAAGGCCGGCAGCCAATAATATGTTGTGCATCAAAAAAGAAAAACAGTTGAATCAGGCACTGCAGTGGTTACTGTTTTAATGGTGTTTCAGATTGTGGATAAAATCACCATTGTTATATCAAAATTGTGACATTCAAAAAGGTAGGTGCAAAACATCATCATCTGTAGAAAAAATCGTCATGTGCAAACATCTTGTGCATTCAAATAGTTGCAAGAGGAGGATGTCCTACTATATCAAAAGGTGGCGGTGGTGGGTGCAGGGCAAAATCGGTAGCCTAACGCCGTTTCGCACGGCGGTGCTTCTTCCGAGGCTGATCCACTCGGAAGAGCCCTGCACCCACCACCGCCACCTTTTGATATGGTAGGACATCCTCCTCTTGCAACTATTTGAATGCACAATATGTTTGCACATGACGATTTTTTCTACAGATGATGATGTTTTGCACCTACCTTTTTGAATGTCACAATTTTGATATAACAATGGGGATTTTATCCACAATCTGAAACACCATTAAAACAGTAACCACTGCAGTGCCTGATTGAACTGTTTTTCTTTTTTGATGCTGATCCTATGTGTATTTTTCGCTAATTAGTCATGAGCACGTAGTATCTGTTATAGTATCAAGGTGGCCTTTAGAACATCTGTCCATCCCCATTCCCAGTGACACGGCTACAGGTTTTGTAGTGCCGGCAACCTTTTGCTCCTTGATTTGATCAATAATATGTTGTGCAATACAGTTGTTGTGGGTCAGTGGAGGTCTCAGGGTAGGGATGTTCTGATGGAGCAGGTTCTGTCCATTGTGTCCAGTTGCAGCAGTTCAGACAGTGCCACCGGATGACCATATCCATTGTATCTCTGATGGAGAGAAGCCAATGTGCAGTCAGGAGCCACTGGTGTTGGGTGGTCCCGCAGTGGGAGAGGTTGGAGTATGCAGAAAGATGATGGCTGGTGAGTCAAAGCTAGGGGGTGGAGCCAGGTAACAAGGGGCTTAGCTGGTAGGACAGGCAGAAAAGATGGAGGCTGCAGCTGGGGAGGGGTTGGGTGGCCTCTGCTGCTTTGGTCTTGGTATTGGCACTGTCCCAGTTGGGAGGTTTGTTGCTCTTGGAGGGTTTGGGGTTAGTAGGTGATGGACAGGTGAGGTCAGGATATGGAGCTGCAGTTCCCTCTGCCTAGTTCATTAGGTGCCAGAGCCATAAGTAATGATCATTTGTAGCTAATTAGCTGCAGGCCTCTGCTCCTATCTTCATCTGTCTCCAGCTGTTCTCTCCTCACATCCTCATCCATTTACCGCTGCCGGCACTGCTGTAACCTCCCAGGAATGTGTGCATGGAGAGGAGGAGAGAAGCACCAGATGATGAGCAAGGCACACTGGGAGAGAGGACTGTGGTACTGAATGTGCAGGAGACCACAGCTTATGGGATATTATCACCCCGAGCAAATTATGTTCTTTCCTGTGCTCTGTTTATTACTGCTAATATCTTACAGCTTTAATTTGTTATCCATTTCAGAACTGAGTTCTGAGCTCAAAAAACAAGAGAAGGTATCCGAGGAGTGTTCTGCAGTCTGTAGAAGAGAAACACATGATGAGAACAGACAAAGAGAAAGAAGTATGTGAGGAGTGATCAGCAGTCTATGGAGGAGCGTGACATGATGAGGATAATTAAAGAGGAAGAAGAGAAGTATGTGAGGAGTGATCAGCAGTCTATGGTGGTGGGTTACATGATGAGGATAATCAAAGAAGAAGAAGAAAAGTATGTGAGGAGTGGTCAGCAGTCTATGGAGAAGGGAGACATGATGGGGACCATTAAGGAGGAAGAAGACATGACATATGTGAAGGATGATCAGCAGTCCATGGAGAAGGGAGACATGATGGGGACCATTAAGGAGGAAGAAGACATGACATATGTGAAGGATGATCAGCAGTCTATGGAGGAGGGTGACATGATGGGGACATATAAAGAGGAAGATGAAGAGACGTATGTGAGGAGTGATCAGCAGTCTATGGAGCCGGGTGACATGATGAGGACAAATATAGAGAAAACCCCATATTCAGAGGGCAGAACAGGTGAGTAATCAATATTAAATGTTGAATATCTTGTTGGTTATTATGACTGTGTCACTGCTCACAGACTAGCCATATTAGGAGTTAGAATGCAAGGATCAGTGCAGGGCTGTGGAGTCGGAGTCGGGGCAATTTTGGGTGCCTGGAGTCGGATTCGGGAAAAAATGCACCAACTCCGACTCCTAATGAATTTAAACTGAAATTAAAATAGAAAATATGATAAAATGTTCTATTTCTCAGATAATAGTCATCATAAATAATTTATACATACAGTAATAGCTGTGCTTAGTCCACAAAAATGAAATAAACCAATCAAAATTAGTTACTTGTTAGGGCTGCACGATTTTAGGGGAAAAAAAATTCTCTCAAAAATTGCGATTTCGATTTTTTTTCACGATTTTCTTCAAATCAAGCTTTAGCACTAAGTTCACATTGCCCCAACTACACTCTGCTAACACCTGATGATCCACCAATACACTACACTATGCTAACTTGAATCTTGATGCCCCACCAATTAAACTCCACTGCACAATGCTAACCTCTGATTCCCATCAATAACACACTAAGCTAACTCCTGATGCCCACCAGCTATGCTACAATGCACTACTCTAATGCTCGCTCTAGACACCGCGATGTGTCTTATCAATCGAGCTGCTTATGCGGCTCGATTGATAAGTTCCGACAGGTCCGATTTCGCCGCCGCCGATTCCCTGCTCGTTCCCCACGAGCGGACAATGGCAGGGAATCGAGCAGAAGATAAGCGGCGCCGGTGGGGACGAGGGGGGGTCGAATCCGATGCACGTGGGGACGCGGCGGGGATGGGGCAGAGGCGATCCGGCGGCTAATCGAGCCGCCGGATCGCTCCGTCTAGATCCAGCTTAACACCTTCTGCCCCCATTCCCAGCTACACTACACTTAACCCCTGCAGCTACAATGACTACTCTGCAACTGCCACTGTTAAGCCTGAAGCACTAGGCAGACAGGCTAGTTAAAGTAGTGGCTAAGCTGCATGGGCATGAAGCAGAGCCTGTGACAGAGAGCACAGCAGGACCAGGCAGATAGATCATACACACAGACTGTATACAGGGTGTATACCAGGGCTGTGGAGTCAGTCCAAAAATTTACCGACTCTGACTCCTTAGTTTAGGATTCCTCCGACTCCTCGACTCCGACTCCTCTAATTTGCATATTACAATTGTGTTGATTAACAGTATGTAACGTGAAATTTGTCTCTTAACTGCCAACGCTTAGGAATTTTACAAGACAACTGAAGTGAGAAGGATATGGAGACTACTATATTTATTCCCTTTAGACTAAAACTAGTCCTTTATAAGAGTACTTGTAAAGGGTACAGACCGGAACAAAGAACAAGAATTAGTTATTTGTGCTGCTTCAATAAAGCAGTCCCCGTATTTTTAAAGTCAGATATACATATTTAAAGTCAGATATACACATCTGATTGTGACTGTACAGTGTATATGATGTGTACACAGGAATCTCTTATATATACTAAATAACGTCTATGCTGTAAGAATAAAGCCTGATGTGTAGCCGTGTCACTAATAGAGATGGTCAATGAGATGGAAATAATTCTGCATTGATGCTGGTTTATGCAAATGTACTCTCTTTGCTCATAAAATCAAATAAATTGATATGTTGTTAAAATTTGGTTTGGTGACTACAAATTAAAGGGTACCTGAGACGGATGAAAAGAAGAGTGTTATACATACCTGGGGCTTTCTCCAGCCCCCTTCAGGCTAATCAGTCCCTCGTTGTCCTCCTTCACCACCTGGAACTTCTGCTATGAGTCCCGGTAATTCAGCCAGTCAGAGCAGTCTGGCTACGTGCCGCTTCCACAGCCAGGAGCATTCTGCACAGGTGTAGTACGCCCCCGGCAGCGGAGTGTGTGCATGCGCACTACGCCAGACTGGCTCAAGTACCTGGACTCATAGCAGAAGATCCAGGTGGCGAAAGAGGACAGCGAGGGACTGATTAGCCTGAAGGGGGCTGGAGGAAGCCCCAGGTATGTATAAAACTTTAATTTCATCTGTCTCAGGTTTACTTTGGTACACAGTAGTACTATACTCTACATATGCACTCCCCACAGAGCTGCAGGGAATCCACTGAGAATGTTGTGCACATTGAACAGAGAGGTGTTGTCTGTCACCCATAAACCTTGTTCAGATTGTGCATGAAGAATGTGTAATAGAGGAAGAATCTCCTCATTCCCCTGCAGAGTACCTGCACATCACTCTTACATGTACCCACAGTTACATTGCCTAGGGCCTGATAGATGTTCTTTGTTCCAGTCTGTACCTTTTACAAGTAATCTTACCAAGGACTAGTTTTAGTCTATGACTAAAGGGAAAAAATATGGCAGTCTCCATATCCTTCTCACTTCAGATGAATTTTAAAATTCCTAAGCGTTGGCAGTTAAGAGACGAATTTCATGTTACATACTTTCAATCAACAAGATTTTAATATGCAAATTAGAGGAATCGGAGTCGGTGGAATCCTAAACTGAGGAGTCGGAGTCGATGGATTTTTGTAACTACTCCACAGCCCTGGATCAGTGTTGCACCAGTAAATAGTACATTTAACACCAGCTAATTTGAAAATAAGAGTATCCACCTCTCTTACAAAGATAAACAATATCGTGTAATAATCAAAAAAGTGCTAAGTGCATTTAAAACACCGCTATGTAGCAATTCATCAGAATAAAATGTGCAGTAACAAGAATACGTGAATAAATAGACAATAGTATATATCGGTACGTACCTACAGCCACTCACGCATTCAGACCACGGACACCTCCACTCGCTGCAGTGACAAAATTAACTGGGAGGGTCCTGAAAAAGTGTGCAAAAATAGCAAATAGTAAAAAGCAAAAAATGAAAAGCAAAAATATGTTATTAACCTACTTATAAACAAAATGATGCATTGAACCTGCTAATAAACTCTGCAGGCTTCTGTGAAAGAATCATCAACCATTAAATGTGCTTGAAAGTAGTTTAGCAGTTTGTAGTCGTAGCACATTTAGTGTAAATCTTATGCAGGATGATGCAGGTCAGATTGCTTTTCCCTTTGTGCGGGTGAATGTAAGTCACTAGCTGCAATTGCTGCAATGACTGGATAATCACTAATAGAATGTGCTGATGTTCAATGGTAGTTAAAGAGGATCTGAAATGAAAATAATCATATGATATAATGAATTGTATGTGTAGTACAGCAAATAAATAGAACATTAGTAGCAAAGAATAGAGTCTCCTATTGTTTTCAGTACAGGATGAGTTAAGAAACTTCAGTTGTTATCTATGCAGAAGAGCTGCTGAGAGCTCTCCGACCCACTGGGTGAAATACAGTCCTGTTTTCTGAGGCACTTATACATCAAATAGAAAGCGAGACACAGCTTCAGATTAGGTTTTACTGCCGGGGAGTTCAGAGGATCATTAGCTCCGCTTTGTTTTATAGTTTGAAATACAGAGTGTGGTTTGTAATTGCAAATATGACAGAACAATGCAATGTTATAAAGAGAGACTGAAGCCTTTCAAAATACCTCTTTTTATGCTGCAGGCTTCTTCATCAATAGAACCCAAGCTGATTCGCTGCGGGGTCTCAGCAGAACGAGGGCCTTATACCCCCCAAATCCCGGGGCAAAATTCCACGGCTTTCCATGTCGCGGATTGTGCTGCCGGGGAGGCGGAGCTTTGCGCTGTAGCTCTGCCTCCAGTACAGTCAGTCCGCGCTGATCGCCACCTCTCCCCTCTCAGTGATAGAAGACTGAGAGGGGCGGGGAGAGGCGGAGCTTTAGGCTGTAGCTCCGCCTCCAGTACAGTCAGTCTGCGCTGATCGCCGCCTCTCCCCTCTCAGTGAAAGAAGACTGAGAGAGGCGGGGAGAGGTGGAGCTTTGCGCTGTAGCTCTGCCTCCAGTACAGTCAGTCCGCGCTGATCGCCGCCTCTCCCCTCTCAGTGAAAGAAGACTGAGAGAGGCGGAGCTTTGCGCTGTAGCTCTGCCTCCAGTACAGTCAGTCTGGCTGATCGCCGCCTCTCCCCTCTCAGTGAGAGAAGACTGAGAGGGGCGGGGAGAGGCGGAGCTTTGCGCTGTGGCTCTGCCTCCAGTACAGTCAGTCTGGCTGATCTCCGCCTCTCCCCTCTCAGTGATAGAAGACTGAGAGGGGTGGGGAGAGGCGGAGCTTTGCGCTGTAGCTCTGCCTCCAGTACAGTCAGTCTGCGCTGATCGCCGCCTCTCCCCTCTCAGTGAAAGAAGACTGAGAGGGGCGGGTAGAGGCGGAGCTTTGCGCTGTAGCTCTGCCTCCAGTACAGTCAGTCTGGCTGATCGCCGCCTCTCCCCTCTCAGTGAAAGAAGACTGAGTGGGGCGGGGAGAGGCGGAGATCAGTGCAGATTGATGCGAGTAGATGCAGAGCTACTGCACAAAGCTCTGTCTCTACCCGGAAGGAGCCCCAAATCTTTCCCCGGCTATTTCAGGGGGATTAAGACCTTGTTCTGCCGCGTCCCCACGGCGAATCAGCTTGAGCTATGATGATGAAGAGGCCTGCAGCATAAAAACAGGTATTTTGAAAGGCTTCAGACTCTCTTTAGAGAAAAGCTATATAACTAAAAATAAAATGATGATACTCTTTTCTTTGCTACTAATATACTATTAATTATCCGTACTACACATACAATTCGTTATCTCATAAGTTTCGTTTCAGTGTCACTTTAATACACAGGAATCCTGTGCAGAGTGTAGGTAAAACACAGTTTTGAAAATAGATGTTAGACGTGGGCTGAAACGTGGTGAGTGCAGTAGGCAGCGTGGTTTGCAGACACTTACCATGTGTATTTGTAGATACACCTGTATTAATAAGGCCTGGAGAAGAGTGTTGTACCCGGGTGCCCCATTTTCTCCTTTGGCCCTGGCTTGCTGCTATTTTGTATTAAAGTGAACATCGGCGCCTGATTTGGCGGACACTTGAGTTGCATGAGGAATGGGAATTACACGCCCGTGCTGCATCCCTGTGAGATCCATGCTGCGTTTATTTCAGGAAATGTTAAATAAGCCATACTATTTACCTCAAACAATAGCTGCGCACAAAGAACTTCAGCAGGCTGCGTTCCACACTCCAAGTGGTATATGTTACTCTTCCACTCAGGGTCAGATAAGTCACTCCACTTCAGTGAGACACCACCACCACACCCCAAGCAGTGGCCACTCACCGTTAAATGAGACCCTCAGTTAGATGGGTCCACAGCGCTTGTGGGGTCATCTGGCTGCCCCCTGCCGTTTTAGCTGGAAGATTCCCTCCTCACCACTTTCTGTGTCATCTGCTGGTCCTTTTCACCTCAAAAGACATATACCAAAGCTCCCATAGCGTAAAATTGTATAAAAGTTTTATTAATAAAAAGATTGCTCACTTACAAACATATCCAGTGTCATTCGCATAGAGTTTTTGTGGGCTCCACCCCAAACGCTGGCCACCGGGTTGGCTGTAGAGCGCTGTTTCTATCGCCTTCCCCTCTGCGTCCACGTTCCTCCCCTCTGGATATTAGTGAGACCGCGTGCACTTGACCGGTTTCGTCGCTCTAGGCGACTCCTCAGAAGTATGCGCGGCCTTCTCCTGTCTGTATTAAATACCCTCTGCTGTAGCTAAAACTCCCTCCCCTCCCTCCCTAACCCGGAAATGGTGACCTTTACCTCATGACTGCCAGCCAATGGCAGTCACTGATCTGTAATCCCTGCGTCCCAGGGTGGTTCTACACATCCTGAACGCTTCCTGTTCTCAAGTGACATCCCGCTCGCCTGAAGGGCGTGCCCGTTCTCTTCCGTCCCCTCCTGCATCATTGGATGCCCACTCCTACTGGGGGATTTGTTTGCCGCACGTTCAGCGCGCGTCTCCTCCCCGCCGCATTCGCGGCAATTGGCTCCTCCTCCCTACACCGATGGTGGTAACCATGGCAATCCACTAGGGCTCGCTCACCGCGCATTCAGCGCGCCTCTCCGTTCTCCCCACCGCATGCGCGGCCAATGGCTCCGCCCCCCTTCAACAATATTAGTAGCCATAGCAACCTTCCTTTTTCCCAGCGCCTCTCACTATACATCTATCAAGCGCTCCAAAGCCCTCCCGATTGCCATCCAAATTAACCCTCCCCCACCTGTCCAAACAGGCTACAAATGAATTACAAATACAACATAAATGGGATAATGTGTTACAATACTTTGATTTTTGCGCTTCACATATTAGCATAAATTACAATTCCATCCACATTATGCTTTATATATTACAGATTTTCTTTTGATGAATAAATTCCCCATTTCATAATAATCATCATATATTGTCATTAGTTGCTACTTTCCCTTTCACCCTTTTTTCTCTCAGACAGTTAGGGTTGCCTCCAGGATATTTTCTCCCACAATCCTTGTAGTGACCTCAAAAATCCCTTTCCATGATGGCAAATGATGGGGAGGATGATGAGGAAGATGATGCTGAATGGGAGGAATACTTTGATAGATGCGGGGTGGGCTTAGTAAGCCTATTGATGAAGAGAAAGAAAAGAAAGTTAACTAAAGTGGGGAAGGAAATAGACGAAATCAGACAGAGATTAGAGATATGTAAAGGGACAGAGGAGTATAATAAAAGGACCACAAGAATTAGTGAAATACTGCAGAAAGCAGAGAAAGAAATAATAGTATCTAAGAGACAGAAATTCCTAAGGGATTACCATGCACATAAGAACAAGGAAGCATATAAATGGCAAATAAAAAAGAAAGTGACCCAGCAAGCTCAGGTGGGAGAAAGGAAGGATAACTCAACCACACAAAGCAACCCTCAGGCACCGCAAGGGCCAACAGTTGCCACGGGGGGACAGAGCCTGGGAATGAGGGGAGGGGGAGGACAGGGAGGAGGGAGGGGGGGTTGGGGTGGTGTACACCTTAAAGAGATTTATAGACCAGCACAGCCCATGGGGCCAACGCATGTACAGAGCAGGCCGAGTTGGAGGCCATATAGGGGGATGCCGGGGGGTAGGGGGAGGGGAGGACGTCCGATGGGAGGACAATATAGATCACACCCAGTACCCCATCAATTTAACCCCCAGGGACAAGAACCCACATACCACATACCTCTGAGTAATAGATATGACCCCCTAGCCCAGCAGAGCCAATATGAGAATTTTTTGGGGGAGGGCAGGATGTACCACCAAACAGATTGGGTGGAAGAAACAGGCTACCTCCCGGGAAAAAGAGGAGCAGAAGGGGGAGAAGGGGTGGAAGAAGGGAGCGCCAAAAAAATAAAGAAAAAATAGAAGGTAAAGGAATCTTCAATCTGAGTGGGGTTCCACTTACTAATGGGGAGATACAGGTCCTAGATGAGGGCCTGAAGTTTGCCCCTAAAAAAGGTCTGAACAAATTTGAGACTTATATTGATTTAGAGAAGTTTACACGTAAGTTAAATTTGAAAAAGTATTTTTCTAAGAGGGAGGGGCTCAACGGGAGAACATATAACCCAGCAAATCTGACCCAAACCACTCGGTATACACATACCACCCTTAAGAATAAGTCAGTGTTTAACCCTCAAGAAACAGGATTTCAAGCTATAGGAGCTTTCAAAAAATTGGTTAGTAATGAAATAAGGGAGATCCCAGAAAAGCGATACCCGGGGGTGAAAAATGTTGCCAAAAACCTGTTAGACAAAAAAGGACTGGTAGTGCGACCGGCGGATAAGGGAGGTGGGGTAGTGGTCCTCAATAAAGTGCAATATAGGACTGAATTGAACAGACTAGTACAGGACGAGGACACATATGAAAAGCTTAGAGGGGATCCAACACAACAGTATATGACTGAACTAAGAATATTACTGAAAAAGGGGCTTGATATGGGGTGCCTGTTGGACTCTGAATATAGGTATCTTATCCCCAACTCTCCAAGAATCCCTGTGATCTACCAAGTACCTAAAGTTCACAAGGACCCGGTCAATCCCCCGGGTAGACCTATCTTGAGTGGACTGGGTTCCCTGACCCACAGACTTGGCCAATATCTTGATACCTTTCTTCAACCGTTGGTCATTAAACTGCCTTGCCTATTGAGAGACACAAAGCACACCATCCAAGAGCTGGAGGGTTTGGAGGTTGGTGAGGGGACAATGCTGGTGACGGCAGATGTCTCCTCACTATATACTAGTATACCACAAGACAAAGGTGTAGAAGCAGTCAGATATTACATGGAAAGGGAAGGAGAGCTGCCAGGGGAACAGGTAGAATTTTTGCTGGAGTTACTAAGATTTGCATTAGAGAAAAACTATTTTTGGCATGGGGGAAACTTTTTCAGACAACACAGGGGATGTGCGATGGGGGCGGGATTCGCACCTAGTTTGGCGAATCTATACATGGGTAGATGGGAGGAGGGGGTTTTAAGGGGGGTATCACAAAGGGTGATCACTTGGAAAAGGTATATTGATGACTTGTTAATTATGTGGGGGGGTACGGTAACAGAGTTGGATACATTTATGGCACAGTTAAATGATAATACTTTAAATATCAAATTATCATATGAGCACGACACTGAAAAAATTAGTTACTTGGACCTTCAACTTATGGTCTTGGGGAATAGAATTGGAACTAAGACACATTTTAAGGCCACGGACCGTAATGGCTACATTTCTACAAAGAGTGGGCACCATCCTAATTGGATCAAGAATGTCCCTAGAGGACAATTCACACGATTAAGAAGGAATTGTAGCAGTATGGAAGATTACGAGGCCCAATCACAACTTTTAAAAGAAAGATTTATGGAGAAAGGGTATGGGGAGACCTTTTTGGATGGGGAAATAGATAGAGTTAGACACATAGATAGACGGTCACTGGTGCACAGAGTGAATAATGATGGAAACCAAGAAAACACGCACAATTTGGCATTTATCACGGAGTACAATAGTCAGTATAAAGAAATAGAAGGAATAGTGACTAAGCACTGGGAGATTCTGTTGTCTGATACTGAACTAAGTAAAATACTGCCACCGAAACCCAGGTTCATATATAGAAAAGCCCCAAATCTAAAGAACATATTAGCCCCAAGCTGCGTGGAACCCCAAAAACAGATGTCCAGATTACAGGGTTGGCAACGCCCGGGGTTTCACCCATGCAGAGATTGCAAGGGGTGTAGGGAGGCCAGAGCAGGAAGAGTGACACACGTAAGGGGAAAGTCCAATGGGAAGGAAATAAAAATAAGAGATTTCATTACGTGTAATGATAGGTTTGTTATATACGTGGCATGGTGCCCTTGTGGAACACAATATGTTGGAAGAACAACAAGGCCATTAAAAGAAAGGATAGGGGAACATCTTAGGAATATTGCTAAGGGACTGATGAGCCATAGTCTGTCAGCTCGTTTCAAAAAAGTACATAACAGTAACCCCTCACTCCTGACCTTCTGCGGAGTGGAGAAGGTTATGAGACCATGGAGGGGAGGGGATATGGTGAAGGAGGTTTCACAGAGGGAAACCAAGTGGATATATCTTTTGGATACCCTGAAACCGAGGGGACATAATGCTGAGATTGATTTGGTCTGTTTCCTTGCGGATGATTAGGGGGGGGGGGGGGGGGGGGATGCCTCCGGGATTAGGACCCCAACATCCTATGAAGTTTTCACTTTTTTGACATTGGATATAAGCACTTAACACTAAATATGTTGATGGAGAATTATGTTTGGGGCACTAAAGGTCAAATGGGGATAAGGGGGTGGGGGGGGGTATTTGAGTGAGCGTCATAATGGAAAGGGATTTTTGAGGTCACTACAAGGATTGTGGGAGAAAATATCCTGGAGGCAACCCTAACTGTCTGAGAGAAAAAAGGGTGAAAGGGAAAGTAGCAACTAATGACAATATATGATGATTATTATGAAATGGGGAATTTATTCATCAAAAGAAAATCTGTAATATATAAAGCATAATGTGGATGGAATTGTAATTTATGCTAATATGTGAAGCGCAAAAATCAAAGTATTGTAACACATTATCCCATTTATGTTGTATTTGTAATTCATTTGTAGCCTGTTTGGACAGGTGGGGGAGGGTTAATTTGGATGGCAATCGGGAGGGCTTTGGAGCGCTTGATAGATGTATAGTGAGAGGCGCTGGGAAAAAGGAAGGTTGCTATGGCTACTAATATTGTTGAAGGGGGGCGGAGCCATTGGCCGCGCATGCGGCGGGGAGAACGGAGAGGCGCGCTGAATGCGCGGTGAGCGAGCCCTAGTGGATTGCCATGTTTACCACCATCGGTGTAGGGAGGAGGAGCCAATTGCCGCGAATGCGGCGGGGAGGAGACGCGCGCTGAACGTGCGGCAAACAAATCCCCCAGTAGGAGTGGGCATCCAATGATGCAGGAGGGGACGGAAGAGAACGGGCACGCCCTTCAGGCGAGCGGGATGTCACTTGAGAACAGGAAGCGTTCAGGATGTGTAGAACCACCCTGGGACGCAGGGATTACAGATCAGTGACTGCCATTGGCTGGCAGTCATGAGGTAAAGGTCACCATTTCCGGGTTAGGGAGGGAGGGGAGGGAGTTTTAGCTACAGCAGAGGGTATTTAATACAGACAGGAGAAGGCCGCGCATACTTCTGAGGAGTCGCCTAGAGCGACGAAACCGGTCAAGTGCACGCGGTCTCACTAATATCCAGAGGGGAGGAACGTGGACGCAGAGGGGAAGGCGATAGAAACAGCGCTCTACAGCCAACCCGGTGGCCAGCGTTTGGGGTGGAGCCCACAAAAACTCTATGCGAATGACACTGGATATGTTTGTAAGTGAGCAATCTTTTTATTAATAAAACTTTTATACAATTTTACGCTATGGGAGCTTTGGTATATGTCTTTTGAGGTGAAAAGGACCAGCAGATGACACAGAAAGTGGTGAGGAGGGAATCTTCCAGCTAAAACGGCAGGGGGCAGCCAGATGACCCCACAAGCGCTGTGGACCCATCTAACTGAGGGTCTCATTTAACGGTGAGTGGCCACTGCTTGGGGTGTGGTGGTGGTGTCTCACTGAAGTGGAGTGACTTATCTGACCCTGAGTGGAAGAGTAACATATACCACTTGGAGTGTGGAACGCAGCCTGCTGAAGTTCTTTGTGCGCAGCTATTGTTTGAGATTTATTGACGATATTGTATGCAGCAGCGCACCACCAAAAGGAGTTACACCCAATAATAATATCAGCGCAGTTTTTGGTTTTTCATACTATTTACCTGCCTAAACATTTTTAGTGGCAGCCACTGTCTGAGAGGCCTAAAAAAAATATTTAGGCAGGTAAATGCCCGATTTTTCAGGCATCTCAGACAGTGGCTGCAACCACAAATGTATTAGGCAGGTAATCCCAAATTTGTCAAGCCTCTCAGTCAGTGGCAGCATTTTAAAATGTTTAGGCAGGTAAATGCTGATATATATATATATATATATATATATATATATATATATATATATATATATATATATATATATATATATATATATATATATATATATATATATATATATATATATATATATATATATATATATATATATATATATATATATATATATATATATATATATATATATATATATATATATATAAAGAATTTTTTTTTTTTTTTTTTTTACAATAAAGTTTTATTAAGTGAAATAAAAAAAGTTGTGTAGAGTCATACACAGGTATACACAAATCAAATCCATTTGTGGGGCTAAAAACATAAAAATGTGCACAGTTCAATTAAGCATGTTAGCCAGTTTGTCACATGTTAGAAGATATAAAAAAAAAATCTGCTAGACAGCAACAGGCTGGTATCTTGGCATTACTGGAAAGGGGATTGTGTCTGCTATGCATGAAATAATCTAATGCCAGCTGGGAAGCATGTTAACCATGATTACAAGGTACTTACATACTGAAAGCTAACAATAACAGTAATAATAGTAACATTTCTATAGAGCTTTTCTCCCATAGCATGCAAAGCGCTTAGGCTCTCTCAGATTCAGAAATTGACAGTAGGATGAAGTATTGACACAACAGAAATTATATTTCTGCAAATGCCAGACTAAACAGGTGGGTTTTCAGTCTGGATTGAAACACGTCCAGAGATGGAGCTGTCTTGATCTGCTGAGGTAAGGATTTCCATAATGTCGGAGAGGCATGACAGAAGGCTCTGGGACCAAAAGTTTCCAGGTGAACTCTGGGTATGACTAGATTATTAGAACGTGTGGATCTGAGATTGCGGGGATTGCTACACAGCTGTAACATTTCTTTCATGTATCCAGGGCCAGATTATGTAGTGATTTAAATGTCAGTAGGCCAATCTGGAATAGGTCCCTCCATTCTATAGGTAGCCAGTGAAGGGAGTGCAGGACTGGTGTTATGTGGCAGTGATGGGGTTGGTTAACAGTCTGGCAGCAGTATTCTGTATCAGCTGTAGGCGGTAAAAGTCCTTTTTTTGGAAGGCTGGTGTAGAGAACATTGCACTAGTCCAGTCGGGATGTAAGGAAGGCATGAACTAAGGTTGGCAGATCTGTGGGGATGAAGTGCTTGATTTTTGCAATGTTCTTCAAGTGAAAATAGGATGATTTTACCACAGCAGAGATGTGGGTTCTGAAGTTTAAATCCCCATCAATTAGAACTCCCAGGCTACGCACATGCTCAGAGCTGTGTAGATCTGTGCCTCCTATTCCCAGTGGTGAAGACTTCAGGAGAAGTTGTTTTTGTTGTCATTCGCTTCCCTCCGATTAGAAGGACTTAAGTTTTATCTGCATTTAGTCTCAGCCAGTTGTCACTCATCCATTGCTGTAGTTCAGCTAGGCAGGTGTTTATTGTTGGGAGTTGGGTCTGTCACCCCAGGCTTGAAGGAAAGATATAGTTGGGCGTCATTAGCATAGCAGTGGGATGTCAGTCCGTCAGGTATGTCAGGCTGGGAGCTAGCAGAGGCATCCCATAGGCTGGCAGGTGAAATACACAACCTGTGTTTTGAGGTATCATTGGCGCTCCTTCCATATATCCCATACTAGAGTTCTTGATGGCCTCCTATCTACACACACTCGTTTTTTTTTTTATAAGGAAATGAGCTGTCTACTCTTTTAACCCAGTTTTGAAAGGTTAGTGGCGAGGGCACAAGCCATCTATCTGCATGCCGCCTCTTGCCTGGCCATGATCAGCACTCCTGACAAAAAGGATTTACGGGGAGTTGCCAAACCCTCATCATGTATGACACCCGAAATGCATACAATTGGATCAGCGTTCATAGGGAACCTTGTCATGCAAGAATTTTGTAAGTTGTTTCCAGTCATCTATTATCACGGGGTAATCCTTAATAAGATGAAAAAAGGGGGGTGCGGGAGATATTTGGGACAGACATCAGTGGCCATGGAGTTATATTTAACTAGCCTGTTCGGGGTCAGATAGTCCTGCTGGAGAATATATAATTGCATGATTCTACCATGAACATAGGGGGATACCTTTTTCACAGCATCAAGGGCATCTTCCCAATCCTCATCTACATTATTATTATTATTTTTTATTATTATGATTATTTAGTATTTATATAGCGCCATCATCTTCCGCAGCGCTGTACAGAGAATATATTGTCTTGTCACTAACTGTGCCTCAGAGGGGCTCACAATCTAATCCCTACCATAGTCATATGTTTATGTATGTTTTGTACAGTACATGTATTGTAGTCTAGGGCCAATTTAGGGAGAAGCTAATTAACACATCTGTATGTTTTTGGGGTGCCCGGAGGAAACCCATACAGCCACGGGGAGAACATACAAACTCCTTGCAGATGTTGACCTGGCTGGGATTTGAACCAGGGACCCAGTGCTGCAAGGCGACAGCGCTAACCACTACGACGTTGTGCTACCTAAATAAAAATTATATACTCATTGAAGTTGTTCTTCTTCCCACGACTAAGTCTCTTGTGACACAGGATGCATTTGGCTTCTGTACTGTATCAGGCAGACACACAGAAATAAGCCCACACTGCAGAGCCTTGTACTGATGCTCTGGTACCGGTAGGAGTGACTGGGCATTGTGTGTGGCTGACCCCAGGTGACTTCACACTTTCCTGTTTGCCTCCTGTCCCCTGCAACCTCTCACTGCTTCTCACTCTTATCCTCCCTTTCCAATGCTCTGTCTCTCCCTCTGATTGCTCCTCCTTCTGTTCCTCTCTTGTGGGCACCCATGTGACTTCCATCACCCCCATCGCTTACACTTCCCAGCTCACAGTAGGTGCCACAGCAGGGAAATGGCACCTTGTGGTGACCTCAGTACTGTCGTCTGAGTGTCTAACTTCCTCTATACACACACCTTATTAATATGGATCTACGTATATAACTTTAATTAGAGGAAAACTAGTAATAAAACATAATATTTAATTCAATTAGGATAAAAACATTGTAAAGCCGCTCAAACATCATTGTGAAGTGAAAACACAGTGGGGGTTACCTACGCAGCTCTTACTGTTACTGTAAGGCCTGGGACCCACTAAGCACTTGTGATTTGAGAAGCCCTTGATAATGTAATACTATGTGTGTGATCACACGTGGGGGATGGGATTTGTTGTTTTATCCCCCACAGCATTACATTAGCAAGAGCTTCACAAATCACAAGTGCTTAGAAAATTGCTGCCAGTGGTTTCCAGGCCTAGCTCTTAGCTGGTGCAAATTGTATGCTAATTATATGCAAAATTATGCATCTGCTTCATCTGGTCCATTTTCAAACTGCATAAACTTTGCCTCAACTTGGAATTCTTAGCAGCTCACTGACCATCGCTAATGATAATTGTTCCTCCTCTCAGAATTCTTGAACAGGAAGTGATGATGTTTCTCTATTTGCAGAGCGGAGTCCCGGCATCAGGAACCTCTCAGAGACTCGTCTCTCTGTATCCACAGACTGTACAACGGATGATGATGTCGCTGGACAAGAGTCTCCTGCAGATATCCTGGTTACCCCAAATTTTCCCCCAGACTCCTCTCACCTGTCTAACCCTGAGGGGCCTCATACCCAGCACAGCTCTCCCCCTGCAGGAGGGTCTTATTCCTGTTCCATGTGTGGGAAATGTTTTGTTCAGATATCGCATTTTGTCAGACATGAGAGATCTCACACTGGAGAGAAGCCCTATTCATGTGCTGAGTGTGGGAAATGTTTTGTTCGGAAATCACATCTTGTCAGACATGATAGATCTCACACTGGTGAGAAGCCCTATTCATGTGCTGAGTGTGGGAAATGTTTTGTACAGATATCGCATCTTGTCATACACAAGAGATCTCACACTGGTGAGAAGCCCTTTTCCTGTGCTGAGTGTGGGAAATGTTTTATTCAAAAATCAGTTCTTGTTATTCATGAGAGATCTCACACTGGTGAGAAGCCCTATTCTTGTATAGACTGTGGTAAATGTTTTGCATCTAAAGAAGGCCTTATACATCATGAGAGATCTCACACTGGTGAGAAGCCCTATTCCTGTATAGACTGTGGGAAATGTTTTGCATCTAAAGATGGCTTTATATATCATGAGAGATCTCACACTGGTGAGAAGCCCTATTCATGTCCTGAGTGTGGAAAATGTTTTGGCTCTAAATCAATCCTTATCAAACATAAGAGATCTCACACTGGCGAGAAGCCCTATTCATGCTCTGGGTGTGGGAAATGTTTTGTACAGATAACAAATCTTGTCAGGCATGAGATGTCTCACACTGGTGAGAAACCCTTCTCATGTGCTGAGTGTGGGAAATGTTTTGCACGTAAATCACATCTTGTCAGACATGAGAGATCTCACACTGGTGAGAAGCCCTATTCATGTGCCAAGTGTGGGAAATGTTTTATAGAGAAATCACAGCTTGTCAGTCATGAGAGATCTCACACTGGTGAGAAGCCCTATTCATGTGCTGAGTGTGGGAAATGTTTTGTACAGAAATCACAGCTTGTCAGACATGAGAAGTCTCACACTGGTGAGAAACCCTATTCTTGTGCTGAGTGTGGGAAATGTTTTAGGCGTAAAGAAAGCCTTGTCAGTCATGAGAGATCTCACACTGGTGAGAAGCCCTAAGCATGTGTTGTGTATGGGAAATGTTGTTGTTTGGAAATCACTGCTTGTTGTATATTTGTGTTGAGTGTGGGAAATGTTTTGGCCATAAGTGGTCTTTTGCAATGCTTTTATTTTTGTCTCTTGCAAAGTGCTCATAGAAATATTTCAACACAGAGTCCTGAGGACACTTTCATGCTACTCAGTTTATTGGTTTGGTGAAGCTGAATGGAGGTGACATGAGGAGATAAACATGGGTATATATAGTACTAACCCGAGATAGAACTTGCCTGAGATCATGTTTTATATTTTTAATTGTAAGGGTTAATAAACCAGGTGCTTTTTTATGCAAATGATGCAGAATCTGCAGTCACAGCTCTCCGGAAAAGTACATAAAACAACATGCTATTATCTGGGAATATTAGATGATCCCAGTCATCCAGACTGACCTGAGGAAAGGAGATTTCCCTCTCTCTGTCTCTCTGTGTCTCTGTTTTATATTCAGGAAACATGAAGAGATTTGAGCTGAATGCACAAAGTCCAGTAAGATAAGAAGAGAGGGATTTATCTCCCAGCAATGTTACGCTGGACACACACAGGACTGATATTCAGAGAGATTGGATCACTGCGACTGTGACGGGATCTTCCAGGGATCTCCTGATTTCTCTAAATAATTTTAGGGGTAACATTATAGATCTATATTGTTATGCCCTCACAGAGGAAGATTGGCTACCATTTTACATGATAATACTACAGTATAAATATGGGAGCAGGAAAAGATAAAGTATTATTAGTCAGATGTATTCCCAGCAGCACGGCTGTGGAGTTGGAGCAGTTTTTTGGTACCTGGAGTCAGAGTTGTCCACAAATGCACTGATTCCGACTCCTAATAAATGGATACTTTAATTAAAAGAAGTAATGTGATACAATATTCTGTTTCGCAGATAGCTCACAAAAATCTGAAATATACAGTAATAGCTGTGCTTAGTCCACAAAAATGAAACAATAAACCAATCAAACCACAAGTTACTTTTGCTGCAGCAGTAAAGCAGTCACCATATTCTTAACACCAGATACATATATGTAACTGACTGTATGTGTGATGTGTACACAGGAATCTTTTATATATAATAACATCTCTGCATTCTAAACTGCCACAAATGTGGATCTAAGCTTTGTTGTAACTACTTATTTACTCCACCCCATCGGTTTCCTTTGTTAAGGTATGGATGATTTTTTGGTTAATTTCTGTGTATTTTTTCTGTGGTATTTTTTTTTTTTTGTGTCTGTCTACAGATACAATCTAACGCCACACTACCATTCTGGAGATATCAGATATAAATCTCCCATAGGGGACCAGCCCTCCTGGCACTGCAGGTGTTCCCCATATGGAAGAATATCTCAGTCAGAGTTTGTTTTAATAGCCACATATCTCCATAGAATAATCACAATTTCTGTAGCATGTGATGTCTGTTGGCTTTGCCTATGGGAAGTACAGTACTGCTTATATGAAGCTTTTATGTAGTGACACAACAACAGACAACTCTCCCTGTTATGGTGGTGAACAAAACCTCTGGCGCTAGACTTATTTTATTTCCATCCAACACCCGGCCTGGCTTATATATAAAATGTTCTAACCTCTGTTTCTATGTGGGATGTACATCCAGCTGATCTATAGAAGAAACTTGTGTGTATAATGTTTATATGATATAGTGTGATGGATGTTTCATTATTATTATTTGCAAATCACTGTAACGTTTTGTTTGTTCTGTATTACAAATCCTTTACTATAAATGTGATAGCATCTCTGTGGTAAGAATAAAGCCCAACGAGTAGCTGTGTCACTGGTAGGGATTGTCAATGAGATGCAAATAATTCTGTGTTGCTGCAGGTTTATGCAAATTATATATGCAAATGTATGCAGCTTGAAAATGGACCAATCAAATTCCACCTTTGCAGGACTGTGTGGAAGGGTGAGCAATGCACCCTGGGAAGTAAACACAGAGAGACAACAGGAGCCTAAATGGTGCACTAGCTCACACAGTATAGAAGGATGGAAATTAGGTGAAATGAACACTCATAAAGAGAAGCTGCACAGGGAGCTGCCAACCACTGGAAGCAGGTGGGAGAGGCACAAACCCGACTCCACTCGGGTACCCAGAGAGGGGGGGTAATGGTCATACTCTTACCCTCCTTGGCGGTAGTGATGTGTATGCACATAAATACAAAACATACTGCGATTGGTATTGACGTGCATACACATCCAGTCCGAGTTTGATTCAGGTGATTGTTTTTACTGACTCCACAGCTGTGATTCCCAGATATTGCAGATACACTCCAATGCCTCAGTGCTGCACCCCATATGTAAATTAGAAGGATATGATTGGATACAGGTGTTTGGGCTGGAGGTGAGATACAGGAATTCTGGGGTGGAGAGGGGGGCAGGTTATTGTTAGATGTGTTACAATCACTGCTATAGACACCCCAATGCCTCAGTGCTGCACCCCAAATGTAAATTAGAAGCAGATGATTGGATACAGGTGTTTGGGCTGGAGGTGAGATACAGGAATTCTGGGGTGGAGAGGGGACAGGTTATTGTTATGTGTGTTACACTCACTGCTCACTGCTATAGACACCCCAATGCCGCAGTGCTGCACCCCAAATGTAAATTAGGAGATGATTGGATACAGGTGTTTGGGCTGGAGGTGAGATACAGGAATTCTGGGGTGGAGAGGGGGACAGGTTATTGTTATATGTGTTACACTCACTGCTATAGACACCCCAATGCCTCAGTGCTGCACCCCAAATGTAAATTAGGAGATTATTGGATACAGGTGTTTGGGCTGGAGGTGAGATACAGGCATTCTGGGGTGGAGATATGTGTTACAATCACTTGCTATAGATCAGGGCTGGGCAAACTTTGCATGTGGATTCCTAAAATTTCTCCCACCTCCCAACCTCTACCTCCCTTCAGAGTCGCTAGCGCGTGATGTGCAGGGGTCAAAACCAGGGCTGTGGAGTTGGAGTTGAGGAGTCGGAGCAATTTTTGGGTGCCTGGAGTCGGGAAAAAATCCTCGGACTCCGACTCCTAATGAATTTAAACTGTAATTAAAATAGAAAATATGATAAAATGTTCTATTTCTCAGAAAATGGTCATCATAAATTATACATACAGTAATAACCACGCCCAGCCCACAAAAATGAAATAAACCAATCAAAAATAGTTACTTGTGCTGCTTCAATAAAGCAGTCCCCGTATTTTTTAAAGTCAGATAAACATACTGTATCTGATTGTGACTGTATATATGATGTGTACACAGGAATCTCTTATATATACTAAATAACATCTATGCTATAAGTATAAAGCCTGATGTGTAGCTGTGTCACTAATAGAGATGGTCAATGAGATGCAAATAATTCTGTGTTGATTCTGATTTATGCAAATGTATGCACTCTCTTTGCTCATGAAATAAAATCATTTGATATGTTGTTAAAATTTGGTTTAGTGACTACAAATTAAATGGTACCTGAGAAGGATGAAAAGAAAAGTTTTATACATACCTGGGGCTTCCTCCAGCCCCCTTCAGGCTAATCAGTCCCTCGCTGTCCTCTTCCACCACCTGGATCTTCTGCTATGAGTCCTGGTAATTCAGCCAGTCAGCGCAGTCCGGCCGTGTGCCGCTTCCACAGCCAGGAACATTCTGCACCTGCGCAATAGTGCTGCTCAGGTGTAGTATGCTCCTGGCGGCAGAGTGTGTGCATGTGCACTACACCAGACTGGCTCAAGTGCCTGGAACCATAGCAGGAGATCCAGGTGGCGGAGGAGGACAGCCTAAAAGGGGGCAGGAGGAAGCCCCAGGCATGTATTAAACTTTCATCTGTCTCAGGTTTACTCAGTTTTTTACTCAAGTTACACAGTACTACTATACTCTACACATGCACTCCCCACAGAGCTGCAGGGAATCCACTGAGAATGTTGTGCACATTGAACACAGAGGGGTTGTCTATCACCCATAAAGATTGTACATGAAGAATGTGTAATAGAGGAAGAATCTCCTCATTCCCCTGCAGAGTACCTGCACATCACTCTTACATGTACCCACAGTTACATTGCCTAGGGTCTGATAGATGTTCTTTGTTCCTGTCTGTACCTTCTGCAAGTACTCTTACAAAGGTCTAGTTTTAGGCCTTCTTCACATCTATGCAGTGCAGATGGCCGTGCGATCGGAACGCAATGCGTATGATCGCACGCCATCTGCGCTGCTACCCGCTGCATTGCTGATCCCATCCATTGACAGTGAATGGGTCAGCTCTGCGCTTGCCGTCAGAATGCATGCAGCAGTACGCAAGCGCAATGTACTGCTGCACAGCGCATTTGATGTGAATGGCAGAAGGACTGTCTATACCCTTCTGCCATTCTTGCATGTGCGCTTCCAAATGCGCACGGAAGCGCGTATGATGTGAACGAGGCCTAAGTCTATGACTAAAAGTATTAGAGGCAGAAGATCAGCTGGATAGCCAGGTTACTGGTATTGTTTAAAAGGGAATAATTATGGCAGCCTCCATATCCCACTCAGTTCAGTTTCCTTTTAAAATTCCTTAGCGTTGGCATTTAAGAGATGCATTTTATGTTACATACTTTCAATCAACAAGATTGTATTATGCAAACAAGAGAAGTCGAGGAGTCGGAGTCGGTGGAATCCTAACCTGAGGAGTCGGAGTATTTTTGTACCGACTCCACAGCCCTGTTCAAAACTCGGCGAATCCAGCACCACATCTCCATGGCAATTGGGTGTCCCGTGACACTCTTCACATGACAACGTATTACACGCTGGAACATCTTGATGATGTGTGTCACCCTGTTGCCTTGGATACATGATAATGGAATCGGCGATAAGTGAGTTTTAACTCCCGCAAATCGCCCACTCAGGACTGCAGGGAGGGAAGGAGGGAGTGGGGGAGAGAGGAATCCGGCCACCTATCAGTGAGCCGGATGAACATTCGCTGCTGCTACAGACAAATGTGGGAAGCTGTTGCTGGAAACGATTCTGTGTTATGTAACAAAATAACTCTTATTAGAATGGAAATCTGATGCATCTCCAAGTATCTCTCCTGTGATTAAAGCTGCTAATAAAGTTATTTCTCTGGATAATGTGCTGAATATCAGCTGTATATTGTTCCCACAGTGTGACGTGTTTTGTTCCTCTGCATGTGATGTAAGATGTACTATTACCTGCATCACTCAGATGTACTGTAATAAATAAAAGTGTTTGCAGCCAGAGCTCTCTGTAACATTGCAGGTTTGTAGTGATGGTTAATGACATGGAAATAATTCTGAGTTGATGCAAAATACCCCTCCTACAATTGGCACAAATAAGCTATACTGGGCTGAAAAAATGAGGCCATGTGCTGCTTTGTTTTGAAGATCACAGCAATTATTTTTTTCCAGACGATGGCATCACCCGGCCTCCCTACAGCAACGCACAGGCATGACAATGTTATGGTTGGTTTGTGCCCGTTTGTGATGCAAAAAGCCCCCTTCTATTTGTTATAGTTTTCAAAATATTAAAGATTTTTATAAAAGTTCCCCCACCATTCATTCGCTTCATTATTGAGATGTTTCTGGTTTGTTTAGTGTTCATTTTTCGCAAAGTAAAGCAGAGAAACAAAGTACTGCAAGAACTTTAAATATAATAGGATAACAGAAGCGCCAACAGGATAATAAACACTAAAAGAACTTAAAAACCCATCTTGGTAATAGAGCAGGTAGTGGTGGACTTACCTCCTCCAAGCAGAACATACGACTGTGGATTTCCAGTCAAAACAATTTTATTGGATATTCCAAATAAAGTGCAACGCATTTCGCGGGGTGCAAACCCGCTTCATCAGGCAATAACAGATAGGAGTAAATAGCATCTGCCAGTATCATCAACGCTGAGCGTCCCTGTAAGTCCACCACTACCTCCTCTATTACCAGGATGGGTTTTGATGACATGAAGAAAAAGAAAAAACATGCACAGGAAGGCTAAAAATTATCACTGCAGGAGTGCAAATTACCAGTACACAATTGGCAGATCCAGTAGGTAGAGAAAAAGGGGCTTTGCACATCCCTTATAAAACTTCACTTTTAATGTAGAAAAATTAAAATGCATACATTACATCCAGTACAATACTGAGAGAGAGGTACTAGGCTGGTGGGGAGGTCGACAGCTGTTTCGCGCCTCTATACACTGTGGCGCATCGGATGCGTCTTCCGGGTTGCGTTCCACCGCAGCGGAAGTATAGATTGAGAGGCCACCAGCACGGCCTGGCGTGCGTTCCAAGCGCAAACAGTGCGCTTTTTTGCAACGTGGGTGGCAGCTGCTCCTCATGGATGGGGTAAGAGGTTATTTAAGGGGTGAGCACACAAGGGGTGATTGTCCTGACGATGCGCCACAGTGTATAGAGGCGCGAAACAACTGTCGACCTCCCCACCAGCCTAGTACCTCTCTCTCAGTATTGTACTGGATGTAATGTATGCATTTTAATTTTTCTACATTAAAAGTGAAGTTTTACCAGGATGGGTTTTTAAGTTCTTTTAGTGTTTTTTATCCTGTTGGCGCCTCTGTTTTCCTATTATCTACATCAAGTCCACCCTTGGTGGAGGGTTGTACCCATCCTTCTTCTACTACAGAGAGCGACTTTTAATCCTCCTGAGTGGGGTTAGGACAATTTCCCCATCTGCTTTGACAGTGGTTGCCTAATTTGTAACCCTGGTTTGTGAGTATTAAATTAATATTATTACTCTTCCAATTATACGTTACCAGTACATACTACACTATATTGGGCTCTTGCTGTTCTCTCTTTTTCGCAAGAACTTTATGTAACGATTGTGGAATTATCTCCGTGATCAGCACACAAGGCGTGCGCTGACACGGCAGAAATCCTAAACAAGCGTATGTTAGGAGAGAACCCAGCTTTGGTGCAAAGCGCCAGTAGAGGGAAATTCCCACCGGCAGGTGGAGCTGTGGAGTGCAGAGGAGCAAGCCTCTGTACTGCCACAGATGCCAGATGGGAATTGTCCGAATTGCAACCGAGCAGGGCAAGATAGCCCTTAAAGAGAGAGAGCACAGCGACAGGGTGTATGTGTGTTCACCAATCTAGTTACCAACCCGCGACGATGAACACACAACCGTGAAGATCAGGTGGGAAAGCAATTGCAAGAGATGGCGATTGCCAACAGCGACACAAGACTGAATAAGCACAGAAAAGGGATGTATGATTGTCCACCAATCTTGTCGCTAACCTGCGACGGTGAAAACACACAACAGAGGAAACCAAGTGAGAACGTGAATGATAATGAGCACAGGGACAGAATGTATGTGCGTGCACCAATCTAGTCGCCAACCCGCGACGGTGCACACACAACAGCAGAAACAGAGTAGGAATGCAATCGCGAGAGAGGCGATTGCCAGAGGTGACACAAGACTAAGCAGAGGTAAACCCAGAAACAGAGCAAAGGCACAGCAAATCATACAATGAGAATGATAAGGAAAATAACAAACACTAACTAAACGCGAACACCGCACTCATTCGCAACAGCGAACGCGTTTACAGCGCGGTCTCCGCAACAGAGACAAGCACACCACTCTAACTAACCACCGACACACAAACACGAAACAGAGAACGCGAGCGCTTGCTTAACGGTTACCTCACCGAGCCTACAGCAAGCGTTCGTAACAGACAAGACAGACAGACCAACAGGAAACAGGTATAGGTCCGATAAGATCCACTGCTCTTCAGCCAGAGCGAGTGCGATCCGGGTTCAGGGACAGGACAGGAAAGATCCACTGCTCTTACTGCCAGAGCAAGTGTGAACCAAGTAGGGAAACAGAGTTAGCAGGATCCACTGCTCTTTCCGCCAGAGCGAGTGCGATCCAAGTAAAGCAACAGAGCTTAGCAGGATCCACTGCTCTTTCCGACAAAGCGAGTGTGATCCAAGTATAGAAAAAGAGTTAGCAGGATCCACTGCTCTCTCCGCCAGAGCAAGTGCGATCCAAGTACAGCAACAGAGCTTAGCAGGATCCACTGCTCTTTCCGCCAGAGTGAGTGTGATCCACGTATAGAAACAGAGTTAGCGGGATCCACTGCTCTTTCCGCCAGAGCGAGAGCGATCCAAGTACAGCAAGATGAGGTAGCCAGTAGCACCTGTTTAAATAGGAAGTAGCGTGAGGCACTTAGTGATTGGACCTCCACGGTGGATGGAGGTATGTGCTCCTGCCGCTGCCTGCTGCCACTAATATCCAGAGATTTTGAATCTTCTGAATTCTAAAGGGTATCATTTCATAATTCTATTATTTAGAGGCAGTTTCCTTTCGAATTTTCCCCATTCCTCCTTAACAACCTCCGATATTTCATCCATTAATGGGAAAGAGATAACCTTCTTCTTGAGGTGAGTATAATACTCTTTGTGCTTCTTTGTACTAGTCGACGGTTGTTCCTCATCGTTGCTATCCCATTCAATCGCCTCACACACTGCCCTAACATAGGGTTGGACTAGTGCGAAATCAAAGCCTGCTGCCCCCTCTTCTATATCCGTAGATTTCACAGATTGTAATTGTTCACCAGTAGGCTCTGAATGCATCGGCAATGATGCTATATAGTCCTTCATAGATTCCTGGACAGCGATCTTGATCATGTGAGACACATCCATTGGAGTTTGATTCGTCTCTTTAGCAATCTCACTGAAGCAGGCCCTGCATACAATTTTATCCTGCATACAGGGGCGTAACTAGGAGCCACCGGGCCCCCCTCTGCAGAGATTCTGACTGCCCCCCCCCCCCCCGGGGCCCGCTCAGGGCTGTTTTGGGGGGCTTGAGGGGACACAACAAGAGGGGAAAGCCATGGCCACACTCGGCGGGAGGGGGGACGCTCCCCCCCCCCTCCCTCACCGCGGGCTCTCCCCTCCAGCGTAAATTAGTGTCTGGGCAGCGGGCAGATACATACCTTCCTTGCGTTCCACTGCGGCTATTCCTCGCTCTAGTGTCTGATGTCTGTTTATACAGGAAGTGACGTCAGACGCTAGAAAGAGGAACATTCCCGGTGGAACGCAAGGAAGGTATGTATCTGACTGCCGCTGCCCAGACACTAATTTAAGCTGGAGGGGAGAGCCCGCGGTGAGGGAGGGGGGGGCCATCCCCCCTCCCCGCCGAGTGTGGTCATGGCTTTCCCCTCTTGCTGTGTCCCCTCCAGCCCCCCAAAACGGCCCTGAGCAGGCCCCAGAGGGGCCCCCCCGCGGGAGCAGGGGCTGCAGGCCCTATTGTTACGCCCATGCCTACATAGCCTCTTTATTGCAGGCCCAACATTTTTTCTGCTGATGCAAATCTAAAGATGATCTTCTTCTTTCCCTCTGGTGAGGTGGGGAGGTGTCCCTTCTTGACTTTTATTTCTTCTTCCTGTGTTTTCTTGGGCTGGAAATAAAAAATACCTTGTATTAACAATTGTCTCCTCACATAAAAAAATAGGGCACGGACCTACCTACAACTCCTACCTTTCAACCCTATGCTGATCTGTTTGAGGCACTGAAGGTCCTACAGGAGCAGCCAAGTCAGCTGAAAGAGATGAAGAGATACAGAACATGGAAGGAATAGCCGCACAACATACTGGTTGTGACAGAGAATGTAAGGCACCTACATTCCTCCGATCTGATAGAGGTTATTGTGGAACTTATAAAGGTAAGTATTCTGCACACAGCGACACAGACCACGCAGGTACCCTGCAGACACCAGCAGAACAGTGTACCGCCCAGTGTCTGTCACAGACCGGCTTTTAAATCTTGCCGGTGTAGTGAAAAATGTTGCTACCCATCATATTTTGCATCTTGCCATAGAGGACAGTGTATGACTGTGTAGGCGTGGCTCCTCTCTGTTAACACGCCTGTAATTTTTTGCAACCACAGATCCCATTGAGCTAGAAGGGGGATTGTTCCCTCCAGGGGGGGGTTATTAGTTGAGGACGAGGGGGGATTGTTCCCTCCAGGGGGGGTTATTAGTTGAGGAAGAGGGGGAGTGTTCCCTCCAGGGGGGGTTATTAGTTGAGCAAGAGGGGGGATTGTTCCCTAGGGGGGGTTATTAGTTGAGCAAGAGGGGGGGATTGTTCCCTCCAGGGGGGGGGGGGGTTATTAGTTGAGCAAGAGGGGGGATTGTTCCCTCCAGGGGGGGGTTATTAGTTGAGCAAGAGGGGAGGGTTCTGTGTGAGAATAGGGTTTGGTTGGGTTGCATTTTCTGATACAGATAGGTTAAAGTCAATGGTTAGGTTGCACTTTCTGATAGCTATACCTATAAGTAAGTGCAACCGGTTGCAAAATCTGATAAAGTTGCAAAAAATTTCACCACACCGCCATTCAATTTCTGCCCTCCGTCTCTGCCACTTCCGCCCCCAGCCGCCTACCAATCAGAGGTGAGGCGCATGACGTCACAGCAATCCTGGAACGCACGCTACACCACGAGGGGCAGGAAGAGGCGAGAACACAGAATAGAGTGGTGCTAGATGGACTATGGATCCCAGCAAGCCGCACAGCCTCAGCGAAAGTATAAAACAATACCACAGTGGAAAAAAGGTAGGAAGGACCCACAGTGCCAAGACTATGTACATTTAGTGCATACCAGCCAAAATGTAGCAATCATTTGCAGGATATGCTATGTAAAAGGTTATTTAAACCAGGTTATAGCAATCCAGTCCCTCAAGATCACCAGACACAGGGACCTCTCCTAAGTAATTTATAGTTATAACTGGGGAAAGATATGAAATGCTGTAATTACAGCAAGGTGGGGTGAAAATAAATGTAACCAGGCAAATCTTGCCCTACCAGCTTTCATAGTCCTAATGAGGAAGGGGGGGGGGGGGGGGTTTGCAAGGCCCAGAAAATGTATACTATTAAGGTCCTATGGGGTAGAGGGGACGGGCAACTACCCATGTGTGATTATATGGAACCATAGGGAAACCCAATTTTCTGCACTAAATCATTAAGTTTTACTGATTGAACACACAATTGAGATTGTATAATATATGGACACACCATCCAATCCTAAACGTTTACTTTGCTCATAGTGCAACCACCTTCAGTAGCCCCTAGTGGATGAGAGCTGAATGGCAACTGTGGCATAGTAAGACGGGGCCACAATTGTCCTTCTTCCTTTTTTCCATGGACCCCTAGAGCAGGCAGGGTGCATTCATTGGTGCATAGGGACTTACATTGGTGGGCTGTAACTAGTGGACCCGAATCCCTAGAAACGCTGGCATTCTGGGTGCCTGGCTTTCTGGGGGAGACAGAGGAGTGCAGGAGTGCAGGACTGGTCTAGGATGTTAGGAGTCAGACCGAGTATGGGGGCTATTCTGCTGGCCAGTGTGAGGAGCGGAGGTTGCCAGGCTCCCCTGGGGTCAGAGGTGTTGGTGATGCATGACTCCCTAGAGGGACAGAGTCAGTGGTGGTGCCTTGCTCCCCTGGGGTACAGAGTAAGAGAATGGACTGCAGCGATGACTGGGCTGGTGGATCTGACACGGTGGCTTCCTGAATCCTTACTAATGTTGTTGGCCTGACTCCCCTTCTAGTCCTTCAGGGTGAGGATTGGATGATGATGATCCAGGGCCAGATGATTTAGGACTGGAGCTGGTGGCTGCAGTGATGTCTGGTGGCTGGCGGGCTCAGCATACGGTGTCCAGGATGGCATGGGGGAGCAGCAGTGTCTTAGCTCCCCTGGATATCATCAGTGGTGAACAGTTCTGGGCATCAGGTGGACCTATTTCATAGGAACCCCTGAGACTAAAGCAGCAATTCCATACCTGCCAACTTTTTAAAGCGGACCTGAACTCTTGCACAGGAGAGATGGAAACACAGAGAAATCCACCCTGTGTCTAACCTGCCTGTGTTTATAGAGAACAGCCTGTCACATTTTCCCTTCTCAGCAAGTAATGAGCCAGTGTAATTTGAGATGTCAACTGTCTTCTGAGTTGTGAGCTAATAAGTAAACTCAGGAGGTTAACCCTTTCTGTGCTACCAGAAAACCAGGAAGTAACTACACTGCAGCATCTCTGTAGGAGCTCTATAAGCTGTAACAAGAATGTGTTTTTGTTTAAAGGTTATTATGCTGTTGATTACCTTTTAGAGCAGAAAGGAAGTTCTGAGTTCAGGTCCACTTTAAGATAAGAAAGAGGGACTCCTATAAAGATTCATACACACCTACCAATTATCTGTCCAACTATCTACCAAACTTGTCTGTTAATCCCCATGCAACGTTTGTTGTGAAACAAGTTGAAACAACAACAAAAAAAGTATTTTGCTATTGTTCAAACAGCTGATAAGACTGATAAGAAGTCAATCCAACTGTTGTACTGACTTCTTATCAGTCTTATCAGCTTTCTGAACAAGAGAAAAATACTTTTTTTAGTTGTTTCAACTTTTTTTCTCACAACAAAAGCTGTTTGACAATTGTGCTGCATAAGAGATCGCTGTTGGGCGTGTGTATGGGGGCTGTACGCTGGGCATACACGGCACGATTTTGCCCCCCGATTCTCCCGCTCGATTGTTTCCCCGCTCGATTCCGCAGACGATTCTCTTCTCTTCCGCTCGTTTTTCTTATCTTTTTGCATTGTCCTCAATGCAGAATCGAGCGGCGAAACGATCGGGCGGGAGATCGGATGTGTCGGAAATTGTCTATCCAGCCATGTAAATGGATCAGAATGGAGCCGTGTATTCCCAGCATAACAGACAAGTTTGGCAGATGGTTGGACAGATAGTTGGTAGGTGTGGATGAACCTTTAGACACACCTCCTGTCACACCACTAATCATGACATCACCACATATACCAAAAAGAATAAATATGTAAAAGGCATAGCTTTAAAAACTCTAACCACACTGTTCCTTTTTGAAGTCCTTAGTTTTCCTTCCTGTGAACATTTCAGAATAAAAAACATGTACATTTTAAGGATGGGAAAAAAGTGTCAATTAAAATACATTTTTAAGTAGAATAAATCTGTATATTTACATAAATATCTCGTAATATAAATCATTTCCTTCTGCCCCCCTCCCCCCATGTCTCCTTAGGGATGACAGATGATTGCCAAGTGTGACTGGTGGCGCCGTAGTATGGCAGCCTCGGCTCTTGGCTTTCAGACATTATGCCCCCCATCCATTCAGAACCTGTATGGGCTGAAACCAATTCCAGGTACAACCCCCATTTGTACTTGGTGAATAAATTATCCTGATTCTGATAAATCTGTACATCAATCCTGAAAGACGGACTAATGAAGAAGAGTGACCAAGGGATTTGGTTCCAAAAGAGAGACTGTCCCTCTTAAAGAATGGACAGTTGGGAGCTGTAAGCAAGGCAGCTGGATAGCCTGCAGAGATGGTGGTCGGATCAAGGGCAGCAGCAGATGGATCCAAGGACCTGGTTCCTTTGTAGAGATGGCCCGAACCTGTGATTTTCGGTTTGTGAACTTCCGTGAAAGTTCGGTTTGCGCGAACATTCGCGAGCCGCAATAGACTTCAATGGGGAGGCGAATTATGAAAACTAGAAAGACTTATGCTGACCAGAAAAGTGATGGAAAACATGTTTCAAGGGGTCTAACATCTGAGTTTTTGCATGGATGAGTGGGATAGACGCCATAAGTCCAGGGGAAAAATCTGGATTTGATGCAAAGCGGCATTTTAAGGCTTTTCAAGCCCATATGGTCGCCGGGCTGTGGTAACTCAATGATAGAACAACAGTGATTGTCCAGCTGATCGAATTTGGTCTGTCCACAATGAAGCAACGACCTTATTATCTTGGGTGTGCCCCCCCAAGACACTCATATAGCCGCCGGTCATTGCTTCATTGTGATACGCAAGCCCCTTCACCGCAGCAAGGTAACGATCACAAAGGGGAATTGGCACATGTACATGCCTTTTGTTTTGTTGTTGCAGCCGCAGTGTAGCCAGAAAAGTTAGGCAGGCATGTACACGGACCAGTAAAAATGTATATAGCGGCCGCTGCTAGCAGCGACCTTAAAAATTCCGGAATCCGCCTGGAATCCTGGACCCACTGGTGACGGAGAAGGCAGTCAAGCGGCCTGCAGGCAGAGATGCTGTGTGGGGACTGGGAGCGACTTAGTCTTGGGGCAGGCAGTCACACAGCGTGCAGGCAGAGATGCCATGTGGGGACTGGGAGCGACTTAGTCTTGGGGCAGGCCTGAGCGTGCTTTGCAGACCACGTGGTCAGATGGAGCCTTGACCCAACACTGTGTGCCAGAGACGTCACCACTTGCCTTTCAACATCACGGTAAGTTTGGGTAGCGCCTTTTTTGAGAAATAATTGCATATCTTCCACTGCGTTGTATGGATTTGCTTTTGTGTGCTGCTTTCCCTCAGGTGGTCATCCCATTGCAGTCTGTGCTTTGTCATCATGTGCCTTCATAGGAAGTTGTCCCTAAGTGGGTCTTGGTCTTTCCACGGCTCAATTTTTGGTGGCAGAGAATACAACAGATGGCATTGCCCTCATCTGAGGCAGACACACACAAAAATTTCCACACCGCTGAGCCCTGGGGTGATGGCACTTTTTTTGGTGGTGGCCGACTGTGTTAATGAGTGTTAACTGGGGTGCCAGAATCAAAGCAGGAGGAGGAAGATATGTCACGCTTCCATGCGGAAGCTGAGGAAGATGAGGTGTTCTGTGTTAAATAGTCAACTATGTCCTGACAATCTTGGGGGTTGATGGCACGCGCCTTCTGAACACTGTACTTTGGTCCAGGGCCGCACAAAATCACAACAGCACGACCTCGAACAGACCTGCCGGGTGGCCTGCCTCTGGCTCTGCCTGTTTTGCCCATATTAGGGGGGATGAAGTGAAAGGTATGCACTGACTTGACTAATACAATGTGCAGTCACACAGGTGAGGGAACAGGTATGCAGTGACTGGTATCAATACAACGTGCAGCTGTCTCTCTCACACACACACGTACCGTGAACAGGTACAGTGACCGCTGGAATTAACAATGTGTGGGTGCAACAGGTAGGTATATGCAGTGATGGGTATTACAAGTGTGCACCCGTCACACACACACACACACACACACACACACCTACCACAATGCGTGCGCTCACGTAGGTAGGTGGGTGCACTGAACACAACAGGTTGGTACATGCAGTGATGGGTATTACAAGTGTGCACCTGTCCCACACACATAGGTACCGCCGTGAACAGGTACAGGGACTGGTGGTATTAACAATGCATGCACTCACATAGGTAGGTGGGTGCACTGAACATAACAGGTAGGTATATGCAGGTAGGTATATGCAGTGACGGGTAATACAAGTGTGCACCTGTCACACACACATACTGGTAGCGCTGTGAACAGGTGCAATGACTGGTGGTATTAACAATGCGTGCGCTCATGTAGGTAGGTGGGTGCACTGAACACAACAGGTAGGTATATGCAATGATGGGTATTACAAGTGTGCACCTGTCACAGACACACACAGGTACCGCTGTGAACAGGTACAGTGACTGGTGGTATTAACAATGCGTGCGCTCACCTAGGTAGGTGTGTGCACTGAACACAACATGTAGGTATATGCAGGTAGGTATATGCAGTGATGGGTATTACAAGTGTGCACCCGTCACAGACACATATAGGTACAGCCGTGAACAGGTGCAATGACTGGTGGTATTAACAATGCGTGCTCTCACGTAGGTAGGTAGGTAGGTAGGCGCACTGAACAGTGAACAGGTGCAGTGATTGGGATGGGATTACAAATCTGCAGCTGCCTGTCACACACACAGGTAGTCACTGAATGTGCTGGGCCTGACAGTGGCACAGTAGCAATTACACCAAAGGCCAGCTGCAACTGACTAACAGGGCTGAGTGTGCCACAAATTTTTTTTAAAAAAAAATTAGATCACAAGAACAAGATGAGCTCTCAAAAGAGCTGTTAAGGGGTGCTTCTTTAGCAATAAGAATCAGCAAGGATCAAGCTAACACGCCTACAAGAGCCTAAGCTCTCCCTATGAGAGTCTGCTGCAGAAGCTGTCCCTTCTCTAATTACTGCAGGCACATGAGTTAGTGTTGTCCGGATCATGAACGATTCGGATCTTTGATCCGAATCTCTTTTGTGAGTCAAATCATCCGAATCATCAAAATGAACAATTTGGTTCACAAAGGGGGTGGAGCAAGGAGCGGCATGCTCCCTCTCAGCAGGCAGGGGATCCTGGAAGCAGAGCAGAGATGGATCGCTCAGATGGAGGGGAGCCAGCCTTGCTCAGGGACAGGTAGATGAGAGAGAGGGGACATGGGTGCCACTGCCAGATATGTGTAGAGCACACGTACTGGCTGTAATGTGCTGCTAATGTTAGGCTGTCTGTTCTGTAGTTGTGCATAGTGAACAAATGGGAAACTTTTGGCTCAGAAGCAAAGCTCAGTAACTTTGCAGACAGTGTGCTGGGCTAGAATGGCAGGGCAGGGCAGGCACTGTGATTGCAGTGCAATATGATCCTCCTGCACTCTGCTCTAAACAGCTGCACTTAACTTCTCCCAAAATTTATGATGAGTGTTGGAGGTGAGAAAAGTACACATTTTGGAATGTTTTCTTTCACTGTAAGACATTTGCATTCAAAGTATACAGATGAACATATAGGTGAAATAGATTTAAAGCATAGGATTGCAACATGTGGGTTATGTGTGCAAAAAAGAAAATGCTGCTCTCTGCTCACCCCTCGTCGTCCACCTCCTCCCTTCTCTGTCTACTCCCTTCTCTGTCCACCATCCCCCCTTCTCTGTCTTTCCACCCCCCTCCCCTTCTCTGTCCACTGTAGGGAAAGTCCTGTCCTGCTAGTCATTTTTACCCCCCCCCCCCCCCCCCGCCCCCAATGCTTCCCTAGTAAAATGGACACATAAATGGCAGATGAAATTCAATGTTGAAAAATGTAAAGTCATGCATTTTGGTCGTACCAATGGTCTAGCACCATACAAAATAAATGGGATACAGTTGGGGACATCAAACTTGGAGAAGGACTTAGGAGTACTCATCGACAACAAGTTAAATAATCATACTCAATGCCAAGCTGCTGCAGCTATAGCTAACAAAATTTTGGGATGCATTAAAAGGGAAATAAAAACTCGAGATGCTAGCATAATATTGCCCCTGTTTAACTCTCTAGTAAGGCCACATCTGGAATATGGAATTCAGTTCTGGGCACCACATTACAAAAAAGATATTGCAGTTTTAGAGCAGGTGCAGAGACGAGCTACAAAATTGATACGTGGGACGGAAGGTCTCGCTTACCAAGAAAGGTTAGATAAACTGGGTTTATTTAGTCTAGAGAAAAGACGCCTTAGAGGAGATCTAATTAACATGTATAAATACATCAGAGGGCAATATAATAGCTTGGCGGATGAGCTTTTGTCCCTAGGCCTTCTCAAAGGACTAGAGGACATGATCTGCGCATGGAGGAAAAACGTTTTAGCCATTTATTTAGGAAAGGGTTCTTTACAGTAAGAGTGATTAAGATGTGGAATGCATTGCCACAGGAAGTCATTATGGCAAACTCTATACCTGCATTTAAAGGGGGCTTAGATGCTTTCCTTGCGTTGAAAGACATCCATGGCTACAATTACTAGGTAATGCCTAATGATGTTGATCCAGGGATTATCTGATTGCCATCTGGAGTGAGGAAGGAATTTTTCCCTTTTGGGGCTAATTGGACCTTGCCTTGTGGGGTTTTTTCGCCTTCCTCTGGATCAACAGGGATATGTGAGGGAGCAGGCTGGAGTTGTACTTTGTACTGGTTGAACTCGATGGACGTATGTCTTTTTTTTCAACCAAAATAACTATGTAACTATGTAAGTATGATTCGAGATTCGGATCAAAGATCCGGATCTTTTCAATGATCCGATTCAAATCATCCGAATCATTGAAAAGATCCGAACTTCCCATCTCTAACACGAGAGTGAGTCCAATGCCTGATGCTGCCTGCCTTTTATAAGGGGGGGAGTGGCTCCAGGAGGTAGTGTAGCCTGATTGGCTACAATGTGCCTGCTGACTGTGATTTAAAGGGTCAAAGTTGACCTTAATGATGCACTATGGGAGGCGAATCGAACCGCCATAATGTGCGGGATCGCGGGCGAATGCAAACCACCGAAGTTCGCCGGGAACTGTTCACCGGCAAACCGTTCGGGCCATCTCTATTCCCTTGTGGCCAGAGTCACATGGGCGATCAGCTAGATTTACCTACGTGGTGAGTCGCTGGATCCGGAGTGCTAGGGTGCTGAAGTCTGCAGTACCTGGGGGCTGCACAAGAGCACACGGACAGGGGGAGCAGGGGGAGACCAAAATAGGGTATTTGCATACCGTACTCAACCACACCCCCACCACACCCCTAGTCACGCATACCATAAAGATTTCATAAGAAAATTAAGATTGTTTAAAATTCTAACGAAATTCAAACCAAACTGGTCCTTTCTATCCTGGTTCATTTTACTTCACATTAACATTTCAAAATATGGAATAAATCAGTTTAAAGGATGGGAATAAAGTGAATGAAACACATTTTTCAATTGAATAATACATTTATTTACATAGATCTGTAAATCAGTCCTGAAAGAGGGACAAATTAGGATGAAAGAGGGACAGGGTAGCCAAAAGAGGAACAGTTGGAAGCCATGTAGTTGGGTAGGGTGAATTGGGGGGAAAGGGGCGGGGACAGTGTCCTCTAACTAACATCAATGGGGTCAACTTGCACCAGCTTGTGTGAAGCAGTACACTAATTACACTACCTGATTGATGTATACACACGCAAGGTGTTTTGCAGCACTTTATGCCTCCAGTTTAGCAATGCAATGTGATTTCTGCCCTTAAAACCCTGCTGTGCCTCAAATCCGTAATTTTCCCCGGGACTTTTGGCGTGTATCCCACTCCACCATGCCCCCCTAAAGGTGTTAGGCCCCTTGAAACATCCTTTCCATCACGTTTGTGGCCATAATTAGTGTTTGTAGTTTTGAAAGTTGGCCTGCTCATTGAAGTCTATTGCGGTTTGCAAAGTTCGCACGAACCCAAACTTTTGCGTAAATTCGTGTTGGAGGTTCGCGAAGCTAAAATCGGAGGTTTGAGCCATCTCTACTCTCTTTTTCTCATGCTTTTGTCAGTTTTAAGTTTTTCTACCTTGGTACCATTTAGTTTTTTTATTGATTATTTTACCATATTTAAGGTTTCTAATAAGAGACGGAATTGCTAATATAATATGTAAGAAATGATAGTGTAATCATCTATATAATAATAAGCAATAGTAGAATTGTGGTCCATAATTTGTGGTAAGAATAGCACAGAATGTTGATGTTACACTAGCGGTTGTTGTTGTAGAAAAATCGATATGTTGTGTGTACATATTGTTTGTATGCGTTGATTTGTATAAGATGTCATCATCCTTTTTCTATTTCTTTGTATTGAACTATATTAAGTTTGAATATTTTGAAGATCATAGTCCCCTTTTTTCGGTCACCTTGAATATAATAATATTTCTTCTTCCTCTTCTATTTTGACAGTTGAATGTTGAAAAAATGTCATGGTACAAACAAGTTATTCTGCTATCCTGTATTCCGCCATCCACCAAAAATGGAGAAACCCACATTTCCTTCCATACACAATGTAATAATGAATATAATGCACCACAGAAAATGTCCAGAAGATGGCAGCACTATACCACAATGGCTAGTACGCCTGCCGAAGATCCAAGACTTCGCTTCTGCTATTGCCCATTAGAGCAGCGTGATAGGATGCGTTGTGGGCACAATGCTTGCTTTACACGCTACAGCCTGCCTGGTGCGACGAAAACGTCGCACCGCTTAACTTTTTTTGAACCTTTGCACTACACTTTTTTTTTTGCATCTGCGATTTCTCCTCTGACACGCCTCTATCAAGCCCATTGGCTGTGCCATACTCACTCACGGCCTCACATGCCTACCTCTCTGCTAGCCCCCACCTCCTCCTACAATTCACTTCATGGCCGGGGAAACTCATCATGCTACACGGCCGGGGAACGCAGACGCAGAGGCACCAGTACAGAGGCGCCTAGTGCCGTCACCCCACTATACTGATCACTTATGCTGGGTCATCCTGCTACTGTATCCCCATCACATCTAGGCTTCCTCTCTTGGAAAACATGACCAGCCCTGCCTCACCATTTACTGACTTATTACTCCTATTCAGGGACGGTACCGGGACGAGGCAGACTGGCTGCAGCCTCTCAGCGCTTACCCTAGAGGGCGCATTCCTCTGCACTCTCCCTGACGACCCATTCCTCTGCCCTCTACCCTCCTGCTCTATCATCTTCCCGGTCACCTCAGCCTTCTCCTCCTCTTTAGCAAACAGCGACCCGCCTGCTCGAAGCTCTTACAGCCAAGCTGGGGCACGGCTGTGTGTACAGCGGGTTGTTAGGCAACAGCTGCAAGCTGACTTCTACTGTGACGAAACACTCTCTCTATGACGTAGCTGGACTCTGTGCCTGGGGAGGGACAGGGACCAGCTGCTGTCATTCAATTCAGCCAGCAGTCAATGCCCATCTCTGCTCATTGATGACTGGACAGGCCGACCACCCAGCTCTTATCAGCTGCTGGAGGCCTGAAAATTGGCCTACAATAATCTGGGGACTTACAATCATTACAATGATTGCACAACCAGTGGCTGCACTTAGCCCACTCACCACAAGATGGAGAATTGCTCACTTACAGGTGGAACGCACAGAAAGAAGGAAATGAAGCCAAAGACAGGAAATGATGTAACAGCAGGAAGAGAAGTTGCAGTAGGTGGAGAGAAGACACGACTGGAAGAGGTAATTGTGTGATTGTTGTTATAAATTGAGCAGAGCAGAGGTCGGGGTGGACATACTTTGTTACAGAGGAGGTCATAGTACACCTGTCACTATCCTGATCATCCCCCTTGAAGTAATTGCCATACAAGAGACTTTTATAACTGCTTAGACTTGTTTGCCAGTTGTCTAGTGGCCCCCCTACATGTGCCATAGATTATGTCTGGCATCTCACCTTCCTAGTAATAATTCACATCACAGAGACAAGAGAAGATGTATATGGAATATAGCCATGTCCCTCCAGTGCTGGCATCTCACCTTCCTAGTAATAATTCTGTCACATCACAGAGACAAGAGAAGATGTATATGGACTACAGCCATGTCCCTCCAGTGCTGGCATCTTACCTTCCTAGTAATAATTCTGTCACATCACAGAGACAAGAGAAGATGTATATGGAATATAGCCATGTCCCTCCAGTGCTGGCATCTCACCTTCCTAGTAATAATTCACATCACAGAGACAAGAGAAGATGTATATGGAATATAGCCATGTCCCTCCAGTGCTGGCATCTCACCTTCCTAGTAATAATTCAGTCACATCACAGAGACAAGAGAAAATGTATATGGAATGAGTACATTTGAAATCGGCGCCGGTAGACTTGGGCGCAAGATACAGCCGGTATATGGCTGATCCTGCTTCTGCACAAGTCCGGGCCGTTTTAATTACTATTCCCCCTCGAGGCCACCATGGATAGTGGGGGAATGAAATAATTCGGCTTCCAGCTATTGCTGGAGGCCGAATTATTGTGTTTTTTAAGCAAAGACGGAGCCGACATTACTCACTGAGCGTTTAAATAGGAATGATTCCTATTGTAGTCTATGGAGGCGCTGGCTGCGCCCAAATCTAGCAGCGCTGAAAAACACTGCTCCGTATGGAATATAGCCATGTCCCTCCAGTGCTGGCATCTCACCTTCCTAGTAATAATTCAGTCACATCACAGAGACAAGAGAAGATGCATATGGAATATAGCCATGTCCCCCCAGTGCTGGCATCTCACCTTCCTAGTAATAATTCACATCACAGAGACAAGAGAAGATGTATATGGAATATAGCCATGTCCCTCCAGTGCTGGCATCTCACCTTCCTAGTAATAATTCACATCACAGAGACAAGAGAAGATGTATATGGAATATAGCCATGTCCCTCCAGTGCTGGCATCTCACCTTCCTAGTAATAATACAGTCACATCACAGAGACAGGAGAAGATGTATATGGAATATAGCCATGTCCCTCCAGTGCTGGCATCTCACCTTCCTAGTAATAACTCAGTCACATCACTTAGACAAGAGAAGAGGTATATGGAATATTGCCGTGTCCCTCCAGTGCTGGCATTTCCCCTGTACCTTAACCATTTCCCCTCACACTCGGAGAGAGACATGAGGGCGTCTAAACCTCCTGTGGTTCTCATTTCTGCTGCTTACCCTGTAAACAACCCAGTATTCTATTACCTCTTATTGAAAATGTATCAGACTGTAATATAGATATTGACTATACATGATATACATTCATACAGTCAGCCGTATCACAGCACTCTTGTATCCCATAGGGCGAGTTTAGGAGTGTTAGGCGTAAGTAGGGGGAAAGTTAGTCAGTGTTAGGTGTATAGAGGAGGAGGTTAGTGTTAGGCGTAAGGGGAAGCTAGTGTTAGGTTTAGGTAGGGGGAAGTTAGTTTTAGGTGTAGGTATGGAGAAGGCTTGTTTTAGGTGTAGAGAGGAGGTTAGTGTTAGGTGTAAGTAGGGGGGAGTATAGTGTTAGGTGTTGGTAGGGGAGGTTAGTGTTAGGTGTTGGTAGGGGAGGTTAGTGTTAGGTGTAGATAGGGAGAGGTTAGTGTTAGGTTTAGGCCAGGGGAGGTTAGTGTTAGGTGTAGAAAGGAGGAGGTTAGTGTTAGGCGTAGGGGAAGGTTAGTGTTAGGTGTAGGTATGGGGGGGGAGGGGAGTAGTGTTGGGTTTAGGGAGGTGGAGGTTAGTGTTAGGTGTAGGTATGGGGAGGTTGTTGTTGGGTGTAGGTAGGAGGGGAGTTAGTGTAAGGTGTGGGGGGTGGGTAAGTGTTAGGTGTAGGTAGAGGGAGGTTAGTGTTAGGTGTAGGTAGAGGGAGGTTAGTGTTAGGTGAAGGTAGGGGTGAGGTTAGTGTTAGGTGTAGTTAGGGGGAGGTTGGTGTTGGGTATAGGTAGAGGGGGAGTTAGTGTAAGGTGTGGGGGTGGGTTAGTGTTAGGTGTAGGTAGGGGGAGGTTAGTGTTAGGTGTAGTTAGGGGGAGGTTGGTGTTAGGTGTAGGTAGGAAGAGGTTAGTGTTAGGTGTCGGTAGGGAGAAGTTAGTGTTAGGTGTATGTAGGAGGTGGTTAGTGTTAGGTGTAGGTTGGGGGGTTAGTGTTAAAGGTAGGGGAAAGTTGTTGTTAGGTGTAGGTAGGGGGAGGTTAGTGTTAGGTGTAGTTAGGAGGAGGTTAGTGTTAGGTGTAGGTAGGAGGAGGTTAGTGTTAGGTGTAGGAACTAGGAAAATTTGTACTTACCTTCGGTAATTTTCCTTTCCTGATACAACTCCATGTCGGCATACTCTGGGTTAGGTTCCGCCCCCTTAACCCCTACAGGACCCAATAAAATTATAAAAGGGGCTGAACCACCCCTATCTGCATTCTAGTATAGTACTCAGACCTATGGACCCTTGATGGGTGGGTCGCATGCCGACATGGAGTTGTATCAGGAAAGGAAAATTACCGAAGGTAAGTACAAATTTTCCTAGTTTCCTGATACCTCCATGTCGGCATACTCTGGGATCTAACTAGTAGAATAAAAAGACAAGACGGGTGGGATATAATGCAATAATTAATTATTTATCAACAGCAGATAACACTTTTCTCCCAAAGTTTACAGTAGACAGTGCACCCGGATCAACCCGGTAATGATTAATGAAGGTATTCGTGGAAGTCCAATTTGCCGCTTTGCAAATGGTGGTCAATGAAACTCCCGAGTACGCTGCCCAAGAAGAGGCTATACTCCTCGTAGAATGTGCCGAAGTAGAAGGAGACTCCGTCCCCCTGGCTCTATATGCTGCTTTTATAAGCCTGACGATCCATGTGGCAATTGTCCTTGACGTCACCTCTCTTCCTTTCCGTGGACCTGAGGGACAGACGAACAAATGCTCTGTAGTTCTAAAGGATTCTGTGTCCAACAGATACCTCCTCACAATCCTGGCCACATCTAAAGGATGATCTTGTTCTGGAAACGTTGGCAAATTCCATTCCTGATTTAGATGCTTTTCCGATACCACTTTAGGCAGGAAGTGTAATAGTGGTCTTAGTACTATCCTGTCTGGAAAGAACATGAGATAAGGATCCTTGCAACCCAGAGCCTGAATCTCTGAGACTCGCCTTCCTGAAGAAATTGCAATGAGAAAAGTTGCTTTCAGTGTCAGATTCCAAATCGTGCACTGCTCCAAAGGCTCGAATGGTGGACCTGACAGATATGATAGGACTAATGGTAAGTCCCAACTTGGCATTGTTTTCCGGATAGGAGGTCTAATCTTCAATAGGGCCTGGAAATACTGTTGCACCGCCCTTTCTGAGGCTAGTCTGTATCCGGTTAGTGCCGAGATTGCTGACACGTGTCCCCTTAATGTGCTGACACTTAACCCTAGTTCTACTCCAGACTGGATAAGTCCAACACTTCCGGAATAGACGGATTTAGATAGTCCATGTTGCTCCGCATTGCAAAGTCAATAAACTTTCTCCAAATCCTGTGATAGGTTTTGTTTGTAGATTTTTTCCTTGCCTTTAGTAAGGTTTCAATCACTGGCTCTGAGAATCCAGATCTTCTTAAGATCCCCCTCTCAACCTCCATGCAGTCAGCTCCAATCTCTGCGGGTTCTTGTGAAGGCACATATTCTGGGATATAATGTCCGGAATCTTCGGTAACCTCATCGGTGGGCACAAGGACATATGTAACAACAGAGGGAACCAGGGCCTCTTGGGCCAATATGGGGCAATCACAATTGCTTCTATCTTCTCTGATAGCAGTCTCTTTAGAAACCTCAGAAGGAGTGGAACTGGAGGATAAGCATACACTAGAGACGCTTTCCACGGAAGAGCTAACGCATCTATTCCCATTGTCCTCGGACAAGCTGTCCGGGAGAAGAAATTGGGTAGTTGATTGTTCATTGATGATGCAAAGAGGTCGATCTGTGGCAACCCCCACTGGTGCACTAGGCCCATAAACACTGATCTCTTTAGTTGCCACTCGTTGTTCCTCATCGTTCGCCTGGACAACAAGTCTGCTTGGATGTTCTGCACCCCTGGAATATATATAGCTCTCATTGCCATTCAATTCTTCTCTGCGTATTCCATCAGAGGGACCATTTCCTTCATCAGGGTGGCACTTCTTGTCCCCCCTTGCTTCTGGATCTAGGCTACCGCTGCCTTGTTGTCCAACTGGAAGCATACCGCCTTGTTCTGCAGAAGGTGGGCAAATCTTCGAGAGGCCTCCACTGCCGCTCTCAACTCTAGTACATTCGATACTACCCCCAGTTGGGGAGGAACCCATATATCCTGAACCCATTGATCTTGACAATGTGCTCCCCAACCCAACTGGCTGGAATCTGACGCAAGGATGGTCCAGGTATATGGAATTAATGAGTGTCCCAGCAGGAGATTGGAATCCTCCATCCACCACTGCATCGACTTCTTTGCCCCCTCCGACAACCAGATTTTCTGATGCATTGACATTTGATCCCATTGTTCCAGGAATTCCCACTGCAATCTTCTCATATGCCATCGACTCCATCTTATCATTGGTATGCAGGAGGACATCACTCCTAGTAATTGAAGACACCCTCTTGCACTGCTCCATGGCCTCTTAATTGCCTGTGAGCACATATTCTTGATTTTGTCGATCTTTTCCACAGGGAGTGAAACTGTGTTCTCCCTCGTATCGAAGAGGGCCCCTAGGTACACTAGATGTCTTGATGGGCACAACTGGCTTTTCTGCACATTTATCACCCAACCTAATTGAGTCAGAAAGTTCATAGTTTGATCTCGATGATAGATCAACTTCTCCTCTGTCTCTGCCAGGATCAGAATGTCGTCCAGATAGTGATGTATTCTTATCCCCTGGACTCTCAGCATCGCAATCACTGCTATTAAGACCTTTGAGAATGTCCTTGGTGACGTGGATAGTCCGAAAGGAAGAGAAGTGAATTGGAAATGTAGATCCAGTAGTGCAAACCTCAAGAACTTTTGAAAGTCGTGATGAATTGGTATGTGTAGATAGGCGTCTTGCAAATCTATTGACACCATCCAATCGTCTGGGGCTATTGAAAGTATGATCGACTGAAGTGATTCCATCTTGAATCTTGCCAGGGCGACTGATTTGTTTAGATATTTCAAGTCTATAACCGGTCTGAAGGTGCCGGTCTTTTTCTGCACCAGGAAGATTGGCGAGTAAATCCCCTGAAATCTTTCCTGCTGAGGCACTGGAATTATTGCCTTTTGTTGAACCAAGGATTCTACATAGTCTTTTAATGTTGATCTTTTCTGCACCCCCCTTGGCTGGCGGGTAGGCACAAATCTGTCCTGCGGCCTTGACTTGAATTTCCATTTGTGCCCTTTTGAAATTGTCGATATGACCCAGGAATCTTGAATCTTTTCCACCCAGACTTCTCTGAAGGTTCTGAGCCTGGAACCAATCGGGAATGACTGGGTGGGCGCACCTTCAAAAGGACTGCTTAGAAGTTCCTGGATTCTGTGCTGTTACCTTGAGATTCCTAGCCAGCGACGCTTGCGAGCTTCTCCAATTCTTTCTAAACTGTCTTGCCGGTTTGTAACTCTTGTTGTCTTTAAATCTATTGTAGGATTGTCTCTTGCCAGCTGTCACTGGTTTTGACTGCGGCCTATCTTGCGGTATCAAACCGGATTTTCCGCCTGTGACCCTTGAAATAGCTTTATCCATTTCACTTCCAAAGAGGGTTTGACCATCAAAAGGAATCTTAATCCAGTTCTGCTTCGAACTCTGGTCGGCCTTCCATGGTTTCAACCATAATGCCCTCTTCGCAGTCACTGCATTCAGCATAATGCGTGATGATGATCTCAACAAGTCTAATGATGCTTCTGCGATAAAATCTGCCGTAATCTTCAAATCCTCAAGAGCAGTTAGAATCTCTGTCTTTTCCATATCCATTAGGATAGCCTCTTCTATATTTGATACCCATACCTTCATGGCCTTTGCCACTGATGTTAGTGCAATGGATGGTTTGCAAGCTGTACCTGCTGACAGGTAAATCTTCTTCAGATCATTATCAATACGCCTATCCAAGACGTCAATAAACATCACCGAATTTTCCATAGGTAACGTCACATTCTTGATCAGTCTTGATAGTGACGCGTCCACTGTCGGTGGATTCAGTAGAAATGGCACTTCCTCCTCTTTCAGTGGGTACAACTTTTGAAATCTGTTCTGTATGGAGGGCTTGTTTTCCACCTTTTTCCATTCCTCTAGAATCACGTTCCTTATTTCCTTCATTAATGGAAAGGTTGAGGATTTTTTTACCAAATGGGTATAGTATTCCTTGTTTTGCTCCGGTTCTTCCTCCTGCTCTGTCCATTCCAGCGCTTCTTTCACTGCCGCTATAAATGGAGCTGTTAAACTGAAGCTGAATAACCCTGGTATCTCCTCTTCTCCAGTGTTTTCTGTTGAATTGTCATTGTCTTCTCCCAAAACTTGAGCTGACGTAGACGTGTGAGCAGAAACTTCCTCTCTTACCACTTTCCTGATGATGTCCACTATTTCTTCCGACTTATCTTCATTACTCTTTGACAATTGTCCAAAACATGACTCACAGACTGTCTTATCCCGCAGAGCTGGATTTGGGCAGGCCCAACATTGCCCCTTATTTGGGATGCGCCTGGACGGTGGTGACCTTGACCTTTCTCTGAAGTGATAATCATCATAGCTATGATGGTGACGGTATCTGTAATATGAATCACTTCTTCGTCTCGGTGACCTTGACCTGGATCTTGAACGCCTTGAATCCTTATGACTTTTCTTGGATTTATGTTTTTTCGGCTTTGAAGGTGAACGTGCTCTTACCGGCACCACACTCGATCTTTCTTCTTCTTTAGAGCTGGAAGACACAAACAACAATTTATGTTGTTTAGAGCTGTCCCACCAAACTCTTTTCCTTTTTTTTTTTTTTTTTTTTTTTTTTACTGTCCCTTTAAATTCAGAAATGAACCTTACCCAGAGGGACTATCATGCTCTGAATCATCGGCACCTGCAGGATCCACTGTGAGAACAAACAAAAAAAACAAACGCACCAATTAGCCACAAAACAAAATAATTTTCTCTTTTTTTTTTTTTTTTTTTATATCCAGAATCAACTTACTTCCAGTAAACAGTAACTAATGAGCCACCAGCAATCCAATCCAGCAAGCCACGTAAGTCCTGCAGCAGCAGCGCCAGCCTAATCAACCTCCCAGGATGACAGCCAGCCTGCTACTGCTTCTTATGCTCTTTAAATAGAGCGCTGTAGGAACGTGCCCAACGTAACTCCGCTGAACTGGCACGCTTCCCTGTACCAATATGGCCGCCGCCGCCGCCCAGAGCCTCCACCCCCATGCTGCGCATGCGTGGAAGCGACTTCCGGACGCCGCCGACGGCTGCACTATACGCCTCCATGATCCGCATGGCTTCCTCCGCCAGCCAATCTCGTGCCAGACACATAACAACAACACACCCAACGGGTGCACAGCGGATCCTGTCCTTTAGACGGCAGGCACCGCAGAGCATGACATGCCCACACCCAGGACGCACATTTAGTAGCAGTGGTGTGTGAGCCAGGCAGGAAAAGAAGTTCCACAAAGAAAAACCTGCCCAAGGTAAGGTGCTCAATGAGCTTACATTTTCTACCTTCCAGTAATCCAGAAAAACCAAAAACATACCTGCAATGCTTCTACCTACAGCCAATACCTAATGGGTCCTATAGAGGCTGAGGACGAAAAAAAGAATGCAGATAGGGGTGGTTCAGCCCCTTTTATAATTTTATTGGGTCCTGTAGGGGTTAAGGGGGCGGAACCTAACCCAGAGTATGCCGACATGGAGGTATCAGGAAAGGGAGTTAGCGTTAGGTGTAGGTGGGGGGGGGGGGGGGGGTGGTGTTAGGCATAAGTAGATGGGAGGTTAGTGTTATGTGGAGGGTGGAGTTAGTGTTATGCATAGGTAGGGGGAGGTTAGTATTAGGTATAGGTAGGGTGAAGGGTTAGTATTAGGTAGAGGTGGGGGGCAGGGTTAGTGTGAGAACAGGAAAAAGATAAGGCTATAGTAGAATATATCACATATCACCCATTTAACATGTGGTGCTCTTAAATGTACGCCTTGAAGGGAGTAGTAGAATTTTACTTTAGGGTATTAGGCCTTTATTCCGAGAATGATACAAAGTATCTGTATGGCGGATTAGGTTAGATAATTACTCCTCAGGGATGGAGACATAGAGAAGAATATAATCTGTGAATAGTGTGGAGTGGAGCTGTGACTGGCTGATCTTGTATGCCATGGAATACTGAGCCCATAAGATCCTCGTGGAGCAGCTGCCACCTCCAGCTGGTGCCTCACACGTATGCACACTCTCTGTATTACCTTATCTCTGGATTTCTATTACTTCTTATGCTATAAATCATGCAGCTAAATACACCTGTTATCATCTGTGCTTATTACTGCAGTCACAGGAGGTTTATGTTTATCCCAGCCGTTATGGGAGGCAGGCCTGTATCTCTTCCCTGTGAAGGAGGACATTTTCCCTGATAGCTTTTCCCAGCAGCTGTTCATAGCAACAGTCACTGCCGGCAGCCAATAATATGTTGTGCAATGCAGTTGTCGTGGGTCAGCGGAGGTCTCAGGGTAGGGATGTTCTGATGGAGCAGGTTCTGTCCATTGTGTCCAGTTTCAGCAGATCAGACAGTGCCACCGGATGAACATATCCATTATATCTCTGATGGGGAGAAGCCAATGTGCAGTCAGGAGCCACTGGTGTTGGGCAGTCCCACAGTGGGAGAGGTTGCAGTCTGCAGACAGCTGATGGCTGGTGGGTCACAGCTAGGGGGTGGAGCCAGGTAACAAGGGGCGTGGCTAGTAGGACAGGCAGAGAAGATGGAGGCTGCAGCTGGGGAGGGGTTGGGGGGCCTCTGCTGCTTTGGTCCTGGTATTGGCACTGTCCCAGCTGGGAGGTTTGTTGCTGTGGCTCTTGGAGGGTTTGGGGTTAGTAGGTGATGGAAAGGTGGGTTCAGGTATGGTCAGGATATGGAGCTGCTGTCCCCTCTGCCTAGTTCATCAGGTGCCAGAGCCATAAGTAATGATAATTTATAGCTAATTAGCTGCAGGCCTCTGCTCCTATCTTCCTCTGTCTCCAGCTGTTCTCTCCTCACATCCTCATCCATCTACCGCTGCCGGCACTGCTGTAACCTCCCAGAAATGTGTGCATGGAGAGGAGGAGAGAAGCACCAGATGATGAGCAAGGCACACTGGGAGAGAGGACTGTGGTACTGAATGTGCAGGAGACCACAGCTTATTGGATATTATCAACCCCTAGCAAATTTAGTTCTTTTCTGTGCTCTGTTTATTACTGCTAATATCTTACAGCTATAATTTATCCTTTTCAGAACTGAGATCTGAGTTCAAAAAACAAGAGAAGGTATCCGAGGAGTGTTCAGCAGTCTGTAGAAGAGAAACACATGATGAGAACAGACAAAGGGGAAGAAGAGACGTATGTGAGGAGTGATCAGCAGTCTATGGAGGAGGGTGACATGATGGGGACAATTAAAGAGGAAGAAGAAGAGACATATGTGAGGAGTGATCAGCAGCCTATGGAGGAGGGTGACATGATGAGGGCAATTAAAGAGGAAGAAGAAGAGACGTATGCGAGGAGTGATCAGCAGTCTATGAAGGAGGATGACATGATGAGGACAATTAAAGAGGAAGAAGAAGAAGAGACGTATGTGAGGAGTGATCAGCAGTCTATGGAGGAGGGTGACATGATGAGGACAATTAAAGAAGAAGAAGAAGAAGAAGAGACATATGTGAAGAGTGATCAGCACTCTATGAAGGAGGGTGACATGATAAGGACAATCGAAGAAGAAGAAGAAGAAGAGGTGTATGTGAGGGGTGATCAGCAGTCTATGGAGGAGGGTTTAATAATAAAAGTGATTAAAGAAGAAGAGACGTATGTGAGGAGAAATCAGCTGTCTGCAGTGGAGGGTGACATGATGAGGACAAATAAAGAGAAACCCCCACTTTCAGAGGGCAGAACAGGTGAGTAATCCACATTAATTGTTGGATATCTTGTTGGTTATTATGACTGTGTCACTGCTCACACACTGGCCATATTAGGAGTTAGAATGCAAGGATCAGTGTTGCGCCAGTAAATAGTAAATTCAACAGCAGCTAATTTGAAAATAAGAGAATCCACCTCTCTTACAAAGATAAACAATATCTTGTAATAATCAAAAAAGTGCTAAGTGCATTTAAAACACCACTATGTAGCAATTTATAAAAATAAAATGTGCAGTAACAAGAATACGTGAATAAATAGACAATGGTATATATCGGTACCTAACTACAGTCACTCACGCATTCAATCAGACCACCACCACCTCCACTCACTGCAGTGACAAAATTAACTGGAAGAGTCCTGAAAAAGTGTGGAAAAATAGCAACTCATGAAAAGCAAAAATATGTAATTAATCTACTTATAAACAAAATGATGCATTTAACCTGCTAATAAACTCTGCAGGCTTCTGTGAAAGAATCATCAACCATTAAATGTGCTTGAAAGTAGTTTAGCAGTTTGTAGTCGTAGCACATTTAGTGCAAATCTTATGCAGGATGATGCAGCTCAGATTGCTTTTCCCTTTGTGCGGGTGAATGTAAGTCACTAGCTGCAATTGCTGCAATGACTGGATAATCACTAATAGACTGTGCTGATGTTCAATGGTAGTTAAAGGGAACCTGAAATGAAAATAATCATATGATATAATGAATTGTATTTGTAGTACAGCAAAGAAATAGAACATCAGTAGCAAAGATAGAGTCTCATATTGTTTCCAGTGCAGGATGAGTTAAGAAACTTTAGTTGTTATCTATGCAAAACAGCTGCTGTGAGCTCTCCGACCCACTGGGTGAAATACAGTCCTGTTTTCTGAGGCACTTATACATCAAATAGAAAGTGAGACACAGATTCAGGTTTTACTGACGGAGCGTTCAGAGGATCATTAGCTCTGTTTTGTTTTACAGTTTGAAATACAGAGTGTGGTTTGTAATTGCAAATATGACAGAACGATGCAATGTGTTAAAGAGAGACTGAAGCCTTTCAAAATACCTCTTTTTACGCTGCAGGCTTCTTCATCAATATAACCCAAGCTGATTCGCCGCGGGGTCTCAGCAGAACGAGGGCCTTATACCCCCCAAATCCCGGAGCAGAATTCCACGGCTTTCCATGTCGCGGATTGTGCTGCCCGGGGGAGGTGGAGCTTTGCGCTTTAGCTCTGCCTCCAGTACAGTCAGTCTGTGCTGATCGCCGCCTCTCCCCTCTCAGTGATAGAAGACTGAGAGGGGCGGGGAGAGGTGGAGCTTAGCGCTGTAGCTCTGCCTCCAGTACAGTCAGTCTGCGCTGATCGCCGCCTCTCCCCTCTCAGTGATAGAAGACTGAGAGGGGCGGGGAGAGGCGGAGCTTTGTTCTGTAGCTCTGCCTCCAGTACAGTCAGTCTGCGCTGATCGCCGCCTCTCCCCTCTCAGTGAAAGAAGACTAAGAGGGGCGGGGAGAGGCGGAGATCAGTGCAGAGTGATGAGAGTAGATGCAGAGCTACTGCACAAAGCTCTGTCTCTACCCGGAAGGAGCCCCAAATCTTTCCCCGGGTATTTCAGGGGGATTAAGACCTTGTTCTGCCGCGTCCCCACGGCGAATCAGCTTGAGTTATGATGATGAAGAGGCCTGCAGCATAAAAATAGGTATTTTGAAAGGCTTTAGACTCTCCTTAGAGAAAAGCTATATAACTAAAAATAAAATTATGATACTCTTTTCTTTGCTACTAATGCTCTATTAATTATCCGTACTACACATACAATTCATTATCTCATAAGTTTTTTGTTTCGTTTCAGTGTCACTTTAATACACAGGAATCCTGTGCAGAGTGTAGGTAAAACTCAGTTTTGAAAATAGATGTTAGACGTGGGCTGAAACGTGGTAGGTGCAGTAGGCAGCGTGGTTTGCAGACACTTACCATGTGTATTTGTCGATACACCTGTATTAATAAGGCCTGGAGAAGAGTGTTGTACCCGGGTGCCCCGTTTTCCCCTTTGGCCCTGGCTTGCTGCTAATTGGTATTAAAGTGAAGGTCGGCGTCTGATTTGGCTGATACTTGAGTTGCATGAGGAATGGGAATTACACATCCGTGCTGCATCCCTGTGAGATCCATGCTGCGTTTATTTCAGGAAATGTTAAATAAGCCATACTATTTACCTGCCTAAACATGTTTAGTGGCAGCCACTGTCTGAGAGGCCTAAACAAATATTTAGGCAGGTAAATGCCCAATTTTTCAGGCATCTCAGACAGTGGCTGCAACCACAAATGTATTAGGCAGGTAATCCCAAATTTGTCAAGCCTCTCAGTCAGTGGCAGCAATGTAAAATGTTTAGGCAGGTAAATGCAGATTTTTTTTTTCCCTTGGTAATGTAATGCTATGTGTGGGATCACACGTGAGGGATGTGATTTTTTTTTTTTTTTTTAATCCTCCATAGCATTACATTAGCAAGAGCTTTACAAATCACAAGCGCTTAGAAAATTGCTGCCAGCGGTTTCCAGGCTTAGCTTTGAGGTGGTGAAAATTGTATGCTAATTATATGCAAAGTTATGCATCTGCTTCATCTGGTCCATTTTTAAACTGCATAAATTTTGCCTCAACTTAGAACTCTCAGCAGCTCACTGACCATCCCTAATGATAATTGCTCCTCCTCTCAGAATTCTTGAACAGGAAGTGATGATGTTTCTTTAATTGCAGCACGGAGTCCCAGCATCAGGAACCACTCAGAGACTCGTCTCTCTGTATCCACAGACTGTACAACGGATGATGATGACATTGGACAAGAGTCTCCTGCAGATATCCTGGTTACCCCAAATATACCCCCAGACTCCCTTTACCTGTCTAACCCTGATGGGCCTTATACCCAGCACAGCTCTCCCCCTGCTGGAGGATCTTATTCCTGTTCCATGTGTGGGAAATGTTTTGTTCAGATATCGCATCTTGTCAGACATGAGAGAACTCACACTGGAGAGAAGCCCTATTCATGTGCTGAGTGTGGGAAATGTTTTGTACAAATATCACATCTGGTTAGACATCAGGCATCTCACACTGGTGTGAAGCCCTATTCATGTGCTGAGTGTAGGAAATGTTTTGTTCGGAAATCACATCTTGTCAGACATGAGAGATCCCACACTGGTGAGAAGCCCTATTCATGTGCTGAGTGTGGGAAATGTTTTGTACAGATATCACATCTTGTCAGACATGAGAGGTCTCACACCGGTGAGAAGCCCTTTTCATGTGCTGAGTGTGGGAAATGTTTTGTTCGGAAATCACTGCTTGTCAGACATGAGAGATCCCACAGTGGTGAGAAGCCCTTTTCCTGTGCTGAGTGTGGGAAATGTTTTATTCAAAAATCAATTCTTGTTATTCATGAGAGATCTCACACTGGTGAGAAGCCCTATTCATGTACAGAGTGTGAGAAATGTTTTGCATCTAAAGAAGGCCTTATCCATCATGAGAGATCTCACACTGGTGAGAAGCCTTATTCATGTGCCGAGTGTGGAAAATGTTTTGGCTCTAAATCAAATCTTATCAAACATGAGAGATCTCACAGTGGCGAGAAGCCCTATTCATGTGCTGAGTGTGGGAAATGTTTTGTACAGCTAGCAAATCTTGTCAGGCATAAGAGGTCTCACACTGGTGAGAAACCCTTCTCATGTGCTGAGTGTGGGAAATGTTTTGTTCGGAAATCACATCTTGTCAGACATGAGAGATCTCACAGTGGTGAGAAGCCTTTTTCCTGTGCTGAGTGTGGGAAATGTTTTATTCAAAAATCATTTCTTGTTATTCATGAGAGATCTCACACTGGCGAGAAGCCCTATTCATGTACAGACTGTGAGAAATGTTTTGCATCTAAAGCAGGCCTTATACATCATGAGAGATCTCACACTGGTGAGATCTCATGTGCTGAGTGTGGGAAATGTTTTGCACGTAAATCACATCTTGTTAGTCATGAGAGATCTCACACTGGTGAGAAGCCCTATTCATGTGCTGAGTGTGGGAAATGTTTTGTACAGAAATCACAGCTTGTCAGTCATGAGAGAACTCACACTGGTGAGAAGCCCTATTCATGTGCTGAGTGTGGGAAATGTTTTGCACGTAAATCACATCTTGTCAATCATGAAAGAGCTCACACTGGTGAGAAGCCCTATTCATGTGCTGAGTGTGGGAAATGTTTTGGGCGTAAAGAAAGCCTTGTCAGTCATGAGAGATCTCACACTGGTGACAAGCCCTAAGCATGTGTTGTGTATGGGAAATGTTTTTGTTTGGAAATCACTGCTTGTTATATATTTGTGTTGAGTGTGCAAAATGTTTTGGACATAAGTGGTCTTTTACAATGTTTTTATTTTTGTCTCTTGCAAAGTGCTCATAGAAATATTTCAACACAGAGTCCTGAGGACACTTTCATGCTACTCAGTTTATTGGTTTGGTAAAGTTGAATGGAGGTGACATGAGTACATAAACATGGGTACATATAGTACAAACCCGAGATAGAACTTGCCTGAGATCATGTATTATATTTTTAATTGTAAGGGTTAATAAACCAGGTGATTTTTTTTGTTATGCAAATGATGCAGAATCTGCAGTCACAGCTCTCCTGAAAAGTACATAAAGCAAAATGCTATTATCTGGGAATATTAGATGACCCCCGTCATCCAGACTGACCTCAGGAAAGGAGATTTCCCTCCCTCTGTCTCTGTGTCTTTTTTTTTTTTTTATATATATATATTCAGGAGTTTGAAATCCTACTATTCCCTAAGCAAGCTCATTTTTCTCTTGGATATATCACAATGGTACATGCTAGGCTGGCTTCAGCATGTAGCATTGTAGTGTGTTGTGTTGGTGGTATAATGGTTAGGATAGCAGCCTACAGAGCGGTAGGCTTGGGTTTGATTCCTGGCCAATGTATGTTAGTTGGCTTTTGACATCCTACAATTCCCTAAGCAAGCTCATTTTTCTCTTGGATATATCATAATGGTACATGCTAGGCTGGCTTCAGCATGTAGTGTTGGTGGTGGTATAATGGTGAAGAGAGCTGCCTACCAAGCACTAGACCTGGGTTCGATTCCCGGCCAAGGTATATAAGCTGGCTTTTGAAATCCTACAATTCCCTGGAAGACAAGGAGAAGTGAGGAGGGGAGGAGGAAGTCTGTTGAGTAGAAATTCTTCTTATTAGGTAAAAATCATTTTGGTGGGGAAAAAAAATTGAATTCCGTAAAATTCCGCGGAATTTCATATTTTTCTGCAGAAATTCCGCCATAGTGATAAAGCAATTCCGTTCCTTCACAACGGAACGGAATCATCGGATTCCGGCCGGGATCACAGAATTCTTAATTCCGCGGAATCCAGCGACCATCCCTAGTCACAGCTCTCCTGAAAAGTACATAAAACAACATGCTATTATCTGGGAATATTAGATGATCCCAGTCATCCAGACTGACCTGAGGAAAGGAGATTTCCCTCTCTCTGTCTCTCTGTGTCTTTTTATATTCAGGAAACATGAAGGGATTTGAGCTGAATGCACAAAGTCCAGTAAGATAAGAAGAGAGGGATTTATCTCCCAGCAATGTTACGCTGGACACACACAGGACTGATATTCAGAGAGATTGGATCACTGCGACTGTGACGGGATCTTCCAGGGATATCCTGATTTCTCTAAATAATTTTAGGGGTAACGTTATAGATCTATATTGTTACGCCCTCACAGAGGATGATTGGCTACTATTTTACATGATAATACTACAGTATAAATATGGGAGCAGGAAAAGATAAGGTATTATTAGTCAGATGTATTCCCAGCAGCACGGCTGTGGAGTTGGAGCAGTTTTTTGGTACCTGGAGTCGGAGTTGTCCACAAATGCACTGATTCCGACTCCTAATAAATGGATACTTGAATTAAAAGAAACAATGTGATACAATATTCTGTTTCGCAGATAGCTCACAAAAATCTGAAATATACAGTAATAGCTGTGCTTAGTCCACAAAAATAAAACAATAAACCAATCAAACAACAAATTACTTTTGCTGTAGCAGTAAAGCAGTCACCATATTTTTAACACCAAATACATATATGTAACTGACTGTATATGTGATGTGTACACAGGAATCTTTTATATGCAACAAGTAGACCCAAAAGCCCATTTAAAAACGGGCTCTAGGTCTTATTTTACCGCCGCCGCCGCCAGTCACTGCACATGTGGGCGTGCCCGATGCGCTCTCGCAACTGCCCGCCCACCCACCTCGCTCCCTGGTCCCTCCAGGTGACTGTTACTGTGCAGATGCGCAGTAACAAAAATAACAGGGATGCTGCATAACTGCTGGACGCAGCGACACAGGCTCATTATTATATAGGATAACATCTCTGCATTCTAAACAGCCACAAATGTGGATCTAAGCTTTGTTTTAACTACTTATTGCCTCCACCTCATCTTTTTCCTTTGATTAAGTATGGATCATTTTTTGGTTAATTTCTCTGTGTTGTTTCTCTGCGGGTTTTTTTCTTTGTGTGTGTGTTCTTTTTCTAGTTCCCATTAGTTTTTTCCTCTTCCAAATTTAGCCTAAACGCCACGCTACCATTCTGAAGATATCGGATACAAATCTCCCGTAGGGGACCAGCCCTCCTGGCACTGCAGGTGTTCCCCATATGGAAGAATATCTCAGTCAGAGTTTGTGTTAATAGCCACAGATCTCCATAGAATAATCACAATTTCTGTAGCATCTGATGTCTGTTGGCTTTGCCTATGGGAAGTACAGTACTGCTTATATGAAGCCTTTATGTAGTGACACAACAACAGACAACTCTCTCTGTTATGGTGGTGAACAAAACCTCTGTGGCTAGACTTATCATTTTATTTCCATCCAAAACCCGGCCTGGCTTATATATAAAATGTTCAAACCTCTGTTTCTATATGGGATGTACATTCAGCTGATATACTGTATATATGACACTTTTGTATATAATGTTTATATGATATAGTATGATGGATATTTCATTTATTTAAAAATCAGTTTACCTTTTCTGTTTGTACTGTATTACAAATCCTTTAATAAAAATGTAATAACATATCTGCGGTAAGAATAACGACTAGCTGGGTCACTGGTAGGGATGGTCAATGAGATGCAAATAATTCTGTGTTGCTGCAGGTTTATGCAAATTTTATATGCAAATGTATGCAGCTTGAAAATGGACCAATCAATTTTCACCTTTGCAGGACTGTGTGGAAGGGTGAGCAATGCACCCTGGGAAGTAAACACACAGAGAGACAACAGGAGCCGAAATGGGGCACTAGCTCACAAAGTATAGAAAGATGGAAGTTAGGTGAAATGAACACTCACAACGGGAAGCTGCACAGGGAGCCGCCAACCACTGGAAGCAGGTGGGAGGGGCACAAACCCGACTCCACTCGCTACCCAGAGAGGGGGGTGATGGACGCACTCCTGAAATACAGCAGCAAGGCCCTGCCATGTGGCATCAGCCATGTGGTGACCAGACTTCGCCCTCACAGGGAGGGAAACAAGTACAAAGGGAGTAAGAGGCGCCCAGGAATGTATAAACTAAATAATATATATATATATATATATATATATATATATATATATATATTATGTGGAGTGTTAAGCCTGTGCCTATTAAAATGCATTATACTTATATGAATTCATCATTATTGCAGTAAGCCACCTCCCGTTTTTTTCTCTTTTATTAGTTTTCTGCTCAGCTTTATTCACTCCTGAGCACCTCTTACCCCCTTTGTGGACTTGTGCAGGAGTTGATTGGTTAATTCATAAGCTGCATACCTTTTCATGCAAAATTTGCATATCCTGCATCAACTCAAAATTATTTGCATCTGAATGACCTTCCCTAGTCACTATTGCGACACACAGCTGAGCTATTTTGCAAACTAAGATTCATATTTTAATATGTATCTTAGTACATTATACAAGAGTAATCATTTTCATATTAGCTGAAATTTGTTTAAACAAGTGCATTTGGTTGTTAACTTAAGTGTCTTAACTTAAGAGTCAGAGTCAGTGGAATCATAAACTGAGGAGTTGGAGTTGGATTTGGATGATTTTTGTACCGACTCCACAGCTGTGATTCCCACGTAATGCTGATGTAACCCAATGCCTCAGTGCTGCACCCCACATGTAAATTAGAAGCAGATGATTGGATGCAGGTGTTTGGGCTGGAGGTGAGATACAGGAATTCTGGGGTGGAGAGGGGGACAGGTTATTGTTATATGTGTTACAATCACATGCTATAGGTCAGGGCTGGGTAAACATTGCGTGCGCATTCCTAAAATTTTTCTCGCCTCCCTCCTTCCGTGCAGAGTGGCAAGTGGGCGATATGCGGGAGTAAAAATTCACTTATCTGCGTTTCCAGCACCTCATCTCCATGGCAACAGGGTGTCGCGTGACATGCGTCACATAACATGCCAGTGTATGACACGCTGGCAAATCTTGACGGTTTGTCATGTGACACCCTGTTGCCATGGAGACATTATGCAAGGAAGGGGGGGGGGGGGGGAGAGAGAGAAACCAAGCTGCCTATCAGAGATGAACTTTTGCTGCTGCTACAGACAAATGTGGGAAGCTGTTGCTGGAAACGATTCTGTGTTATGTAACAAAATAACTCCTATTAGAATGGAAATCTGATGCATCTCCAAGTATCTCTCCTGTGATTAAAGCTGCTAATAAAGTTATTCCTCTGGATAATGTGCTGAATATCAGCTGTATATTGTTCCCACAGTGTGACGTGTTTTGTTCCTCTGCATGTAATGTAAGATGTACTATTACCTGCATCACTCAGATTTACTGTAATAAATACAAGTGTTTGTAGCCAGAGCTCTCTGTAACATTGCAGGTCTGTAGTCTGTCACTGGTGACGGTCAATGAGATGCAGATAATTCTGAGTTGATGCAAAATACAGTAAATTATGTAAATGTATGGAGCTTAAAGCTGGGGTGGGATTTGATTGGTCCATTTTCTAGCTGCATACATTTGCATAATCCTGCAGCAACATGGACAGACCCCGGCTTGTTCCCCTTCCCAACAGGGCGAAATACCAGATGCCATTAGCTCCATGAAGCTGCCCCCCTACAATTAGCACAAATACGAATTCCACCACACCATGTTTGGTTCGTGTTACACTTGTCTGCAAAAAATAGGATATGTGCTGCTTTTGTTTTGAAGAGCATAGCAATTATTTGATGGCATCCCCCGGCCCCCCTACAACAGCACACAGGCATGAAAATTGTATAGTTGGTTAGTGCCCGGTTTTTTGTGCCCATTTGTGCTGCAAAAAGCCCCCTTCTATTTGTCATAGTTTTCAAAATATTAAGGATTTTTCTAAAAGTGAAAAGTTCCCCCACCATTCATTCACTTCATTATTGAGATGTTTCTGGTTTGTTTAATATCCACTTTTTCATAGCTCTCAAAATAAACAAAGTACTGCAAGAACTTTAAAGTTCCTTTTGCTTCAGATCAATGAAAGTTTTTTGCATTGATGCCCCGCCCGGAAAATATTTTTTTTTTTTTTCTTTCGCCTCAAATTTGGCTTTTTGAGGATGACATTCATTTTCAGTAATTACTATAATTTCTATGAATTTAAAGGGAAAAACAAAGAAAAAAAATATAGTATTTCTCCAATTCCATCCCCTATAGTTTTAACCTCCTCAGCGGTATGGACGACTATACACGTCCATCACCGCCGGAGGTCGCCGATCAGGCCCTGCTGGGCCGATTTGAGCGAAATAAAAAAGCAGCACACGCAGCCGGCACTTTGCCAGCCGCGTGTGCTGCCTGATCGCCGCCGCTCTGCGGCGATCCGCCGCGAGCAGCGGCGAAAGAGGGTCCCCCCAGCCGCCCGAGCCCTGCGCAGCCGGAACAAAAGTTCCGGCCAGCGCTAAGGGCTGGATCGGAGGCGGCTGACGTCAGGACGTCGGCTGACGTCCATGACGTCACTCCGCTCGTCGCTATGGCGACGATGTAAGCAAAACAAGGAAGGCTGCTCATTGCGGCCTTCCTTGTTTATTCTGGGCGCCGGAGGCGATCGGAAGAACGCCTCCGGAGCGCCCTCTAGTGGGCTTTCATGCAGCCAACTTTCAGTTGGCTGCATGAAACAGTTTTTTTTTTTATTAAAAAAAAAACCTCCCTCAGCCGCCCTGGCGATCTTAATAGACCGCCAGGGAGGTTATAATAAACAATGCTACTGTACATAATACTCACACATTTTACCTGCCTATTTATCCTGGTTATCACAATATAGTATGGTGAAAATATATTATTTGAAAATAAAGTTGTATTTTTTCTATGTTGAGCTTTTTTGTTTTCTCATTTTACACTACCAATGATTACAAGCCCTTATTTGCAAAAAATAACAGTAATACACTCTCATCAATACACTCTCATCACACACACACACATATATATATATATATATATATATTGAAGCGGAGTACCTAAGGTAACTATTTATGTATTCTCTTTTCAATTCTGGCACTTTTGGGGGTTTTACAAGCGTTTTATTTAGGTACAGAATGTATGAAAATAACAATTGTATTGCTTTCATTCAGTTTGCTGCTAAACAAAGTCACATGACATAGGCCTCAGTTCTAAAAGACCCCAAATTCTATTTCCTTGCTTGTCCAGGTGGAAATTATACCGTATATACATAATCAGATAGCTTTTTGGCCATGCAACAATACTCTGTTAACCACAAGCAACACCGATGCATTTTTCAAGGCCAATTTTTGCAAAAGTAATACAGTCATTCTTTCTTAGCAAACCCCCAAGAGTGTCAGAACATTTGAAACAGGTCACACATGTCACCATTCTGAAAACTAGAGACCCAGGCCTACTCAGATATACATATTGTGTAACATTTGGACTTATGCGGTTTTGCTAAAATTAAACCATAACGTTGAAAATAGTATTTTTTTACAGTTATTTTTTCACTATGGCACTGGAAAAAAATCACATGACATAAGCCTCAGTCCTAAAACACAGCAAAATCTATTCTACAGCTCGTCACAGTCAAAAGTATATGGCATATGCCTCACTTAGTAACTTTATTTATGAGACATGCGTCCAAGCTTTAAAACACACCGAAAGGTATTCTCACATTTTCCAGGTTAAAACAAACCCAAATATGGCTCATTTAAATATATATCTCTTCTCTTAGCAGTGATGACAAATACATTGGAACTTACCTTTGTGTGTCTAGCAGGATTTAGAAAAGTCATGGGTCAGAAGCCAAAGCAAATCCAAGGCTCAGAAGATGGGAGCTAGTCTGCAGAGTGGTTAACATTCTCAGCTTGCAGCAGGGTCCAATGTTCAATCTTGAACCTTTTTGTGTTGTTGGGATTCCTCTAAGCATTCGGTTTCCTCCTACACCCCCAAAATATAGCTGTAGGCCAATTGTGAGCTCCTTTGAGGGACCGTAAGTGACATGAATATATAGGAAAGGGGAAAAGGCCAGTAAAATATGTCCGGGTTATGAAAATAGACTCCAAAAAAAAATAACTTTAATAATCAGTAACAGTGTGGTATGCCACAAAGCATCCAATAACACACAGTGCTGGTGCTGAGGGGCATTTGGGCCAAAAGTACTGGGACTACCCTTGTCTCTTGTTTGACATATACTCTGCATCTCAGGGGGGCTTTCACTTCATTTGGGGGGATTAGGGCAGTCTAGTAGTGTTCTCCAAATGAATAGGATCCTGTCGTTGTGCAATTTGGCAGGGTTAAAAATCAGGGACTTCAGGACGTCCTCCTGGAACTCAAGAAAGGTGTTCTGTTGGTCTGTTGTTTTATAGACCACAAATGCATTATGCATGGTCACCTGGAGCATATAGAACACTATCTTTTTTTTTTTTTTTTTCTAGACTTTCCACCTTCTTAGCAAATAAGGCGCCAAGATTTGGTCTGCCAGAGTCCACTGCTCCCATCTTTTTATTTTAGTCGACTATGGTCTCTGGCTTTGCAGTTTACTCCATTCTTGATGTGACAAGAACTGTGGCTTCATTGTGGATTGCAGATAACATCATCACCTCCCACTTGTCTTTGTACTTTAGTGCCATTTGAGGCCGTAGGACTGTCCTCTATGTCCTAGGTTCTCAACCTGTGGTACGTGTACCCCAGGGGGGGTACTTCTGATTGTTCCAGGGGGTACTTGGGCTCGATATACTTAACCAAGAAAAACAAATTTAGAGATTTAGAAAATAATAAATCTTATTTAAACAACACCAAATTAGTATTTTAGCCAATTAAAAGCAATAGTAAATGCTTGGAAATCATTTAGAACAAATTATTATGCACCACGATTAAATATATATTTGTCAAGGGGTACTCGTGATAATGTTTACTATGCTACGGGGTACTTGGTGAGTGCAGGGTTTTAAAAGGGGTACATACCAATAAAATGTTGAGAAACACTGCTCTATGTAGTTTGCTATTTACTACCTGTTGTAGGAGGCCCACACAGTTTGATCGCGCCGTCCCACATGCGCCAGTCTGGACTGAGAACAGGTACTTAAAGAATGGCATACTTGAGTAGAAATTATCTACATAGAGGTGGTAGCCCTGGTGGAGAAGTGGGATTTTTAACTCCACCACTATTTTCTCACTGGTGCCAATGTACTGCGGGCACCCAGCTGGCTGTAAAATGGAGTACTTGCCTTCATAAAATTTAAAGGGTTAAGGTGTAGTCAGTGCCACTCTCGCATGCCCTGTACATTTTCACCCCATATCTTGCCTGCTTGCTTGGTATGTACTGTTTCATGGAAAGTCTCGCAGGAACGGTACCAGGGATTTCTCATAAGTAACGTCCTGGTTTGGGGTGTACACCTGCATAAATACTGCAGTGTAGGTGGGTCAACAGGGCCTCAACTTAAAAAGTCTGTCATGGGCAGGGTCTGTCCATGGAACACTTTGGGTGTTGTCATTTAAATGAAAGAAATTTGACAGCAACTCATAACGCTGCCTGCCCACTACTGCTGGATAGGTGGGCGTATTATGAAAGATGTCCTTGAAACAGTACTGTAACGATTGTGGAATTATCTCCATGATCAGCGCACAAGGCGTGCGCTGTCACGGCGGAAATCCTCCACAAGCGTATGAAAGGAGAGAACCCAGCTTTGGTGCAAAGCACCAGTAGAGGGAAATTCCCACCGGCAGGTGGAGCTGTGGAGTGCAGAGGAGCAAAGCCTCTGTACTGCCACAGATGCCAGATGGGAATTGTCCGAATTGCAACCGAGCAGGGCAAGATAGCCCTAGAGAGAGAGCACAGAGACAGGATGTGTGTGTGTCCACCAATCTAGTCGCCAACCAGCAACGGTGAACACACAACCGCAGAAACAAAGTAAGAACGCAATCGCAAGAGTAGCGATTGCCAAACATGACACAAGACAGAGCAGAGGTAGACCCAGGAGCAGAGCAAAGGCACAGCAAATCATACAATGAGAATAAGGAAAATAACAAACGCTAACTAAACGCGAACACCGCACACATTTGCAACAGCAAACGCATTTACTGCGCGGTCTCCGCACGTTAAGCGCAACAGAGACAAGCACGCCACCCTAACTAACCTACGACACACAAACAAGGAAAATAGAATGCGAACGCTTGCTTAACGGTTACCTCACCGTGCCTACCGCAATCGCTCGTATCAGACAAGACAGACAGACCAACAGGAAGCAGGTATAGGTCAGATAAGATCCACTGATCTTTCCGCCAGAGCGAGTGCGATCCGGGTTCAGGGACAGGAAAGATCCACTGCTCTTTCCGCCAGAGCGAGTGCGATCCAAGTACAGCAACAGAGTTAGCAGGATCCACTGCTCTTTCCGCCAGAGCAAGTGCGATCCAAGTACAACAACAGAGCTTAGCGGGATCCACTGTTCTTTCCGCCAGAGTGAGTGCGATCCGGGTTCAGGGACAGGACAGGAAAGATCCACTGCTCTTTCCGCCAGAGCGAGTGCGATCCAAGTACAACAACAGAGCTTAGCTGGATCCACTGTTCTTTCCGCCAGAGTGAGTGCGATCCGGGTTCAGGGACAGGATCACAGATCAGAAGGATCCACAGCCGCTACCGCTAGGGGCTAGTGCGATCCAAGCAAGAAAGACAGATGAGATAGCCGGTAGCAACCGCTGCTCCAGCTATACCCCAAGAAAGCAGATCAGAAGGATCCACAGCTGCTACCGCTAGAGGCTAGTGCGATCCAAGTAAGACAGATGAACAGAAGGGGCTACCAGTAGCAACCGCTGCTCTGGTTAGCACCCCAGACAGACAGAACGATTTCCTATCGACCACCGCTGGCGACAGGACAATCACAGCAGAGAGGCAACACAGACAAAACAGATAAGCAAGCTAACTGCACTAGAGGAGCTGCCTAGTGCAGTCCCCAGAATTACTCTAAGATAACTTTAACAATCCAACAGGGAAGGCTGACACTCAAGGAGTGTATTAACAAACCATCAAGGATGACCAGCAATGCATTCTGGGAGCAGAAGGCTTTTATACTGCCAGCCCTCAAAGGAGACAGCTGGGCAATTTGCATGTATGCAAATCCCTCAGCAAAGCAACTCTGAAAGTTGCAAGATGAAGTCAGGTCTCTTTTCCAGAGACCTGCATCCCTCAGACATAAGGAATGGTCAAACAGCTGTCTGCCTGTGCAGCCAGCTGAGCGGATCATTACAAGTACATTTTTAACTGGGGCTTTTCAGTTCAGCTCATACTAAGAGTCAGCCCAATAAAATATTTGTTTTTGGCCAAGGTGGTGGGCTGCCATCTTGTGGCGATATAGCTGGTGGGGTTGCTGGCTAAAAATTGTAGAGCGTATAAATTAGTTTGCTCCACTATATGCTGTCACAATTTATCCGTAATAAAGAGCTGGTATATGTCAACTGGTAGCAGATTGATAGTAGGCACTGACACACCAGCGGTGGCTGTGAAGGGTGGGATGTTGGGCGCAGCATAATTAGGGGGTGCCCAAGTGCCATTAAGAATATGATGTAGTACCTCCTGCCTATGAGGTATCTGTGGCCGCCCACCCTGTCTACGCCTGGCTCCCCCCCACCCACCAACTCCTGCTTGCAGCAGTGGTGTTGCTCGCTGAGCCCCCTGTTGAGGCCTCAGACTGTCCTGAGGGTCCCTCATCAGCGGACTCAGGATCATCCCTCAATCGGCATAATGGCGGCCCTCCAGACTCTGAACTTTCAGATCCTGAATTAGAGTTTGTCGGCGGGAGCCAATCACTACCTGACTCATCCCCGCTGCTGCTCTGCTGGAGGATGGCGGCTGCCTCCTCCACACAATGCAGTCTCCCTGCCAGACTGCACAAAAATAGAAAAAGATAAAGTTTTTTTTTTCCCCTAACGTGACCAGTTTTTTTGGGGTTTTTTTGAGGGGGGGGGGGGGGAATAAACAAGAATAGAAGAATATAGGTAGAAAAAGATAAAAAGGTGTCGAAAGCAAGGGGAGAGAGTACCAAATGGTAGTGAAAGAGGAGAACATAAAGGGTGGATGGCTAAGGAGAGGGAGGATCAGGGGTTAGGAAAGGTATGGGGTTAAAAATTAGGGTATGGGGCAAATTTTATTAAAATACAGGGAAAGGGCCTACCAGTTCTCTTAGTCGGTCTCTTTCATAGCTCCTACCACCACAGATCAGTGATTGACAGCAATCTGTGGAGATATAGCGAGAGAGAGAGAAAAGAAAACCTTTTATTTACAAACATTTTTAAGAATGCACACTGTTACTGGATGTACGTCTATGTGCATTCTTCACTAAACCGCTTTGATTGGCTCAGGTGGAATGCTGGCTCCCTTTCACCATCCCCTCCAGTGTATGAGCCGCTGGGCACGAGCTCAGTGCGCATGGCCCACACACCAGGCAGGGAGTAAGACTGGACACGGATACGCGCCCAGTTAGGCTTTAGCCACTGCTATCTGGATGAGTATTGTCATACAGAATCCTGAAGCGGTTAAAGCAAATCTGTGAGGTTGGGGAGGGGAAAAACTGATTCTAACCCTGGGAGAGGGAAGCCTCTGGATGCTCAAGAAGCTTCTCCCGTGTTCCTCCTCCAACCTGTTCACAAGCAGGGATACCAGAAGTGAAGCCGCACTGCGCCTCTGCAGCAACACAGACCCACTCGGCTTTCATCGGAAAAAGACAAGCCCGATCAGGTACGTGCTACAGCACAGACAGCTCCTGCATGCACAGCAGCACAGATCCGAGCACAGGCAGCTGATGCATTGACACTAGCACAGACCCGAGCTGGACTTGATGATTCTGAGCCGTTGTCTCCCAGCATGGAGAAGGCTGCATATATCCATGGCCATTGATGGAAGCATAAGGAGATACGTGAGTACCTGCACTGTGGGTTCCAGTACTGTATTGGCAACACCAGGTTTTGCACAGATGTCAGTGCATGTAATGAGTGTGTTAGGAAGTAGAGACACGCTATGTAGCACACGGGGATGATCAAAGGTAATTGCTTGATATAAACCAAGAGAGCCCTGAAGATAAGGGTTTGCTACCCATGACATTTATACCAAGTGCACTTCAATAACAACTATTACAGGTCAGGCACTGTGGCTGTTAGGAGTCCAAGACCGAGTATGGGGGGGGGGGGCTATTCTACTGGCCAGTGTGATGGGTGATGGTGAGCAGGTTCCCCTGGGAGACAGAGTCAGAGGATGGGCTGCATCAATGACTGGGGGATCCGGCATGGCGGCTTCCTGAATCCTTACTGACATTGGTGGCCTTCAGGGTGAGGATCGGATGATGAGGATCCAGGGCCAGAGGATTTAGGTCTGGAGGTCAGAGCTGGTGGCTGCGGCAATGTCTGGTGGCTGGCGGGTCCAGCATACTGTGTCCTGGATGGTTTGGTGGAGCAGCGGTGTCATGGCTCCCCTAGATGTCATCAGTGGTGAAGTGACTGTTGTGGGTATCGGCAGCGGGTGGATTGATTTCATAGCATCCCCTGAAGCTAAAGCAGCAAGGCCATACCTAGGCATGCTCAAATAACGACTTCGGATGAAATACGAATAGGTGTTATTTGGATTTCATCCAGTTAATTAAAACAGAGGTGGGCCAGGGGGGTTAATCTTACCCATCTGCGTCTTCTTAGATCCATCTCTCGGCGCCTCCCACGATGTGATCCAAGCGGCGGTCACGCGACTAGACACTTCCTCCTTCAACCCAGAAGGAGGAAGTGTTTGTAATCATGTGACCACCGCCCACCCGCACTGGTGTTTTAATTAACTGGACGAATTCGGATTTCATCCGAAGTTGTTATTTGAGCATCCCTGGCCATACCTCCCAATGTTTTAAAGCAGACCTGAACTCTTGCACAGGAGAGAAGGAAACACAGAGAAATCCACCCTGTGTCTAACCTGCCTTTGTTTACAGAGAACAGCCTGTCGATTTTTTTCCTTCTAAGCTAGTAATGAGCCAGTGTAATCTGAGCTGTCAACTGTCTGCTGAGTTGTGAGCTAATAAGCAAACCCAGGAGGTTAACACTTTCTGTGCCACCAGCAAACCAGAAAGTAACTAATCTGCAGCATCTCTAGGATCTCTATAAGCTGTAACAAGGATGTGTTTTTGTTTAAAGGTTATTATGCTGTTGCTTATCTTTTAGAGCAGAAAGAAAGTTCTGATTTCACGTTCACTTTATGATAAGAAAGAGGGATTCCTTTAAGCCACACCTCCTGTCACACCACTAATCATGCTGCCACCACACCCCTAGTCACGCATACCACAAAGAATTAAAAACGAATCCTTTCTATAATCATTAGTTATTTTTCATTCAAAATAAGACATGTCAATGTCAAGGATGGGAATAAAGTTTGGAGTCAATTTAAAACATTTAAAGTAAATAGAAATATGTATATATAAATCTATACATCAGTCCTGAAATAGGGACAAATGAAGAAACGGGACAGAGGAATTTGGTTCCAAAAGAAGGACTGTCCCTCTAAAAAATGAAAGTTGGGAGCTTCTAGCAAGGCAGCTGGGTAGCCCACAGATGTGGTTGTTGGGTCGGAGCAGCAGCAGATGGATTCAAAGACCTGGTTCCCTTGTGGCCAGAGTCACACGGGCGATTAGCTGGATTCACCCACGTGGTAAGTTGCCGGATCCGGAGTGCTGCGGTGTTGAAGTCTGGAGTGCCCAGGTCTGCACAACAGCAAAATGACAGGGGGGAGCAGAGGGAGAGCAAAAGAGGGTAGCTGCATACCTCCCAACTTGGAAATAGAAAATTTTGCCACGCCCCTTCCATACTCCTAACCACACCCATGGCACACCCCTAGTCATGCATACCATAAAGATTTCATAAGAAAAATGTGATGGTTTATAATTCACACCACACTGGTCCTTTCTATCCTGATTAATTTTCCTTCATATTAAAGGATACCCGAAGTGACATGTGACATGATGAGATAGGAATGTGTATGTACAGTGCCTAGCACACAAATAACTATGCTGTGTTCCTTTTTTTCTTTCTCTGCCTGAAAGAGTTAAGTTATCAGGTACAGTATGTAATTGGCTGACTCAGTCCTGAAGTGACTACAGTGTGACCCTCACTGAAAAGAAATTCCTCTTTTTTTATCTCTTTCTTGCTCTCAGAAGCCATTTTCTGCTAGGAAAGTGCTTTATAGTTGGAATTTCTTATCAATGAGGGTCACACTGTAGTCACTTCCTGCCTGAGTCAGGACTGAGTCAGCCACTTACATACCTGATATTTAACTCTTTCAGACAGAGAAAGAAAAAAAGGAACACATCATAGTTATTTGTGTGCTAGGCACTGTACATACACATATCTATCTCATCATGTCACATGTCACTTCAGGTATCCTTTAACACTTTAAAATAGAAAATAAATCAGTTTAAAGGATGGAAATAAAGTAAGCTAAACACATTTTTCAATAGAAAAATACATTTATTTCCATAGATCTGTACATCAGTCCTTAAAGAGAGACAAATTAGGAAGAAAGAGGGACAGGGACCCAAAGAGGGACTATCCCCAGGGCTGGATTTGTGGGCAGGCCGTATAGGCCGTGGCCTAGGGTGGAACTTGAGCTAGGGCGACATAACAGCTGAGAGTAAATCTGTGTGCGGTGCTCCGATTGTGTCCTGGTACCACTGCTGGCCATCTGCCCGCCCACCTGCATGATTACAGTGATTCATCTCTCCTTCACAGGCCAGGACATCGCCGGCCAGACACCCAAGGGCCACGAACGTCGGCGAGCAGGAACCGCCGGCTGCACTCTGCCCCCATCCACAGCACACGCAGCCGGGGAAGTCTGCTTAAGGCAGAGGCCTTTGTCGGCAGTTAGGGAGCTGCACTCCTGAATGCATCCACCGCTGCCCCCGCCTTGGGTCTTCTAGGCCTCCCACGTGGGTAGGTGGAAAACAAAGGAGTGCTACACTCACCGACCCCGCCGCGGACACTGTCGCACCAGAACGCTTAGACCATCCGAGCAGCCGCCTCCACCATCCTGCCACCACGGAGCCACCTTGGATCATGGCACTCTAAGGAGCCTCAGCACTGGTAAGAACCCTGCTCCCATCACCTGTGTGCTGCCTGCACACATTAAACTGTTACTGCTGCCACTGCTGCCCTATCCGACCTGTCTGTGCTGTCTGTGTTATGATTGCTAGGGCTGCTACTATCACTTATTTTTTGCTGACCCCAGGAACTGCTGACTAGTACTGCTATGCTTGCTATGGCTTCAACTGCTACTTGTATATATACATTTGCTGACCCCAGGAACTGCTTGACCAGCACTGTATATCTTATGTTCTGCCACTGGCATCTGACCTGCCAAACTGCCTGATCTGTCCTGCTAAGCGCGATCGGTGCCTGATTCCTTACTGCTGCATTCACTGATCTGTTTCTGATCTGTATTGTATTTGATCTGTTTGTGGCTGGCGACCCTATGCAATGCCATCCTCCTCCACCCGCCGCTGGTGCCCCACTCCCGCCATCAGGCATGCCACCACACGCACCACATACTCCAGGGAGCAATTTCTTTGGTGGGAACAACGTGGCCCATCACTCCCTGAGGCCAATTTCCTGCCAAACTTGGTCCAGAACTACATCCAGCAAGTCCTGGTCTCTGCTCCTTGGCCCAGTGCAGGCTGGCGGCGAGGGGACTGTCGAGCTGGGACTCGCGTGAGATTTAAGAGGAGGGGACTAAGGTCAGCCATCCCCGTGGTACTCTTGGCAAATGTCCGCTCTCTCCCTAACAAACTGGACGAACTACGTCTCCTCTGTGGCAGGTGGGAGCTCGGGAAGAACACCCCAGTACTCATATACAGGATCGAGGAGGCGGGGTGAGTAAAGAGAAAAGGCTGAAAGTGCTGCCGATATCCCCGGGTAAGGCTGAGAACGGGGGACCGCTACAGAGCTCCTGCATTTAGCGTCCTGCCGCCATCGCGCCGCGCATGCGCCCCCATAACACACATTTCTTGCTATAACTACATATAGGTCTGTTGTCACAGGAGTAACACATTGCTTCCATTGTCTCATCAAGCTTTACAATGCACTGATTTTCCATATATGGCCAATGCTTTATGTGTAGGGAGAGTTAATGAGCAATGCAAATAACTCTGACTTGTATGTAAAAATAATGCAAATTGCACGCAGCTAATCACATTTGTCAGGAAATGTGTTTCGTTGGCTGAACTCCAAACTACATAAAATTATCATGCAAGCCAAAGTTCTTGTCATGTGATTGGCTGCCTGTAATGTGCACAACCTTCTGCAGTTCTATGTCAGGCTGATAATTAGTGGTGGTCAGTGACATGCCAATAAGGCCTGGGACCCACCAGCAGCCCTAATCTAAGCGCTTGTGATTTGAAAAGCTCTTGCTAATGTAATTCCCCATGAGGGATGTGATTTTTTTTTTAATCCCTCATAGCATTACATTAGTAAGAGCTTTACAAATCACAAATGTTTAGAAAAGTGCTGCCCTTGGGTTCCAGGCCTGACTCTGAGCTGGTGCAAATTGTATGCTAATTATATGCAAAGTTATGCAGCTGCTGCATCTGGTCCATTTCCAAACTAAACTTTGCATCAACTTGGAATTCTCAGCAGCTCACTGACCATCCCTAATAATAATTGTTCGTCCCCTCAGAATTCTCTAACAGGAAGTGATGATGTTTCTCTATTTGCAGGGCGGAGTCCCGGCATCAGGAACCTCTCAGGGTCTTGTCTCTCTGTATCCACAGACTGTACAACGGATGATGATGTCACTGGACAAGAGTCTCCTACAGATATCCTGGTTACCCCAAATATTCCCTCAGACTCCCCTCACCCGTCTAACCCTGAGGGGCCTCATACCCAGTGCAGCTCTCCCCCTTCTGGAGGGTCTTATTCCTGTTCCACATGTGGGAAATGTTTTGTTCAGAAATCAAGTCTTGTCAGACATGAGAGAACTCACACTGGTGTGAAGCCCCATTCATGTGCTGAGTGTGGGAAACATTTTGTTCGGAAATCACATCTTGTCCGACATGAGAGATCTCACACTGGTGAGAAGCCCTTTTCGTGTGCTGAGTGTGGGAAATGTTTTGGTCAAAAATCATATCTATTTATTCATGAGAGATCTCAAACTGGTCAGAAGCTCTATTCATGTGCTGAGTGTGGGAGATGTTTTGTACAGAAAACACATCTTGTCACACATGAGAGATCTCACACTGGAGAGAAGCCTTTTTCATGCGCTGAGTGTGGAAAATGTTTTGTTCAAAAAGAAGACCTTGTCATACATGAGAGATTTCACACCAGTGAGAAGCCTTATTCATGTACTGAGTGTGGGAAATGTTTTGCACAGGTATCACATCTTGTGAAACATGAGAGGTCTCGCACTGGAGACAAGCCGTATTCATGTCCTGAGTGTGGGAAACGTTTTGCAGGGAAATCACAGCTTGTCAGACATGAGAGATCTCACACTGGTGAGAAACCCTATTCTTGTGCTGAGTGTGGGAAATGTTTGGCAGGGAAATCACAGCTTGTCAGACATGAGAGGTCTCACACTGGTGTGAAGTCTTAATAATGTACTTACTGAGTGTGGGAAATGTTTTGGACATAAAGAAAGCCTTGTCATTCATGAGAGATCTCACACTGGTGACAAGCCCTATTCATGTGCTGAGTGTGGGAAATGTTTTAGGCGTAATGAAAGCCTAGTCAGTCATGAGAGATCTTGTCCTCACACTGGTGACAAGCCCTAAGCATGTGTTGTGTATGGGAAATGTTGTTGTTTGGAAATCACTGCTTGTTGTATATTTGTGTTGAGTGTGGGAAATGTTTTGGCCATAAGTGGTCTTTTACAATGTTTTTATTTTTGTCTCTTGCAAAGTGCTCATAGAAATATTTCAACACAGAGTCCTGAGGACACTTTCATGCTACTCAGTTCATTGGTTTGGTAAAGCTGAATGGAGGTGACAATGAGGAGATAAACATGGGTATATGTAGTCCTAACCTGAGATAGAACTTGCCTGAGTTCATGTTTTATATTTTTAATTGTAAGGGTTAATAAACCAGGTGCTTTTTTATGCAAATGATGCAGAATCAGCAGTCACAGCTCTCCTGAAAGTACATAAGACAACATGCTATTATCTGGGAATATTAGATGATCCCATTCATCCAGACTGACCTGAGGAAAGGAGATTTCCCTCTCTCTGTCTCTCTGTCTTTTTTTTATATTCAGGAAACATGAAGGGATTTGAGCTGAATGCACAAAGTCCAGTAAGATAAGAAGAGAGGGATTTATCTCCCAGCAATGTTACGCTGGACACACACAGGACTGATATTCAGAGAGATTGGATCACTGCGACTGTGTCGGGATCTTCCAGGGATCTCCCGATTTAAAGGCGCATACACACGCTGTATTTTTTCAAACAATGGGTCTGCCAGACCCTCCGGCTGGGCGGTCGTTCTGCCAACAGTTGCACATGAGTACAAGCTGTCGGCAGACTGATAAGACCGATCCGCTCGGTCAGCTTCAGTCACTTCCTTATGGAGATTTTTCTGGTTTGTTTAATGTCCACTTTTCATAGCTCTCAAAATGAACTGCAATAGCTTTAAAGTTCCTTTTGCTTTAGATCAATGAAAGTTTTTTACACGGATGCCTCGCTCACAATCTGTCAACACAAACGCATGGAGAATATTTAAAGCAAATCTGTGAGGTTGGGGGAGGAAAAAAACAGATTCTTACCCTGGGGGGGGGGGGGGGGGTCGGGGGGGCCTCTGGATTCTCAAGAGGCTTCTCCCTTGTTCTTATTCCAAACTGTTTACAAGCAGGGACCCCAGAAGTGCAGCCACACTGCGCCTCTGCAGCAACAGACTAACTCGGGCTTAAGTGGAAAAAGCCAAGTGCAATCAGGCACATGCTACAGTGCAGGCGCAGACCGCTTGTGCATGCACAGGAACACAGACTCACTTGGGCTTCAGCGGAAAAAGCCAAGCCCAATCGGGTATGTGCTACCAGGGGTGCTCGGATACCCCTTTTTAAAATCCGAATTGATCCGGATAACTAGATATCCACATCCGGATCCGCGATCTGCATCCGAACGCATAGGCATCAGCGTTCATGCGGATATCCGGACGTTTTATCCGGGCTATCCGGCCGGATTCGGATATCTGAATAGAAAACCGGAAGTGCCCTTTAAATTGCTTTAAGGCTGCTTACACACCAAGACGTTACAGGCGTACGTTAGTGCAGCCTGTAACGTTCCCCCAACGCACAGCAATGTAACACAAGTGGGCTGTTCACACAGCCCACGTTGCGTTACATGTAACGCTGCACGTTCCGTGCAAAGTGCAGCATGCTACGGCGTTGGAGCGGCTATAGCCGCGTTAGACTGTTTGCACATGCGCAGTGGGGGGGCAGAGAGGAGGCGGGGAGAGCCAGCTACAGTAGCCGCGCACATGGCTACTTAATATTCACTGCACTGGCGGGCGCTGATTGGCCGGCGGGACCACGTGATGCGGAGTGTCTCGCTCCGCATCACGTGGACCCGTTGGCCAATCAGCGCCACTCTGGGAGACATTATAGGACTCGAGCCGCCTAACGCGGCTCACTCTACCGTCGGCTCTTGCAGCACCATACGTTGTGTTAGGTGCACGTTATGCGACCTTAACGTGCCACCTAATGCAACGTCTTGGTGTGCAAGAAGCCTAAAAACGTCTTTTGTGGTATATGAGGCATGTAGCATCATTGTTTTTTAAAGGGGAACACTAATTGATGATGTGAGGACTTAAAATCCCCCCCCCCCCCCCCAAAAAAAAAAATGGCTATCAGTTAACATCAGGACTAGGCTCCAGACAGCGGTCGTGCAGCCCACATTGTGTCCAAAGTCCATCCGCACAACTGGGACATGGCAGTTTTCACCCCAGACACCACCAAAAAGTTATGCAGCAATTGTGTTCTGGGTTAAATATAGGTGGTATCAATGGCTCATGGCACCCTGGCGGTGGGAGCTGCACAGGCTGCCTGCAGCTCCCACCGCCAGGCCAGGGTGCCACAGGCCACTGATACCACCTATATTTAACCCAAAACACAAATGCTGCATAATTTTTTTGGAGGTGTCTGGGCTTAAAACTGCCATGTCCCAGTTGTGCGGATAAACAATGCAGCAGCAGCAGGTGTAACTTCTGCCAGGAGCATGCCGGAGGTTGCATGTGGCACTTGCCACGTGACATGTGGCAAGTGACACGTGACAGTCAGACAGCAGAGGAGAAGACACTAGTGCACACTGGCACTGCTCACAGCACAGCACATCTGTAGAAAGGTAACACAGTACTACTACTACTCTAACAACTACTAGCACTGACAATAACACAGTAATCCTAATCCCTAACCTATACCTAAAGCTAATAGCTGGCCAGCAGGCAGCAGCTGGCCTGGTCTGTGCACAACACACACACAGACACATAGCAGCTGCCTGCAGCAGACTGAGTGTCAGACAATGACATCAAGCTAATTAATGATTTAACAATAGTGTAGTGATAGTGAAGTGGTTAATCACTGAACAGCTTATCGCTGTGTGTACACAGCCCTTGGTAGGCCAGTCCAGCAGCAATGGAGCACAGCACACACTCTAAAGGTCCGTACACACGCCGGACTTTAGGCAACGACGGGTCCGTCGTTGCCTCCCGCTGGGTGGGCGTGCCAGCGACAGTCCGGCGTGTGTACGCTCTGTCGTCAGACTGATACGGCTGTTCCTGAGCGATCCGCCGGGCGGATCGCTCAGAAACAGCCGTATCAGTCTGACGACAGAGCGTACACACGCCGGACTGTCGCTGGCACGCCCACCCAGCGGGAGGCAACGACGGACCCGTCGTTGCCTAAAGTCCGGCGTGTGTACGGACCTTAACTGTCACACAATGAAATCAATCAAGATAATTAACGATTTAACAATAGGGTAGTGATAGTGAAGGGGATCTCTGAACAGCTTTATGTTTATCTCTATGTACACACTTGGTAGGCCAGCAGCAGCACTGGAGCATGTCTCTCAGTGTGCCTTCAGCAAACAAGGATGATATGTCTCATCATGGCAGCCCTCCTTATTACACAGGGTAGTTGGCAAGTGTTCCTTTCTGTGATTAGGTGCCAGGGCTTAGGCTGGGAGGCCTCTGATTGGCTCAATGAGGTCAGGTGGGGTTGGCCAGGGTTCCCCTCTGTGATTGGTTGCTAGAGCTTCTGCTGGGAGCCCTCTGATTGGCTCCAGGACGTCAGCTCCTTAGTTACAGTATTTTGGATCCGGATATCCGCGGATATCCGGGTCATGCGGCCAAATATCCGCATAGAGCTATACGAATTTAGGCCCAGGTATCTGGGACCCGGATCCGGCCGGATACTGTAAAAATGGCCGGATATCCGGAATCCGGATGAGCACCACTGTGTGCTACAGCGTAGGCAGCTCATGCATGCACAGCAGCGTAGAACTGAGCGCAGGCAACTCATGCATGCACAGCAGCATAGAACTGAGCACAGGCAGCTCATGCATGCACAGCAGCACAGACCCGGGCGCAAGCAGCTCATGCATGCACAGCAGCACAGGCGCAGCCAGCTTATGCATGCACAGCAGCACAGACCCAGGCGCAGGCAGCTTATGCATGCACAGCAGCACAGCCCTGGGCGCAGGTAGCTCATGCATGCACAGTAGCACAGACCAAGGGGCAGGCAGCTCATGCATGCACAGCAGCACAGACCCAGGCGCAGGCAGCTCATGCATGCACAGCAGCACAGCCCTGGGCGCAGGTAGCTCATGCATGCACAGTAGCACAGACCAAGGGGCAGGCAGCTCATGCATGCACAGCAGCACAGGCGCAGGCAGCTCATGCATGCACAGCAGCACAGCCCTGGGCGCACGCAGCTCATGCACGCACAGTAGCACAGCCCTGGGAGCAGGCAGCTCATGCATGCACAGCAGCACAGGAGCAGGCAGCTCATGCATGCACAGTAGCATAGACCCGTGTGCAGGCAGCTCATGCATGCACAGCAGCACAGGCGCAGGCAGCTTATGCACGCACAGTAGCATAGACCCGTGCGCAGGCAGCTCATGCATGCACAGCAGCACAGGAGCAGGCAGCTCATGCATGCACAGTAGCATAGACCCGTGTGCAGGCAGCTCATGCATGCACAGCAGCACAGGCGCAGGCAGCTCATGCACTCACAGTAGCACAGACCCAGGCGCAGGCAGCTCATGCATGCACAGCAGCACAGGCGCAGGCAGCTCATGCACTCACAGTAGCACAGACCCAGGCGCAGGCAGCTCATGCATGCACAGCAGCACAGGTGCAGGCAGCTCATGCATGCACAGTAGCACAGACCCGAGCGTGGGCGCAGGCAGCTCATGCATGCACAGTAGCACAGACCCGAGCGTGGGCGCAGGCAGCTCATGCATGCACAGCAGCAATGACCTGAGTGCAGGCGCAGGCAGCTCGTGCACGCACAGTAGCACAGACCTGGGCGCAGGCAGCTCATTCATGCACAACAGCACAGACCCGAGTGCAGATAGCTGCAGTTGCAAAATTCAATTGATGATCACAAGCCATTGTCTCCCAGTGTGGATAAGGATGCATATATCTCTGGCCATTGACGGAAGCATAAGGAGTTACGTGAGTACCTGCACTGCGGGTTCCAGTACTGTATTGGCAACACCAGGGGCCATACGCAATTCACTTTTTCACCTGAGTTTTCTTCTAGGAGATTATTTTTTATCTTCAATTTAATTTAATTTACCAGCATTTTTTAGCTAAAAAAAGTACCAAAATGTAGGTGATTACTATCAAAATTATTTTGAGTATTTTCTTGATTTCTGGTGGCGCAAAGGGCATTTTACTGACAAGTTTCCATAGATGACCTAGGTGAAAAGTCAGGAAAAAAAGTGAATTGCATATGGCCCCAGGTTTTGCACAGATGTCAGTGCATGTAATGAGTGTGTTGGGAAGTAGAGACACGCTCTGTAGCACATGGGGATGATCAAAGGTATTTTGCTTGATACAAACCAAGAGAGCCCTGAAGATAAGTGTTTGGTTCCCATGACATTTATACCAAATGCACTTCAATAACAACTATTACAGGTCAGGCACTGTGGCTGTTAGGAGTCCAAGACCGAGTATGGGGGGGGGGGGCTATTCTACTGGCCAGTGTGATGGGTGATGGTGAGCAGGCTCCCCTGGGAGACAGAGTCAGAGGATGGACTCATCAATGACTGGGGGATCCGGCATGGTGGCTTCCTGAATCCTTACTAACATTGGTGGCCTGTCTCCCCTTCTAGTCCTTCAGGGTGAGGATCGGATGATAAGGATCCAGGACCAGAGGATTTAGGACTGGAGGTCAGAGCTGGTGGCTGCGGCAATGTCTGGTGGCTGACGGGTCCAGCATACTGTGTCCTGGATGGTTTGGGGGAGCAGCAGTGTCATGGCTCCCCTAGATGTCATCAGTGGTGAAGTGACGGTTGTGGGTATCGGCAGCGGGTGGATCGTTTTCATAGGATCCCCTGAGGCTAAAGCAGCAAGGCCATACCTCCCAACATTTTAAAGTAGATCTGAACACTTGCACAGGAGAGATGGAGAACACAGAGAAAGCAACCTTGTATCCAGAGTGTCACATTCTCTTGTCTAATTCTCCCTTCTCAGCAAGTAATCAGCCAGTGCTATTTGAGCTGTCCACTCTCTGCCGAGTTGTGAGCTAATAAGTAAACACAGGAGGTTAACCTTTTCTGTGCTCCCAACAATCCAGGAACTAACTACACTACAACATCTCTGTAGGAACTGTATAAGCTCTAACAAGGAAATGTTTTTGTTTAAAGGTTTTTATGCTGTTGCTTATCTTTTAGAGCAGAGAGGAAGTTCTGAGTACAGGTCCACTTTAAGATAAGAAAGAGTTACTCCTCTAAGCCACACCTCCTGTCACACCACTAATCATGCTGCCACCACACCCCTAGTCACACATACCACAAAGAATTCACATGTAAAAAGCATAGTTTTAAAAACTAACCACACTGTTCCTTTCTGTAGTCATTAGTTTTCCTTCATGTAAAAATGTCAAAATAAGAAACATGCCAATTTCAAGGATAGGAATAAAGTTTGGAGTCAATTTGTATACATTTCTAAGTAGAAAGCATATGTGTATTGACATAAATCTTCAGTCCTGAAAGGGGGACAAATGAAGACGAGGGACAGAGGGAACTGGTTCCAAAAGAGGGACTGTCCCTCTGACAAAAAAGGTACAGTTGGGAGCTATGATCAGGCATCTGGGTAGCGTACGAGAGATATCGGCGCAGGAGACGTGGGCGCAGGATACAGCATATACTAGCTGTATCCTGCGCCCACATCTCCCGCGCCGATATCTCGCTGATCCTGCTTCTGCACAAGGTCCCGGTCGTGTTATATACTATCCCCCCTCCAGGCCACCATGGATGGTGGGGAATGAAATAATTCGACTTCCAGCAATTGCTGGAGGCCAAATTACAGTGTTTTATAAGTAACTTCAGCTCCGTCTTCTGATGGCGCCTGAGTTACTGACTGTGCGCCGCTATAGCCGTAATTCCTATTACGGCCTATGGTGGCGCCGGCTGTGCCCAAGTCTCCAGTGCTGGATTCACTGTGTTCCCGCTGGGTAGCCCACAGATGTGGTGGTCGGTTCCAGGGCAGCAGCAGATGGATCCAAGAACGTGCTTCCCTTGTGGCCAGAGTCAGATGGATTCACCCACGTGGTGAGTCGCCGGATCTGGAGTGCCCAGGTCTGCACAACAGCACACTGACGTGGGGAGCAGGGGGAGACCAAAAGAGGGTAGCTGCATACATCAAAAGTTTTTGAGATAAGAAAGAGGGACTCTTTTGCCACACCCCCAGCACACCCCTGACCACACCCCCGGTACACCACTAGTCACGCATACCATAAAGCTTTCTGTTTCATTATCTTTAGAAAAATACGATGGTTTATAATTCAAACCACACTGGTCCTTTCTATGCTGGTTCATTTTTCTTTATATTAAAATTTTAAAATATGAAATATATTAATTTGGGATGGGAATAAAGTTTAGAGTCAATTAATTCTCTAGTAGAAAATTACATATATTTACATACAGTAGATCTGTACATTAGACCTGAAAAAGGGACAAATGAGGAGGAAAGAAGGACAGGGTACCAAAGAGGGACTGTCCCTTCAAAATAGGGACAGTTGGGAGCGATGTAGTTGGGTAGGGGAATTTTTTTCGGGGGTGGTACGAAAAAAAAAAGAGAGAAAGGGCCATAGTCCTGTTGCTGCCATCAATGGGGCCGACCTGCTCGAGGTTGCCCTGCAATTATCTGTTATACAACAAGAGGCTGCAGTTAGCCTATTCACCACAAGAGGGAGAATTCCTCATTTCCAGGTGGAACGCACAGAATGGAGAAAATGAAGCCAAAGACAGGAAGTGATGCGAAACAGGAAGGATAGTGGAGAGGAGGCGACGTTGTTGGAAGAGGTAATTGTGTGATTGTTATTATATATTGAGCAAAGGAGAGGTCGGGATGGACATACTTTGTTACAGAGGAGGTCATAGTACACCTGTCACTATCCTGATCATCCCCCTTGCAGTAATTGCCATACAAGATACTTTTATATAACTGGTGTGACTTGTCTGCCAGTTTTCTTGTGGCCCCCCTACCTGTGCCATAGATGGGTGTGTGCCGACGAAATAGCCTACCCGTCGAATTTACCTACACTCAGTGACAAATGCACAGGCAAGAGGGAACACCGGCATCTCACCTTCATAGTAATAATTCAGTCACATCACAGAGACAAGAGGAGATGTATATGGAATATAGCCATGTCCCTCCAGTGCTGACATCTCACCGTCCTAGTAATAATTCAGTCACATCACAGAGACAAGAGGAGATGTATATGGAATATAGCCATGTCCCTCCAGTGCTGGCATCTCACCTTCCTAGTAATAATTCAGTCACATCACAGAGACAAGAGAAGATGTATATGGAATATATCCATGTCCCTCCAGTGCCAGCATCTCACCTTCCTAGTAATAATTCAGTCACATCACTTAGACAAGAGAATATGTATATGGAATATAGCCATGTCCCCCCAGTGCTGGCATCTCACCTTCCTAGTAATAATTCAGTCACATCACAGAGACAAGAGAAGATGTATATGGAATACAGCCATGTCCCTCCAGTGCCAGCATCTCACCTTCCTAGTAATAATTCAGTCACATCACAGAGACAAGAAAAGATGTATATGGAATATAGCCATGTCCCCCCAGTGCTGGCATCTCACCTTCCTAGTAATAATTCAGTCACATCACAGAGGCAAGAGAAGATGTATATGGAATATAGCCATGTCCCCCCAGTGCTGGCATCTCACTTTTCTAGTAATAATTCAGTCACATCACAGAGACAAGAGGAGATGTATATGAGATATAGCCATGTCCATCCAGTGCTGACATTTCTTCCTTCTGTCCCTAGTAGTGCCATATTATTATTATTAATTGGATTTATATAGCGCCAACATAATATGCAGCGCTGTACAATAAATTAGGTTTACAGACATTACAAAGGACTAAAACCAAGAAAAAACACTGTGCTGATTGGCAATATATGGTTACCAGTCTCATGCACACCCCCTCTGTGGATCCCAGTAGAATCTTGGGGGTGTTCTCCCTATACAGTCAATGTCAGTGGGCAATAAGCCAGTTAATTGCTCTCAAATGTTAATAGAGTCAATGTTACTAGTGCATAAAACATCCTAATCCCAGATTCATCAGCACTATTCAGTTCCACCAGGTGCTGTTTCTTTACTCCCAAGGGTGTATATAGACCAGTAGTGTATTGGGGTCCCCCCCCCCCCGACAGAGGCTAACTCACCATTCGGTTGGACTCAGCCAGTCAGATGGCGCTTTGAGGGCACTTTTGGCGGCCCTCAGCCTTCATCGATCACAGAACCTCTCGTCCTCAAGCATGCCAGCAATCTGGAGCGATGGGCACTCCCATAGTAGACTTACACAAGTCGATTGGATGAGCAAAATTCACTTTATTTACAGCTCCAACAAATTGCAACACGTTTCACGGGTCTATGCCCGCTTCCTCAGGCTATACAGGGAGCAGTTCTGCCTGTCCGTCCTTTTCTTCCCTGCTTTCTATCTGGTTCTATCCCCATCCATCCTTTCTCCCTCACAGGCTGCTTCCAGCATCTCCTGGCCGAGGTAGTCTCATGGTGTGGTAATGCTGGTTCTCTGCTTTCTGCAGTGGCAGGACAGTGTGGATTGGTGGGGAGTGTTGACTGCCACTGCAGAAAGCAGAGAACCGACGTTACCAAACCATAAGACTGCCCCAGCCAGGAGATGCTGGAAGCAGCAAAGTCCAGCAAACACAGCTCAAAAGGCTTTAGGCTACATGCAATTAGATGTGAAGTAATAAAATGTGATTGTAGAGGGTGTGGTACCAATGGAGTCCGAGGACCTTCCAAAGGAGACAAAAAACGTGACCGGGACACCAGGAGCCCCTGATAATGTAGCACGTTGAGGGTATGGGACACTCAACAACAGTATGTGCAGAATACTCACAGGAATAGGTTGCAAGACCAGCAACCACAGTGTAACGGCTGGTGAGGAAAGCAACCACAGTGTAATGGCTGGTGAAGAAAGCAACCACAGTGTAACGGCTGGTGAGGAAAGCAACCACAGTGTAACGGCTGGTGAAGAAAGCAACCACAGTGTAATGGCTGGTGAGGAAAGCAACCACAGTGTAACGGCTGGTGAGGAAAGCAACCACAGTGTAATGGCTGGTGAGGAAAGCAACCACAGTGTAATGGCTGGTGAGGAAAGCAACCACAGTGTAATGGCTGGTGAGGAAAGCAACCACAGTGTAATGGCTGGTGAGGAAAGCAACCACAGTGTAACGGCTGGTGAGGAAAGCCCGTCCTCACCGGCAACCACAGTGTAACGGCTGGTGAGGAAGGCAACCACAGTGTAATAGCTGGTGAGGAAAGCAACCACAGTGTAACGGCTGGTGAGGAAAGCAACCACAGTGTAACGGCTGGTGAGGAAAGCAACCACAGTGTAACGGCTGCTGAGGAAAGCAACCACAGTGTAACGGCTGGTGAGGAAAGCAACCACAGTGTAATGGCTGCTGAGGAAAGCAACCAGAGTGTAACGGCTGCTGAGGAAAGCAACCAGAGTGTAACGGCTGCTGAGGAAAGCAACCAGAGTGTAACGGCTGGTGAGGAAAGCAACCACAGTGTAATGGCTGCTGAAGAAAGCAACCAGAGTGTAACAGCTGCTGAGGAAAGCAACCAGAGTGTAACGGCTGGTGAGGAAAGCAACCACAGTGTAACGGCTGGTGAGGAAAGCAACCACAGTGTAACGGCTGCTGAGGAAAGTCCGCCCTCACTCGGGTTCTTTAGTCTTCGTCAATGTAGGTCGCTCTCCAGGAAAAGAAAAGGGGGTGTGAGGGTTCCAAGGAACCGACATACACAGTCACATATTTTGTTTGTTTGTCTATTTTGCATACTGAGGAGTGCCAATGTTTTTTATTGTTTCAGACACTTTTGTTATTTGATCTGAGGAAGCGGACTGTGATTCGCGAAATGCGTTATCATTCAAGTGTCTGGTTTCTATGAAAAAATTATTATTACTTTTTTGGGCTACCCCCTTCTTTTAGAGGTAAGCCTATTTTTGTATGTTTTATCCAGCTTCCATTATCCATTCCCCACATCACATCTTGCGGCGCCTCCTCCCTCCCAGTGAAATGTGATTGTGTGTGGGTTGTGTATTTGTACATAGCATTGCACTGTTGTATAGCACCTCCTGATAAAGCCTTTTCAGGTGAAACTGGTCACTAGTCGAGGATATGTGTATTGTCACTGTATTATATTAGGAGCACCCATTATTTGTTTACTTATCCCACCCAACATTTTTGTATGAGGGTCAGTATTAGTCCGACCCAGGTGATGACTGATTAGTCCATTGCACAGGTCCAGACATATACCTGTGCAGCAAGTCAGCCAGTGTGTTATCCTCTGTGATAGTGTGCTACCCATATGAGATAGGAGGGGGATGGATACACCCCACATTTCTATTCATACAGACGTTGTTGAGTGTGTGTGTGCGGGGGGGGGGGGGGGGGGGATAAGCAAATACCCCCCTTCTGTCTCTTGAGATTTCGGGGTGCACACTATTCCTCTGGAGGGCTGTGTATTCATATACCACCCCTCTATCATATTATGATTATTTTACTAATAAAGTGTATCGGTACTTTTTAAGCACTTTTAGTGGGCTAGTCCAATAGGACCCAGTTTGCAAGTGACAAATAGCGCCAGGTACTAACATGATAAAAAAAATTGGTAATTAACAATAACAGAATTCAGTCTTTTTATTATTACTGTTTTTTGCGGTATTTACCTCTAACATAACTATTTACTAGTTTAAAGTTCCGTTGATTGAAAAACATGTGTAAGGCCTCGGCTGCGACCCTCGAAATGTGCGCATGTTTTTGCTCCTGGACATGCGCACAACCGGGATGCAGGAAGACGCACACATGGCCACCCATCCTCCTCGCTGTCTGAAGTCCATCCGCATTCCGCGCATGCGTACCGGGCACAATGCAAGGACACGGGGACACAGGAGGATGCAGCGACAGGGCTATTATTATATAGGATGCCCTGTCACTGACATGTTGCTGCACTTTTATCACTTTATTTCCACAAAGGTCATTTCAGGGGAGAAACCTTGTGGATAGGAACTTGGTCCTGCTGCAGTCAGTAACTTTCTGACATTTGGTTACTGAATGTGGTAACTCATTGAGAATTGGGGCCATGGAGGTGGTAAAATTGGTTAATCTAAACTGGATGTATCTAATGATGGCCGTACATCAGGCGACTTGGTACCGACCATCCGAATCTAAAATTGGTGCCACCAATTACATGCCTGATTGAGGATGTGGCCAATTTCACCCTCAAATTGGTTGAATGGTTGGATTTGCACACTGCAAATGCGTTTTGCAATTCCGATTCCAATTTGCAATTCCGATTTTCCCTGAATACAATCAACAGAAAAACGGAGGAAAAACGCAGCATGCAGAAACGATTAAAAATCGGAATCGCATGCAGTGTGCAGGGAGCCTTTATCAGGCATATATTGCAAGATGTAGGGCCGATATGCTCAATCGGGTGTGTGGCGGTGTTGGCATGCGTCATCGTGGTGTCGGGAATGTGCAGGAGACCACAGCTTATGGGATATTATCACCCCCTAGCAAATGTTGTTCTTTTCTGTGCTCTGTTTATTACTGCTAATATGTTATGGCTATAATTTGTTATCCTTTTCAGAAGTAAGATCTGAGCTCAAACAACAAGAGACCTGTGTGAGGAGTGATCAGCAGTCTATGGAGGAGAGTGACATAATGAGGACAATTAAAGAGGAAGAAGAGACGTATGTGAGGAGTGATCAGCAGTCTATGGAGGGGGGTATTATGAGGGTGACAATTAAAGAGGAAGAAGAAGAGACATATGTGAGGAGTGATCAGCAGTCTATGGAGGAGGGTGACTTGATGAGGACAATTAAAGAGGAAGAAGAAGAGACGTATGTGAGGAGTGATCAGCAGTCTTTGGAGAAGGGCTACATGATGGGGACAATTAAAGAGGAAGAAGAAGAGACATATTTGAGGAGTGATCAATGGTCTTTTGAGGAGGGTTACATGATTGGGACAATTAAAGAGGAAGAAGAAGAGACGTATGTGAGGAGTGATCAGCAGTCTATGGAGAAGGGCTACATGATGGGGACAATTAAAGAGGAAGAAGAAGAGACATATTTGAGGAGTGATCAATGGTCTTTTGAGGAGGGTTACATGATTGGGACAATTAAAGAGGAAGAAGAAGAGACGTATGTGAGGAGTGATCAGCAGTCTATGGAGGGGGGTATTATGAGGGTGACAATTAAAGAGGAAGAAGAAGAGACCTGTGTGAGGAGTGATCAGCAGTCTATGGAGGGCGATGACATGGGTACATATAAAGAGGAAGCTGAAGAGACATATGTGAGGAGTGATCAGCAGTCTATGGAGGAGAGTATTATGAAGGTGACAATTAAAGAGGAAGAAGAAGAGACCTGTGTGAGGAGTGATCAGCAGTCTGCAGAGGAGGGTGTGATGATGGTGACAAAGAAAGAGAAAAAAACACTTTCAGGGGGCAGAACAGGTGAGTAATCAATATTGAATATGTTTTTAGTTATGACTGTCACTGCTCACAGATCGGCCATATTAGGAGTTATAATGCAAGGATCAGTGTTGTGCCGGTAAATAGTAAATTCAACAGCAGCTAATTTAAAAATGGTAGTAGCACCCTCTCCCATAAAAATACAATATTGTAATAATCCAAAAAAAGTGCTAAGTGCATAAATACCATTATGTAACAAATTATCCAAATAAAATAAAGTGTGGTCCAGAGCAATTGCTTTTTATCCTCCCATGTGAGAATATGAAGTGTGCAATAACAGTAAATGAATTAATAGACAATAGTTGATATATCGGTACGCACCTACAGTCACTGGCACATTCAGACCACAATCACCTCCACTCACTGCAGTGATAAAATGAACTGGGAGGGTGCTGAAGAAGTGTGCAAACATTTAAAAGCAAAAGTATGCAATTAACTTACTAATAAACAAAATTATGCAATTAGCCTGATAATAAACTCTGCAGGCTTCTTTGAAAGAATCATCAATCATTAAACGTACTTAAAATTAGTTTAGCAGTTTATAGTCGTAGCACATTTAGTGCAAATCTTATGCAGGATGATGCAGGTCAAAATGCTTTTCCTTTTTGTGCGGGTGAATCAAAGTCACTAGCTTAAACTGAGGCAATGAGTGGATAATCACTAATAGAATGTGATGACGTTCAAAGGTATTTAATACACAGGAATCCTGTTCATAGAATAGGTAAAAGCAAGAAGTTTTCAATCAGGATGATACCATTTATTGGCTAATAAATGAGAATAAGAGTAAGCTTTCAGCTGTGCAGCCTTCTTCAGACTCCAATCCTGTTTGCTTACAAGACATTGGAACCGACAGCTACAGTATATACATGCAACATCAAAAGACTTACATAGATTTTTTGCAAAAATGTCTGTTCTAACATCTTGTAAGCAAACAGGAATGAAGTTTATAGAAGACTGCACAGCTCTTAAAGTGGATCCAAGATAAAATTGTACTCCTTGCATAATTTGTGTTCCTTTCATATAGTTTATAGGACATTCCTCAAGCCAAATACTGTTTTTATTTTAATACCCTAATTCCCTATAAACTAAGCAAGCCTCGCCCACAGCTCCTCCAGTGCCTTGGCACTCTGAGACCCATGTAGCAAGGGCTTATGGGAGCTCAGTCTGGGCAGGAGGAGGAAGAGTTGTTATTAGCCTGAGATTTCAGAGGCAGGAGGGAGGATGAGAGGGGAGTAAAGTTTTCACAGGCTGATGGCTGGAGATGCAGAGCAGCTTGCCTGTGTGTAATGATCACAAGCAGAACATGGCCAAACACAATGAATCCAGCGCAGGAGACTTGGGCGCACAGGGAGTAACTTTAGTGCCGTCAGAAGACTGAGCTGAAGTGACTGTTAAAACACAATAATTCGGCTTCCAGCAATTTCTGGAAGCTGCATGATTTCATTCCCCACCATCCATGGCGGCCTGGAGGAGGAATAGTATTTAAACGCGGCCGGGTACTTGTGCAGGAGCAGGATCAGCCATATATCGGCTGTATCCTGTGCCCAAGTCTCCTGCGCCGATTACAAATGTACACGAACATGGCTGCTCTCGTATCACAGGAAGAAGTAATCATAAACTGTTGAAGCTGCTTGCAGCTAGATTTGCTGTGTAAACTATCTAAACTTTAGATAAGATATATAGACAAGTTACTTGTTATAGTTAGTTTTTCATCTCTGACCCGCTTTAAGTTAGCCAATAAATTGTATCATCCTGAATCAAGACTTCCTGCTTTTACTTTTGGCTAACACTGTACAATACTCTCCTGCTGCTCCTATGCTGAAGTATAGGTAAAACTCTGTTTGCAAAATAGATGTTAGTTGTGGGCAGAAATGTGGTAAGTGTCTGCAAACCACGTCGCCCTGCAGTAGGTAGCATGGGTTGCAGACATTTACCACGTGTATGTTTAGATGCACATGTATTTATAAGGCCTCTTTGGCCCTGGCTTGCTGCTAATATGTATTAAAGTGAATGGCGGTGCCCGATTTGACTGATACCTGTGTTGCATGAGGAATGGGAATTACACGTCCGTGCTGCATCTCTTTGAGATTCGTGCCGCGTTCATTCTAATAAATGTTAAATAAGCCACACTATTTACCTGCCTAAACATTTCTAGTTGCAGCCACTGTGAGGCCGAAAAAGAAATGTTTTGGCAGGTAAATGCCACATAAAGTATGATCCTCAGCGCAGTTTGTCTCACTCTCTATGCAACCTGCAGTACCCAGTGCTCAGACAGAAGTGGCCACCATCACGGCATAAACCACAATAAGGCATTTAGTTGCACACACAGAGTGTATTCATTTATTAAATGTTCACAAACACAAAGTTAAAACCAAAACTCACATTGAGGGTCCATGCACACTGGACCCCTCTTGCATAGTATCGCATAGAAAGTTATCTGTACGGACACGGCGGTCACATACACCTCGGAAGGAGAACGGGCTACTCCGATCCACCTGAAGGGAGGTGACAGTAAAGGGTTGTATGTGACCGCTGTGTCCGTACAGATACCTTTTTATGCGATACTATGCAAGAGGGGTCCAGTGTGCATGGACCCTCAATGTGAGTTTTGGTTTGAACTTTGTGTTTGTGAACTTTTAATAAATGAATACTCTTTGGTTGTGCAACTAATAGCCTTATTGTGGTTTATGCCCTGGTGGTGGCCACTTCTGTCTGAGCACTGGGTACTGCAGGTTGCATAGAGAGTGAGACAACCGGCGCTGAGGATCATACTTAATGTGGCATCTGTGTTCCATTGTGGATTGGAATTCCTCTGGCAGCAATTAGTGTGTTCACTTGTAGCGCTCATATCGTTATTTGCCTCTAGGCAGGTAAATGCCCAATTTTTCAGGCATTGGCAAATGAAGAAAGTTCATGTATGCTGTAACCCCCTCCAATCATATCAGTCGGTGCAGGATCTGGTGAGCCAGGCCAATCCACATAGGCAAACAAGGAAGGATCCGCAAGCCAGACAAAGCAGATGAAAAAAGCTGATGATTATTGGAAGTACCACATGACACAGTGCAATAAAACCACAGGATCAACTGACGCGTATCGGGCCTACATTGTAAGCGTCAGTTGATCCTGTGGTTTTATTGCATTGTGTCATGTGGGGTTTCCAATAAACATCAGCTTTTGTCATCATCTTTGTCTGGCTTGCGGATCCTTCCTTGTTTGCCCATCTCAGACAGTGGCTGCCAGTGGCGTAGCTAAGGAGCTGTGGGCCCCAATGCAAGTTTTACAATGGGGCCCCCCCAAGCACTCTATACATAACAATTGATATGGCACACCAAAACCTGCCAATGGCAACTACATTGTCAGGATGAGGAATAGTTTAATGATTACCACTATTCAAAGTATCCATAGAAGTGATTATTATGAGCACAGGACCAATAGAGAGCTAATACTGCAGTTGAGGGAGGGCCCTCTGGGGCCCCGATGAGGTCACAACCTCTGCAACCCCTATCGCTACGCCCCTGGTGGCTGCAACTACAAATTTATTAGACAGGTAATGGCAAATTTTTCAAGGCACTCAGACAGTGGCAGCAATTTAAAATGTTTAGGAAGGTAAATGCCAATTTATTTATTTTTTAAACAAAATAGCATTTATTAAGTGAAATGAGAAAAAAGTAATATGTGTACAGTCATACACACAGGTATACACAAATTAAATCCATGTGTAGAGTTCAAAACATACACAACGCAATTAAGTATGTTATATTAGCCAGTTTGTCACATGTTAGAAGATATAAAGACATCTGCTAGACAGCAACAGGCTGGTATCTTGGCATTACTGGTAAGGGGATTGTGTCTGCTTTGCAGGGAATAATCTAGTGCCAGCTGGGAAGAAAGGTAACCATGATTACAAGGCTTTACATCCTCGCTGAGTGGCCACTGTACTTCTGCATTCGGGTCCCATCTGACTAGTGGCATATACTGTAGAATGTGGGGCACGTGTGACATCACACAGGTGTCTCGCATGCTATAACACTGGCAGCCCTGTGGGGCGCTAATGCGGTAGTACAGTGGACACTTGGAGGATAGTGGACAGGTAAAGTATCCTAATGCACAGGCACGGATTGACACAATAACATTTGGTGGGACGTGACGGGAGCAATGAGGCAGCATCACAAGGCCAATTTTCATGCTGAGACCGGAAGTCAGCCTGCGGTGTATGGCTCAGTATCAGTATGACTCTGATCAGAGAGAGATCTGTCTCTTGGTTGAATCTGCCCATTATCTCTACATGGATGGCTATCTTAACCTCCCTGGCAGTAATCCTGAGCTACACTTGGGCTAGCCGCTGGGAGCTCTATGCAGAGTATTGCGCTCAGCAGAAGCTTTTACTCACCTCCCAGGGGATCCAGACATCGGTAGCCATTCTCCTTCCTGTCCTCCGAGGCTCTGAATCACTGGTGAGATTGCCGTCATTGATCTCACCAAAGAGTTACAGCGCCACCCGGAGAATGGAGGTAAAATTGCAACGCTGTAGTCCAGGGAGGTGAGTGAGAGAAGGAGCTGCTGCTGGCATTCTGGCAGCATGATTTTTTCCTGATTTTAGGGTCTGAAACCTTTTAAAAAGGCCCTAAAATCCATAAATAATCATACCGCAGGGGGGGGGGGGGGGGGGGGGGGTTAAAGTACAACTGTAGTGACAAGAATATAACGGCTGCCATATTTATTTCCTTTTAAACAATACCAGTTGCCTGGCAGCCCTGCTGATCTATTTGGCTGCAGTAGTGTCTGAATAAAACCGGAAACAAGCATGCAGCCAATCTTGTCAGATAATAATAGCAGAAACACCTGATCTGCTGTATGCTTGTTCAGGGTCTATGGCTAAAAGTATTAGAGGCAGAGAATCAGCAGGGCTGCCAAGCAACTGGTATTTAAAAGGAAATAAAATGCCAGCCTCCATATCCTTCTTGTTAGAGTTGTCCTTTAAACTGTACTCGAGGTGGCACAGTGAGACAATTGGGACACAGAAGCATGCCTCGGTCACCCCTATGACATGCCTCGGTGTCCCCTATGCACCCCTCTTTGCCCTGTCACCCCCTGAAGTTGCCGTCGTGCAGTTTGTCAGCAACCTCGAAGGGAAGGGGCGTCCCTTGCAGGAAAGGCCCTCCTCCAAAATGCCCACTGGGGGCGTTCCTAACTCCCCTTCCCCAGCTCTCGCCTCAGGGCTCACTGAAGGGGAAAGTACAGGATTTCTGGCCACGAGAGCAGCAATAATGGAAGCTACCTGATGCAACTATCCACCCAGATCAGGTGGCATGTTTTGTTTTACAAAAAGGCCCACCTCGGGTTCTCTTTACAACAGAACGGGCCAGAGGAGGTGGCTGAAGGACATCTCCACATCCAAGCTTAGTTGCAGAGAAGCCCCTGACTGCTTCCCATTATATGGACCAGATCCATTGTTCCCTAGTGTTGTCTCCAGCTTGGCGATCCTTAAAGTGGACCTGAACTCAGACCTCCTCTCTGCTTTAAAACATACACGGCAGCATAATAACCTTTAAACAAAAACCATTTCTATATTACAGCTGATACAAATCCTTAAATAAATCTGCACTATTTCTACTGCCTGATTTATGGAAAAACAAAAGTTTGCTTTCTTAAAGAGACTCTGTAACCTCAAAAACATCCCCTGGGGGGTACTCACCTCGGGTGGGGGAAGCCTCCGGATCCTAATGAGGCTTCCCACGCCGTCCTCTGTCCCACGGGGGTCTCGCTGCAGCCCTCAGAACAGCCGGCGACAGACCCGACTGTAAATTCCATATTTACCTTTGCTGGCTCCAGCGGGGGCGCTGTGGCTGCTTTCGGCTCCGAACTACACGGAAATACCCGATCTCAGTCGGGTCCGCTCTACTGCGCAGGCGCCGGAAACTTGCGCCTGTGCAGTAGAGCAGACCCGACGGCGATCGGGTATTTCCGTGTAGTTCGGAGCCGACAGCCGTCAGAGCGCCTGTGCAGGAGCCGGGAAGGTAAATATTGACGTCATCTTTCACGGAGGGCTGCAGCGAGACCCCTGAGGGACGGAGGACGGCGTGGGAAGCCTCATTAGGATCCGGAGGCTTCCCCCACCCGAGGTGAGTACCCCCCAGGGGACGTTTTGACGTTACAGATCCTCTTTAAAACAGAAAGAATTTGCTATAATTCAGGTTAGAGTGAGTTTGAGATGTCTCCCAGTGCATCACTGCTGAATATATGCAAATTAACCTCCTGAGCGATAATCCCGAGCTGAGCTCGGGGTATATCGCGCAGGAGGATTTCTCAGGCCCTGGTGGGCCGATTTGCATAATTTTTTTTTTTGTTACACGCAGCTAGCACTTTGCTAGCTGCGTGTAACTTCCGATCGCCGCCGATCCGCCGCCGCTCGCCGTGCCGCGCAGCCCCCCCCCTACCCGACCCCTTGCGCAGCCTGGCCAATCAGTGCCAGGCAGCGCTGAGGGTTGGATCGGGACTCCCTCTGACGTCACGACGTCCATGACGTTGGTGACGTCATCCCGCCCCGTCGCCATGGCAACCGGGGAAGCCCAGCAGGAAATCCCGTTCTGAACCGAAGGCGATCGGAGTGGGTGGGGGGATGCCGCTGCGCTGCGGCTATCATGTAGCGAGCCCTGGGCTCGCTACATGATTTAAAAAATAAAAAATTTAAAAAAATAGTGCTGCGCCACCTCCTGGGCGATATAATTGTATCGCCCAAAGGGTTATCCATTGTTACCCTTAGAAGCTGAACACACCTCCAGAACCTCTGGAATGCAATGATGTGTTAGCTTGTTAATTTGTACAGAGCCACATTAATCCAACATGCATACAGACTGCTTGATCCTCATCAGTGCATGGCATGGGTTAATTTGGCTCTATGCAGTAGGCTTTGTAACACCGAGAGGTACAGACTAACCAGCAAGCTCATGGTGACCCAGAACTCATTGGAGTGTGTAAGGGACTACAATGATCCTAAAAGCCCCCTTACTAAAATGATTCATGGAAGCAGACATATTGTTAACCTCCTGTGCTTTCAAATGAGATTATCTGCCATCTCTGCCATGGCAGTCATGTGACACAGGGATAGATCAAATTACAACTTGTGATTAGACACAAATGAGAGGGAATTACACAGGCTAAACTCACTAAATACATACAGGGTGCATTTCTCTCCATTTTCCTTCTGTCCTGTGCAAGAGTTCAGATGCACTTTAATAAAACCTATACTAATATAGAAAGACGTGCAAAAGTCTGCCATGCCTTTATCCCAATAATACAATGCAGTTTGCAACCATAGTCTCAGATTATAGACGTAGCAATTAACTCGATAGAACACTGATCATAAATAAAATTGCACATGAGTCACGATGCTAACAGGTAATATAAAACTTTATTGCACAAAAAGGTATAGACATACATCCACAAACAGCCTCAGATTTGCCGGTAAGCCAGGCAAGGACCTCGTACACTAAAACCAATTAAAATTGATGAATTACGTCTGCCACCAGCTTTATATTCAAGAGTAACTGTCGGGCATAAAATCAAAAATCATTTCTTCATTTTAATCTGGTAAACATGTAATAAGGATGCAAACCAGACAATCCAACAGTTAAAATCACTATTACTTTTTTTGTTGATAAATGAGCAGTCCCCAGTGTACCTGACTCTTATTTGGTACACAAAAATGAAGTTGCAGGGCATGCTGAGTTGCCTTTTTTGCTTCATTATTTCCCCTCAGACTTAACTAACGCAGCCTGATTGGTTGAAGCCTCTTTCCCTACTGTTTTCCCCTCCCACACCTCTGTTCCTCTCCGATGGCCCAATATTTCTTGATGTAGTTTCTACTGCAGAGCTGGGTGGGAGTGTGTGAAGACTGGGAGGGGGGCAGGCAATGATACACAAAGTAAGGGAGGAAATGATGTCAGGATTGGCTTCAAGATAGAGTCAAAATGGAAAGTCCTAAGAAGGATTTTCTCTTTTTTAGCTATAGAAAAATCACTATAATCAAAATGTGGACAGTGCAATACATGTTATGTAAGTAGAGTAAGTATTTATCTACTTCTATATGTGGGGTTTGTTTCTGAGATAATATGGCTGACAGCTGCTCTTTCAATCGTCTCCCAGCAAACACCTAATAATGATCTATAATTGGCATGTTTTACCCATAGGGTTATATTAGCAGCACACTCATGCCTGTGCATTCATACACGCACTCGCACTGCCTTATAATATAACACAGCGTGCATGGATCACTGTTCCTTGAGCAGACATTACCTCATGGATCACAGTCCATCTAAGGCTAGACAGGCGCACTGATAGTGAGAGGGGCTGACTGACTCACTGGTAGACTTTCTCCCAAAGGACCGGCACCTCACTGGAAGTGTAATTAAAGCTCTTTTATTGCATCAAACGTGACAGCAAGACAGACGCTGTTTCGGGCAAAGCCCTTCTTCCAATTGCATAAGCCACAAACTAACACACACACCAAGTGCCTTAAATACCCCACCCACAATAAAAACGCCTATCAGGTGTCAGTCTGGGCGGGACAACTGGCGGACCTGATGGGGAACAGGAAGCAGTAATATGCAAATGTATCAAACCAAAACCACTAACATCATTCACCTGTAAACTTGTAATAGGCGGCATCAGCCGTGGGCAAAAAGCGCAGCGCTCACATAGCACACCACAACCTGTGTGTTGATTGGCCTATACAAAGAGCCAATCATTGCTGGCCAAACAAAAGGTGCAGGCGGCGTCAATGGGCAACACGCAACTCAAGACGTGTACCTAAAAACAAAGCAAAAAAGAGTATAAATATACAAAATATAGAAATATTATTTCTATAAAAACTGCAGACGACAAGGAAAGAGACCCTATCCCCCCAACAAAAGCACTGGACTAACATATACAGAACTATGAAAAGGGGGGGAGGTTGCGCATCCCTAAAAACATGCTGCAATTGACTGGTTAATCGCTCAGGCATGCACCACCTCTATTAGGCTGAAAATGCATGCCCTGCGTCCAAAACAAATGCTACATTTATTATACTATGGAGGAACTTTGGCTTCCACTATAGTTTGCATGCAAAGTATGATATACTGGACACTTGCGCCACGGTGAGGCAGACCTCCGGGCAAGTGGCCTAACCTAAATTAAAAACAACATATGTATAACCTTGGGAGTAGAGATGGCCCGAACCTCCGATTTTCGGTTCGCGGACTTCCGCAAAAGTTCAGTGCGCGCAAACTTTCGTGAACCGCAATAGACTTCAATGGGGAGCGTACTTGGAAAACTAGAAAAAATTATGCTGGCCACAAAAGTGATGGAAAAGATGTTTCAAGGGGTCTAACAGCTGGAGGGGGGCATGGCGGAGTGGGATAAATGCCAAAAGTCCCGGGGAAAAATCTGGATTTGACGCAAAGCAGCAATTTATGGGCAGAAATCCCATTGAATGCTAAATAGCAGGCCTAAAGTGCTTTAAAACATCTTGCATGTGTATACATCAATCAGGTAGTGTAATTAGTGTACTGCTTCACACTGACACACCAAACTCACTGTGTTTAACGCACCGCAAACAGCTGTTTGTGTAGTGATGGCCGGGTGGGTTCACTGAACACAACAGCTAGGTATATACAGTGATGAGGTGGGTTCACTGAACACAATAGTAATGTATATGCAGTGATGAGGTGGGTTCACTGAACACAACAGTTAGGTATATACAGTGATGAGGTGGGTTCACTGAACACAACAGTTAGGTATATACAGTGATGAGGTGGGTTCACTGAACACAACCGCTAGGTAGGTATATGCAGTAATGGGTATTACAATGTGCAGCTGCCTATCACACACACAGGTACAGTAGTCATGAATGTGCTGGGCCTGGGCTGGCAGTGGCACAAACACAGTATGAATTACAAAAGCTGTCTATGCAACAAAAGTGCAGTAATAGGTATTACACAATGTGCAGCTGGCTGACACAGGTAGTCACTGTCTGATTGTGCTTGGCCTGGGCTGGCACAAACACAGTATGAATTACAAAAGCTGTCTATGCAACACAAGTGTCAGTGGGACACACAGAAAAAAAAATAGATCACAATAGCAAGTTTAGCTCTCAAAAGAGCTGTTGTGGGGTGCTATTTTTGCAATAAGAATCAGCCAGGAGCAAGCTAACAAGCCTACAAGAGCCTAACTAATTTTTCCCTATGAGAGTCTGCCAGCAGCTTGCCCTTCTCTCACCATTGCAGGCACACGAGTGAGTGTAATGGCCCTCTCCTCGCTGTCCATTAAAATGTACAGTAAGTTACACATTTTTGCTTAGCTGCTCCCAAAGTTATACATATGTTGTTTTTAATTTAGGTTAGGCCACTTGCCCGGAGGTCTGTCTCACCGTGGCGCAAGTTTCCAGTATATTATACTTTGCATGCAAACTATAGTGGAAGCCAACATTCCTCCATAGTATAATAAATGTAGCATTTGTTTTGGACGCAGAGCATGCATTTTCAGCCTAATAGAGGTGGTGCATGCCTGAGCGATTAACCAGTCAATTGCAGCATGTTTTTAGAGATGTGCAACCTCCCCCCTTTTCATAATTTTGCTAGTATGTAACTACCAGGTTAGCTGCTCCCAGCCTGTACTCCTGAGTTTCCTCTTTCCATGGTAAGTAATAGTAGTTATGCATATGATTTGCATCTGAATTGAATGCGAAGTGTGCAGATAGCTTATTATAGGTGCTGCACATGTGAGCTGTTGGTCATTTCAGATGCAGCCTTTGTGGTATGCGCTGGCCCTCTCCGCGCTAACGTATACAGAACCCCAAATCGTACTTACAATTGAGGCCCCCTGGTTCTAATTTCCCCAGCTTCCTAATCCAGGCAGCCTCCTTTTTCAGGAGTTCTACCTCTCGGTTCATTCCTCGCAGGTTAGGAGAAATAGAATCAATTACTGTTACCTTCAGTTGGGATACAGAATGCCTATTTGCAGTAAAATGGTCAGAAACAGCCTGGACCTTCATTTTGTTACGTATGGCCAACTTGTGTGTAAAATATCCGATCCTTTAATCACTGTGTGGTCATTCCTATATAAGCAAGGCCACAAGGGAACTTGAGCATATACACCACAAACGTAGAATCACACGTATAAAAAACATTTATCGAAAACGGTATACCACGAGACGGATGATAAAACTTATCACCTTTAAGGACACTGCCGCACATATGGCATCCCAAACATGGGAACATACCTCTACGAGATGAACCGACAGCTGGGTTTTGTATTCTGGGGGTAAGTTTATCACGCACCGTAGGAGCTCTCTTAAATGACATCATAGGAGGATAACGGAATTCCGCAACACTCGGAAAACCATCCGAAAGTATACACCAGTGTCTACGTATATTGCGCGAAACAGCATCACTGCACGTACTAAAAGTAGACGCAAAAGGAATTCTAGGGCCAGGCTGTTTCCTCTTTGAAACTGTATTTGTTTGTAAGGTCCTAGCTGGATAGCCTCTTCTAATAAATTTGTTCTGCATCTCAATTTTACTTAAAGCACGAGTATCCTCACTGCTCACAATCCTGTCAGTACGGCCTAACTGACTGGATGGAATGCTGTTTTTAGTACCTAATGGATGGAAGCTATCATAGTGTAAAGTAGAATTGCAATCAGTTTCCTTGACGTACAGATCTGAAACAAGATGTCCATTCTCTCTAATAACCAGCACATCAAGTTAGGAGATCTTGTGTACATCACAGTGAGAGGTGAGACGTATGCATGGGCAAGACCCATGTAACTGGCATATTAAATGATGTACAAAAGATCTCCAACCTTGATGTGCTGGTTATTAGAGAGAATGGACATCTTGTTTCAGATCTGTACGTCAAGGAAACTGATTGCAATTCTACTTTACATTATGATAGCTTCCATCCAGGTACTAAAAACAGCATTCCATCCAGTCAGTTAGGCCGTATTGGCAGGATTGTGAGCAGTGAGGATACACATACTTTACGTCAGATTGAGATGCAGAATTTATTAGAAGAGGCTATCCAGCTAGAACCTTACAAACCTTTTTGATAAATGGCCTTTATACGTGTGATTCTACGTTTGTGGTGTATATGCTCAAGTGCCCTTGTGGCCTTGCGTATAAAGGAATGACCACACAGTGATTAAAGGATCGGATATCTTCCCACAATGGCATTCAATCTTCTTCCGTGCGCTCCATATCCCGTGGAATGCACGGCGGCGCTACTGTGAGAGGAATATTACCTCTCTGGCGTTATTGGTCGGCGTAAGGTCTTGTGACCTATGACGCTGCGGGAGCTTCGGCCGTTCTTGAGTCTCGGTTGCCAATGGCGCCGCCTGCGCCTTTTGTTTGGCCAGCAATGATTGGCTCTTTGTATAGGCCAATCAACACACAGGTTGTGGCGTGCTATGTGAGCGCTGCGCTTTTTGCCCACGGCTGATGCCGCCTATTACAAGTTTACAGGTAAATGATGTTAGTGGTTTTGGTTTGATACATTTGCATATTGCTGCTACCTGTTCCCCATCAGGTCCGCCAGTTGTCCCGCCCAGACTGACACCTGATAGGTGTTTTTATTGGGGGTGGGGTATTTAAGGCACTTGGAGTGTGTGTTAGTTTGTGGCTTATGCAATTGGAAGAAGGGCTTTGCCCGAAACAGCGTCTGTCTTGCTGTCACGTTTGATGCAATAAAAGAGCTTTAATTACACTTCCAGTGAGGTGCCGTCCTTTGGGAGAAAGTCTACCAGTGAGTCAGTCAGCCGCCTCTCACTATCAGTGCGCCTGTCTAGCCTTAGATGGACTGTGATCCACGAGGTAATATCTGCTCAAGGAACTGTGATCCATGCATCTGACTTTCCCTTATGGCATAATGAGGCAACAACTCCCTGGATTTGCTCCCCATAACATTGTTTAAGGGGCCCTCCCAACGCTGTATTATATTATAAGGCAGTGTGAGTGTGTGTATGAATGCACAGGCATGAGTGTGCTGCTAATATAACCCTAGGGGTAAAACATGCCAATTATAGATCATATGTACTTTTCTCCTGCATCTGTGCATACAGCAATACCCTCCTGGGGCTCACAGCACCCTCCTGGATCAGCCACGCTGTTGGCACTTTGAACATGTGGACTAGGTGTGCTGGGATGCTGGTTGGTGCAAACTCTGCCCACCTACATGTTTCACAGCCAATTGGCTGCTTTGTCAGGGCCGTGGCCCTGATCCTTAATAAAGCCCCCCCCCCCCCCTCCTCCTCCTGGTACCAGTGGACTGAGCTGGCAGACATTTTGGTGAGTATTTGTGCTGTTAGTGTGGGGCGCTGTATTCATTATATGGACTTATCATTGTGTTTATGTAAGTGGGAAGCACACCCAGATAAGCTATTCTGTTATTTCAAAAACATACGGATAAGTTAATTGGCTCCCCATAAAAAATTGTCCCTAGACTACAGTACTTACAATACATAATATAGACATATGGCAATGGTAGGGATTAGATTGTGCGCTCCTTTGAGGGACAGTTAGTGACAAGATATATATATACACTGTACAGTGCTGCGTAATATGTCGGCGCTATATAAATACTTAATAATAATAATAATAATAATATTTCTATACATGAGTGAGGCTGGGACATTGCAGCTATTTATTTAGTGTTTGGGAGGTGTGTAGTGCACTAAATGTATTATATTATATACTATGACTCCACAATGGTAATAAGAATGTGTAAGTGACACCACATTGCTCTACAAACATAACACAGATCTCTTGCTATAAGTACATATAGGTCTGTTGTCACAGGAGTAACACATTGCTTCCATTGTCTCATCAAGCTCTACAACTTGCTGCTTTTCCATGTATGGGCAATGCTTTATGTGTAGGGAGGTCAATGAGATGCAAATGTCTTACTTGTATGCAAACGTAATACAAATTTGTATGCAACTAATCACATTTGTCAGGAAATGCATTTCATTGGCTGAACTCCAAGCTACTTAAAATGTGCATGCAAGGCAGTTATTGTCATGTGATTGGCTGCCTGTAATGTGCACAACCTTCTGCAGTTCTTTGTCAGGCTGATAATTAGTGGTGGTCAGTGACATGACAATAAGGCCTGGGACCCAGTAGCAGGCCTAATCTAAGCGCTTGGGATTTGAAAAGCTCTTGTTAATGTAATATTTTTTAATCCCCCATAGCATTACATTAGTAAGAGCTTTACAAATCACAAATGTTTAGAAAAGTGCTGCCCGTGGGTTCCAGGCCCGACTCTGAGCTGATGCAAATTGTATGCTAATTATATGCAAAGTTATGCAGCTGCTGCATCTGGTCTATTTCCAAATTGCATAAACTTTGCATCAACTTGGAATTCTCAGCAGCTCACTGACCATCGCTAATGATAATTGCTCCTCCCCTCAGAATTCTCTAACAGGAAGTGATGATGTTTCTCTATTTGCAGTGCGGAGTCCCGGCATCAGGAACCTCTCAGAGACTCGTCTTTCTGTATCCATAGACTGTACAACGGATGATGTCACTGGACAAGAGTCTCCTGCAGATATCCTTGTTACCCAAAATACTCCCCCAGACTCCCCTCACCTGTCTAACCCTGAAGGGCCTCCTACCCAGCACAGCTCTCCCTCTGCTGGAGGGTCTTATTCCTGTTCCATGTGTGGGAAATGTTTTGTTAAGAAAGCAGCTCTTGTCAGACATAAGAGATATCACACTGGTGAGAAGCCCTATTCATGTGCTGAGTGTGGGAAATGTTTTATACAGAAATCAGACCTTGTCAGACATGAGAGATCTCACACTGGTGAGAAGCCCTTTTCCTGTGCCGAGTGTGGGAAATGTTTTGGTGGGAAATCAGACCTTGTCAAACATGAGATATCTCATTCAGGTGAGAAGCCATATTTATGCGCTGAGTGTAGGAAATGTTTTGCTAGTAAATCACAGCTTGTCAGACATGAGAGATCTCATACTGGTGAGAAGCCCCATTCATGTACTGAGTGTGGGAAATGTTTTGTTACAAAATCACAGCTTGTCAGACATGAAAGAACTCATACTGGTGAGAAGCCCTATTCATGTGCTGAGTGTGGGAAATGTTTTTTTAGGAAATCACACCTTGTCAGTCATGAGAGATCTCATACTGGTGAAAAGCCCTTTTTGTGTGCTGAGTGTGGGAAATGTTTTATTCGAAAATCACAGCTTGTCGTTCATGAGAGATCCCACACCGGTGAGAAGAGCTATTCATGTAGAGTGTGTGGAAAATGTTTGGGAACTAAAACAGGCCTTTTATATCATGAGAGATCTCACACTGGTGAGAAGCGCTATTCATGTAGAGTGTGTGGAAAATGTTTTGGATCTAGAACAGGCCATTTATATCATGAGAGATCACACACTGGAGAGAAGCTCTATTCATGTGCTGAGTGTGGGAAATGTTTTGTTACAAAATCACAGCTTGTCAGTCATGAGAGATCTCACACTGGTGAGAAGCCCTATTCTTGTGCTGAGTGTGGGAAATGTTATTTTACAAAATCACACCTTGTCAGTCATGAGAGATCTCACACTGGTGAGAAGCCCTATTCTTGTGCTGAGTGTGGGAAATGTTTTGTTACAAAATCACACCTTGTCAGACATGAGAGATCTCACACTGGTGAGAAGCCCTATTCTTGTGCTGAGTGTGGGAAATGTTTTGTTCAAAAATCAGATCTTGTCAGACATGAGAGATCTCACACTGGTGAGAACCCCTATTCATGTGATGAGTATGGGAAATATTTTTTCCGTAAATCACTGCTTGTCAGACATTTGTGTTGATTGTAGTAACATCTTGGTTGTGTGTTTTTTTTTTTGTTTTGTTTTTTTTACAATGTTTCTTTTATTTCTTGTACATGAAGTGCACATGGAGACATTTTAACACAGAGACCTTAATAAGTAATTTCATGCTACTCAGTATATTGCTTTGTTAAAGTGTTGAAGTCCCTGAACTGAGATGATTTGATGAGATAAACATGGGCACATATAGTACTTCGCTGAGACAGAACTTGCGTGAGTTCTTGTTTTATATATTTAATGGCAAGTGTTATGGACTACAGCATTTTTCACATTTCAGCCCTCCTCCCATTTGGTAATAACTTTATCACTACTTATCACACTGAAATGTTCTATATCTTGTATTTTTTTCGCCACCAATTAGGATTTCTTTGGGTGGTACATTTTGCTAAGAATTATTTTATTCTAAATGGAATAATAAGAAAAAAATTAAAAAAAATCATTATTTCTTAGTTTTTAACCATGATAGTTTTAAAGTTGATGTATTCCCAGCAAGAGCCGAATTCGGAGTAGTTTTTGGGTACTTGGAGTCAGAGTTGTCCAAAAATGCATCGACTCCGACTTCAAATAAATGTATATTTACTTAGAAGGAAAAATATGATAAAATATTCTATTTCTCAGATAATAGATACATAACTTGAATATACAGTAATAGAAGAGCTTAGTCCACAAAAATGAAATAATAAACAATCCAAAAACAGTTACATTTGCTGCTGCAATAAAGCTGTCACCGTATTTTTAAAGTCAGTTATACATATATTACTGTGACTGTATATCTGATGTGTACACAGGAATCTTTTATATATAATAAAGAATATCTCTCCTGTAAGAATAAAGCCTGATGTGTAGCTGTGTCACTAATAGGGATGGTCAATGGAATGCAAATAATTCTACATTGCTGCTGGTTTATGCAAATTCTGTATGAAAATGGATGCAGCTTGAAAATGGACCAATCAAATTCCACCTTTGCAGGATTGTGTGGAAAGCGTGTTATGTGAACACCCAAATGCACTTGTTTAAGCAAATTACAGCTCGTATAGGCTGGGCTCACATATGACATAGGGTGACATAGGGTGAAAGCTTGCGTTTTCTGGCGGAAGCGGTGCATTTGTGTCTGTGTGTTTAGTGTGTTTTTGTTGCATTTTTTTGTGCGCTTGCATTTCTTTTGCCGCATATTGTTTTTTTCATGCGTTTTGCATGCGCTTTAATGCATTTGCAGTTCACATATTGTATTTGTTTTCGTATTGGTTTTTATGAAAATGAATAGGAAGACAACAGGAAGCGGAAATACATTATAAAACTTTATTTAAAAGCGCACATTTTTCTCGGGGGTTCCCATTGTTTGGGCCCCTGGCTCGAATTTCTTGTTTATAACAAAACGGAAAATTGAATACTTACCTACAGGTGATTTTCGTTTCCTATTGACTCCATGGCAGCATTACTATGGGGGTTAGCCCCGCCCCCCCCCCCCCCCCTAACCCCCACAGGACTGGTGTCCTATAAATCTTTGCTCTGCCCACTTCCTCCTGCTTTCTTTTTACTAGTCTACCAAATCACTGTAACTTAATCAGGGTGGCCTCTCCGTATGCTGCCATGGAGTCAGCAGGAAACGAAAATTACCTGTAGGTAAGTATTACAATTTTCCGTTTTCCTATTGACTCAATGGCAGCATTACTACGGGGACTTAAAGCGGAATATAACCCTGCATTTCAACTTTGCTCTAAAACATTATTTACAGCATATTATATGCAACCAGCATTATTTTTTTACTAGACCAGCATTGGAAAAGTTACACACAGAGCTTTAACCTCCCTGGCGGTTAATTTTTTTTGCCACCACTAGAGGGCGCATGTGTCCCTCTAGTGCGATCGTCGCCGGCATCAAAAGCAAACAGGGGAACGCGTATATAACGCGCTCCCCTGTTTGGCTTCTCCTGTCGCCATGGCGACGATCGGAATGACGTCATGGACGTCAGCCGACGTCCTGACATCAGACGCCTCCGATCCAGCCCATAGCGCTGCCCGGAACTCATTGGTCCGGGCAGTGCAGGGCTCTGGCGGGGGCGGGGGGGGAGGGGGCCTCTTGCGCCGCTGCGTGCGGCGGCGATCGAGCTGTACGCGCGGCTAGCAAAGTGCTAGCTGCGCGTACAGCATTTTAAAGTGAGCAGATCGCCCCACCAGGGGCTGAGCTATCTTCCTGCGCGGCATAGCCCGAGCTCAGCTCGGGCTTACCGCCAGGAAGGTTAAAGTTCCGTGAAGAGAAATGCTCCCTGCAGCCGAAGTTTAGATCGATACATTTAAGTAAACAAAATGTAACAAGTGAGGAATGTTACACACTCTTTGGCTGTCCTCCAGCTCCTGCACAGTCAGAGAGAGTGAGTCACATTCCACACTTGTTACATTTTGTTTTGCTTAAATGTATTTATCTAAGCTTCGGCTGCTGGGGAGCAGTTCTCTCCAGGAACTTTAAAGCTCTGTGTGTAACCCTTCCAATGCTGGTCTAGTAAAAAAAAAAAATGCTGGTTGCATATAATATGCTGTAAATAATGTTTTAGAGCAAAGTTGAAATTCAGGGTTATATTTCGCTTTAACCAACCCAAAAAAGGTACAGAAGGGTGGGTAGTCAAATGGAATAAGAAAAAAAAAATGAAAAAAAATAATTATTTCTTAGTTTTTAACCAAGATGGTTTTAAAGTCGATGTATTCCTAGCAAAAGTTGGAGAGTCGGATTCGGAGTAGTTTTTTGGTACTTGGAGTCGGAGTTGTCCAAAAATGCATCGATTCCGACTCCAAATGCGCGCACTCTCCTGCTCGCCACATAGAAGGCCGATTGGCGTGGTGCGGTCCTGGGGCTACCGCCGCATCCATGCCAATCTGCGTGGAGCGGTCGGTAAGTAGCTAACAGTTTCACAGCATCAGAACTGATTTTTTTTTACCCAAACTTCATTTTTAACTGCACAGAAGAAAACTGCCCGGACATTTTTCCCCTGATGCTTTGCAAATCATGATGGGATTTCTGATGTTGTTCTTGTTCTGCTGTTTTGGTGCAATTTTTTTTTTTATTTTGAATGTGAGATTTGAAGCCTAGTGTGCATAGGCGGGGGGGGGGGGGGGGGTGATCAGGACACAGGACAGTTGGAACTGTGTCTCATGCTCCCTGTCCCCTCCTTTCATCCAAAAAGATGGCTCTCCCTATGAAATCACAAACATTTGCCTGTTCTTTTAAAACAGGGTGGGTAAGAGATTATATTACCCATCTATTTTAATTAACATAACTAATGTAACTTAATGACAGTATGTTTGGTTAGGCTGAAGTTCCCCTTTAAAGTCAGCTATACATATCTAATTGTTTGACTGTATATCTGATGTGTACAAAGGATTTTTTTTTATATATAATAAATAACATCTCTGCTGTAAGAATAAAGCCTGATGTGTAGCTGTGTCACTAATAGGGATGGTCAATGAGATGCAAATAATTGTGCGTTGATGCATGTTTATGCAAATGTTGTATGCAAATGGATGCAGCTTGAAAATGGACCAATCAAATTCCACCCTTACAGGATTGTGTGGAAAGCGTGTTAACACCCAAATGCACTTGTTTAACCTATTGGGGACTGGCTGCCTAACTCTCCTTAAGGACCAGGCACTTTTGCCTGGGGGGGGCGCATGTTTAGGGGATCAGGCAGCCGGATCCTGTTAGGGCTTGCAGGGCCAGATGTCCCTCCTTTCGCCAGCAGCCTTCCCTCACCTCCCAGGCTCCAGCGATGAGCCGCTGCGGACACCTTCACTCTCGCCGACATCCCCGCTCGTACTGACGCTAAGTCCCAGGTCACGGCTTGATGGCGTCATCAAACCACGGGCCGGGACTTACGTCGCAGCGAGCAGAGATGCCGGCCGGAGCGGAGCGCCGATAGTCGGGGGAACAGCAGGGAGGCGAGTGGATCCTCTTCTTTCCCCCCTACCACCGCAGCTCTGTACGTGATCACTATGATCCGCCGGAGATCCTAGTGATCATGTGATCAGCAATCATACGCGATGGCTGCTGATCACTGAGGGGAGATGTCAGCTGTCATATAATCTCCCCTCTCGGGTGCGCACGATTGCGTCGGGAGTGGAAACGGCGGGCAGCATAGTTCCTATGCCGCATCAGCCTAGAGCAGCCACAAATGTGGTGTAGGATCTCATAGCGGCGGTCCCCAAAAGGTTAAATGGTTAAGCAAATTACACCTCAATAACGGCAAATTCATGAATATATATATGCTTAATATATATATATATATATATATATATGTATAAAATATATATATATATATATAAAAAAAAAAATATATATATATATATATATATATATATATATATATATATATATATATATATATATAGACACACACACACACACACAACGGCAAAACGGGTCGACTATTAGCCCGCTGCAGCCATCAGCCATATAGCCCGACGCTCTCCTCCTGCCAGTGATCTTGAACTATTCCAACTACCATTGTTCTATGGACTTTCTATCGGGACACATGGACTTACAAGTGACCACCCTTCTCCAGGAGCGTTAGCTATGACAACACTTTTCAATCTTGCTGGTTTTCAACTTGTTTTCATCCGTTTAAATACTGGCTATATACACAAACTGATATCTGTCCTCTGGACTACAGGGACCTGGATGTTGCGATTGGACATCTGCAGTCCATACTGTCTGATCTCTGGTTACTGTTGGCAGCTGGATCTTTCTGGTCTGCACCAGAGTCAGTTAATACTGGATTTTTAAATGCACAAATCTATATTATTGACTGTTATGCATATGCTACCTGCATCCTGAAAAATATTGTCCACACAAAGCAATGTTGTCCCCAGTCTACATCTATTGGAGAATAAGTTTGGTATTGGATTACTGGCTTGTGCCTTGCTGATTCTGCACGGGATATATTATACCCGGTGTGGAGAGGACTTTGTATTATCCAGGCTACTAATGGAAAGGTACTGAGCTGGCTTACAGACCGTTTATTTTAAATCTATGTCTTTTTGCCTATATGTATGGACAAATCCACCTTTTTTAGGGTGTTTTAATTGAATTAAGAGATACTTTTTCACTTTTATAGATATCTGACTCATTGAGTGCTTTGGCTTGCAGACGGGTTCTGCTTCTTTCTTGTACTACTTAACTATATAGCCAAACCACTCTGAGCCATGTTTAAAGATTGATTATTATTGATACTTTGGAACAGTGGTGTGTTGGCTGAGACGCATATTCTAGTGCTTATAAGTGTATGCTTATTAATAATACATTATGTTTATAAATTTGAGTTTGTCATTATTGAGGTAAGCCTCCCCCCTCTTTTTCTCTTCTCCGTTCTGTACACTCCTAGGCGCCTCTTACCCCCTTTGTGGACCTTTGCAGGAGTTGATATTCCATTTTCAAGCTGCATGCCTTTTCATGCAAAATTTGCATATTCCTGCATCAACTCACAATTATTTGCATGTGAATTTCCTTCTCTAGTAACTATTGCGACATCCAACTGCGCTATTTTGCAAACTTACATTCCTCTATCATTTTAACATGTGTCTTAGTACATTATAAAAGAGTAATCATTTTTATATGAGCTGTAATTTGTTTAAACAAGTGCATTTGGGTGTTAACACATGTAACTATTGTTAGCTCCTGTACCGATTCTATATGAATGGGATGGCCAACAGGGTAGAGTGTCAGCTTCCTGGCCCGGAGCTTTTTACTCCCAAAAGCAGATGTCATCTTAATATAGATGTAAAATTCCTAAGCTTTGGTGATGAGATGCCTTTTGTGTTACATACTTTCAATCACCAAGATTGCTACAGTAGAATCTCATTATAGTAAACGCTGATATAATAAACATCTGGATATAGTAAACTCAGTCCTTAGGTCCCATCAAATGTGTCTGTATAAATATACAATGTATGACCAATCCTGGTATAGTGAAAAACTTCTGCTATAGTAAACTACTTTTCCTGCTCCATTGGAGTTTACTATAAAGGGATACTTCTGTACTGTATATGTCAATTAGAGGAGTTTAAATCAGTGAAATAATAAGTCGGAGTTGAATTCAGATGATTCCCAATGCAGATACACCCCAATGCCTCAGTGCTGCACCCCAAATGTAAATTAGGAGATGATTGGATGCAGGTGTTTGGGCTGGAGGTGAGATACAGGAATTTTGGGGTGGAGAGGGGAACAAGTTATTGTTATATGTGTTACAGTCACTGCTATAGACACCCCAATGCCTCAGTGCTGCACCCCACATGTAAATTAGAAGCAGATGATTGGATGCAGGTGTTTGGGCTGGAGGTGAGATACAGGAATTTTGGGGTGGAGAGGGGAACAAGTTATTGTTATATGTGTTACAGTCACTGCTATAGACACCCCAATGCCTCAGTGCTGCACCCCAAATGTAAATTAAGGAGATGATTGGATACAGGTGTTTGGGGTTGAGGTGACATACAGGAATTCTGGGGTGCTACAGACAAATGTGGGAAGCTGTTACTGGAAACAATTCTGTGTTATGTTATAAAACAAATCCTATTAGAATGGAAATCTGATGCATCTCCAAGTATCTCTCCTGTGACTAAAGCTGCTAATAAAGTTATTCCTCTGGATAATGTGCTGAATATCAGCTGTATATTGTTCCCACAGTGTGTCGTGTTTTGTTCCTTAAAGATTAGCAGCAGATTCGACCATCAGATAGATTCCTGTCAGATGCCTGTCAGGTCGAATCTTAGAGGAATCTATCTGATGTGTCAACACACAAGGAACAGATTTCCGAAAGATTTCAGAATTAAATCTGTTGAAAATTGATCGAAATGCAATGTTGCACTATTCGCTCCAATGCAACCCTATGGGCCATCGATCTGCTGCAGCATCCGATCAACCCAGATTTTCTGTCCGGACCGATATAGCAAATCGATCAAATCGGCGATCGATCATGCTTCCTGTTGCATCGATTTTTAGCTAATTCGATCAGAGCAGTCAAATCAGCCATCGATCGATGGCTGAAATTGACTGTTGTATGGGCCCCATTAGATGTACTATTAACTGCATCAATCAGATATACTGTAATAAATTGTATTTCTATTGGCCATTCTAAGCTCAGTGTTTGTAGCCAGAGCTCTCTGTAACATTGCAGGTCTGTAGTCTGTCACTGGGTGATAGTCAATGAGATGCAAATAAAGCTGAGTTGATGCAAAATACAGTAAATTATGTAAATGTATGCAGCTTGAAGCTGGGGTGGGATATGATTGGTCCATTTTCCAGCTGCATACATTTCCATAGTCCTGCATCAACTAGGACAGACACAGGCTGTCCCAACAGGGCGACTTCCCTTCACCTTCATCCACTCCACAAGATTCTGCCACAAAATACCAGATGCCATTGGCTCCATGAAGCTTTACTCACTACATTTAGCATTCTAAATGATTTTACAGAGCAGGCTAGTGAACTTTTGAACTTCCCTCTGCAGAAAAAACAAAATACAGTGACAGACACTTGAGATTATAAGCTTCAGAAGACTGAGCTCTCTGAGACTTTGAAAGTCGGAGAGATCAGTGGCTCTATTGCATAGATAACAACTGGAGTTTCTTAACTATTCCTGTACTGGAAACAATATTAGACTCATATCTCTGCTGCTAATGTGTTATTTCTTAGCTGTACTACACATACAAATCATTATCTCATAAGTTTATTTTCACTTCAGATTCCCTTTAGGCTAGTTACACACCAGGACGTTGCGTTTAGGGGACATTATAGGGCAAATAACGTGCCCCTAACGCAACGCCTGGTGCTCTCTGGTGTGGACGTCGGAGTGAGCCGCGTTGTGCAGCTCACTCTGGCGTCCGTGATGCCGTGATGCGTACTTTTGGACACATGCGGCATCACGTGGTCCCGCCCGGCCAATCGCCGCACCGAGCGGCCGCTCCAGGAAGTAAACACTGCACGTCACTGAGTGCAGTGAATATTAATTAGCCATGTGCCCGGCCGCTCTCCCCTCCTCCCCAACATGACTGAGCATGTGCAAGCAGTCTAACGCGGCTTAGCCGCGGAGAACGCACAGCATGCAGCACTTTGCTGCGTTACAATGTAACGCAACGTGGGCAGTGTGAACAGCCCACTTGTGTTACATTGCTGTGCGTTGGAGGAGCGTTACAGGCTGCACTAACGTGCGCCTGTAACGCCCCTGTGTGCAAGAAGCCTAAATGTCCACTTTTCATAGCTCTCAATAGTACTGCAATAACTTTAAAGTTCCTTTTGCTTCAGATCAAAGAAAGTTTGGTGCATCGGTGCCCCATTCACAATCTGTCAACACAAACGCATGGAAAATATTTCAAGCAAATCTGCGAGGTTGGGGGAGGTAAAAAACAGATTCTTACCGTGGGGGGGGGGCTCTGAATGCTCAAGAGGCTTCTCCATTGTTCTTATTACAAACTGTGGCCTGTGGCACCCTGGTGGTGGGAGCTGCACAGGCAGTCTGTGGCAAGTGACATGTGGCAAGTGACACGTGGCAGTCAGACAGCAGAGGAGAAGACACTGGTGCACACTGGCACTGCTCACAGCACAGCACTTCTGTAGAAAGCTAACACAGTACTACTACTACTCTAACAACTACTAGCACTGACAATAACACAGTAATCCTATCCCCTAATCCCTAACCTATACCTAAGGCTAATAGCTTGCCAGCAGGCAGCAGCTGGCCTGGTCTGTGCACAGCACACACACAGACACATAGCAGCTGCCTGCAACAGACAATGACATTAAGCTAATTACTGATTTAACAATAGGGTAGTGATAGTGGCAGTAGCACAGCCCCGGGTGCAGGCAGCTCATGCACGCACACAGTAGCACGGACCCGGGCACAGGCAGCTCATGCACGCACAGTAGCACAGACCCGTGTGCAGGCAGCTCATGCACGCACAGTAGCACAGACCCGTATGCAGGCAGCTCATGCACGCACAGTAGCACAGACCCGTGTGCAGGCAGCTCATGCACACACAGTAGCACAGACCCGTGTGCAGGCAGCTCATGCATGCACAGCAGCACAGGCAGCTCATGCACGCACACAGTAGCACGGACCCGGGCACAGGCAGCTCATGCAGGCACAGTAGCACAGCCCCGGGTGCAGGCAGCTCATGCACGCACAGTAGCATGCACGCACAGTAGCACAGCCCCGGGTGCAGGCAGCTCATGCACGCACAGTAGCATGCACGCACAGTAGCACGGACCCGGGCACAGGCAGCTCATGCATGCACAGCAGCACAGGCAGCTCATGCAGGCACAGTAGCACAGACCCAGGCGCAGGCAGCTCATGCAGGCACAGTAGCCCAGGCGCAGACAGCTCGCGCAGGCACAGTAGCACAGGCGCAGACAGCTAATGCATGCATAGTAGCACAGACCCCTGCGAAGGCAGCTAATGCATGCACAGCAGCACAGGTACAGGCAACTCACACATGCACAGCAGCACAGACCTGAGTGCGGGCGCAGGCAGCTCATGCATGCACAGTAGCACAGACCTGGGCGCAGGCACCTCATGCAGGCGCAGGCAGCTCATGCATGCACAGCAGCACAGACCCGTGCGCAGGCAGCTCATGCATGCACAGCAGCACAGGTGTAGGCAGCTCACACATGCACAGCAGCACAGACCTGAGTGCAGGCGCAGGCAGCTCATGCTTGCATAGCAGCACACACCCAGGTGCATGCAGCTCATGCATGCACAGTAGCACAGACCTGAGTGCAGGCGCAGGCAGCTCATGCACGCACAGTAGCACAGACCTGGGCGCAGGCAGCTCATGCATGCACAACAGCACAGACCCGAGCGCAGACAACTAATGCATGCACAGTAGCACAGACCCGAGCGTGGGCGCAGGCAGCTCATGCATGTACAACAGCACGGACCCGAGCGCAGATAGCTCCAGGTGCAAATTTTAATTAACGATCACAAGCCATTGGCCTGATTCAGTAAACGGTGCTAACTTAGTTAGCACGCCTAAAGGCTTTGGGCGTGCTAACTAGGGTACTAAGTAGTTTGCACGTGCTAACTAGGATGCTAAGTAGTTTGCATGTGCTAACTACGGTGCTAAGTAGTTTACATGTGCTAACTATGGTACTAAGTAGTTTGCATGTGCTAACTACTTAGCACGTGCAACGCATGTTAGCACATGCAAAGTGGCTTTTCACAGCTAACACTTAGCACCCTTTTTTGAATCAAGCCCATTGTCTCCCAGTGTGGATAAGGATTCATATATCTCTGGCCTTTGACGGAAGCATAAGTAGTTACGTGAGTACCTGCACTGCGTGTTCCAGTACTGTATTGGCAACACCAGGGGCCATACGCAATTCACTTTTTCAAATGAGTAATCTCCTAGGAGATTATTTTTTATCTTCAATTTAAATTAATTTTCCAGCATTTTTCAGCTAAGAAAAGTACCAAAATGTAGGTGAAAGAGTACTATCAAAATTATTTTGAGTATTTTCTTGATTTCTGGTGGCGCAAAGAGCATTTTATTGACAAGTTTAAAAATACGATCTAGGTGAAAAGTCAGAAGAAAAAGTCAATTGCATATGGCCCCAGGTTTTGCACAGATGTCAGTGCATGTAATGAGTGTGTTAGGAAGTAGAGATGCTACGTAGCAGACGGGGATGATCAAAGGTAATTGCTTGATATAAACCAGGAGAGCCCTGAAGATAAGTGTTTGCTACCCATGACATTTATAGCAAGTGCACTTAAATAACAACTATTACAGGGCAGACAATGTGGCTGTTAGGAGTCCCAGACCGAGTATGGGGGGGGGGGGGGGGGCTGTTCTACTGGCCAGTGTGATGGGTGGTGGTGAGCAGGCTCCACTGGGAGACAGAGTCAGAGGATGGGCTGCATCAATGACTGGGGGATCCGGCATGGTGGCTTCCTGAATCCTTCCTAACATTGGTGGCCTTCAGGGTGAGGATCGGATGATGAGGATCCAGGGCCAGAGGATTTAGGACTGGAGGTCAGAGCTGGTGGCTGTAGTGATGTCTGTTGGCTGGCGGGTCCAGCATACTGTGTCCTGGATGGTTTGGGGGAACAGCAGTGTCATGGCTCCCCTAGATGTCATCAGTGGTGACATGACTGTTGTGGGTATCGGCAGCGGGTGGATCGTTTTCATAGGATCCCCTGAGGCTAAAGCAGCAAGGCCACACCTCCCAACATTTTACAGTAGATCTGAACACTTGCACAGGAGTGATGGAGAACACAGAGAAAGCCACCCTGTGTCCAGAGTGTCACATTCTCTTGTCTAATTCTGCCTTCTCAGCAAGTAATGAGCCAGTGTTATTTGAGCTGTCAACTGTCTGCCGAGTTGTGAGCTAATAAGTAAACACAGGAGGTTAACCTTTTCTGTGCTCCCAACAAACCAGGAAGTAACTACACTACAGCTTCTTTGTAGGAACTCTATAAGCTGTAACAAGGAAATGTTTTTGTTTAAAGGTTTGTATGCTTTTGCTTATCTTTTAGAGCAGAGAGGAAGTTCTGAGTTCAGGTGCACTTTAAGATAAGAAATAGTTACTCCTCTAAGCCACACCTCCTGTCACACCACTAATCATGCTGCCACCACACCCCTAGTCACACATACCACAAAGAATTCATATGTAAAAAGCATCGTTTTTAAAAAACTAACCACACTGTTCCTTTCTGTAGTCATTAGTTTTCCTTCATGTGAAAACTTCAAAATAAGAAACGTGCCAATTTCAAGGATGGGAATAAAGTTTGGAGTCAATTTGTACACATTTCTAAGTAGAAAACATATGTACAGTGGGTTGCAAAAGTATTCGGCCCCCTTGAAGTTTTCCACATTTTGTCACATTACTGCCACAAACATGAATCAATTTTATTGGAATTCCACATGAAACACCAACACAAAGTGGTGCACACGTGAGAAGTGGAACGAAAACCATACATGATTCCAAACATTTTTTACAAATAAATAACTGCAAAGTGGTGTGTGCATAATTATTCGGCCCCCTTTGATCTGAGTGCAATCAGTTGCCTATAGACATTGCCTGATGAGTGCTAATGACTAAATAGAGTGCACCTGTGTGTAATCTAATGTCAGTACAAATACAGCTGCTCTGTGAGGGCCTCAGAGGTTGTCTAAGAAATTATTGGGAGCAACAACACCGTGAAGTCCAAAGAACACACAAGACAGGTCAGGGATCAAGTTATTGAGAAATTTAAAGCAGGCTTAGGCTACAAAAAGATTTCCAAAGCCTTGAACATCCCACGGAGCACTGTTCAAGCGATCATTCAGAAATGGAAGGAGTATGGCACAACTGTACACTTACCAAGACAAGGCCATCCACCTAAACTCATAGGCTGAACAAGGAGAGAGCTGATCAGAAATGCAGTCAAGAGGCCCATGGTTACTCTGGATGAGGTGCAGAGATCTACAGCTCAGGTGGGGGAATCTGTCTATAGGACAACTATTAGTCATGCACAGTACATAGTTGGCCTTTATGGAAGAGTGGCAAGAAGAAAGGCATTGTTAACAGAAAGCCTAAGAAGTCCCATTTGCAGTTTGCTACAAGCCATGTGGGGGACTCGGCAACCATGTGGAAGAACATGCTCTGGTCAGATGAGACCAAAATGGAACTTTTTGGCCAAAATGCAAAACGCTTTGTGTGGCAGAAAAGGAACACTGCACATCACTCTGAACACACCATCCCCACTGTCAAATATGGTGGTGGCAGCATCATGCTCTGGGGGTGCTTCTCTTCAGCAGGGACAGGGAAGCTGGTCAGAGTTGATGGGAAGATGGATGGAGCCAAATGCAGGGCAAACATGGCAGAAAACCTCTTGGAGACTGCAAAAGACTTGAGACTGGGGCAGAGTTTCACATTCCAGCAGGACAATGACCCTAAACATAAAGCCAGGGCAACAATGGAATGGTTTAAAACAAAACATATCTATGTGTTAGAATGGCCCAGTCAAAGTCCATCTGTGGCAAGATCTGAAAACTTCTGTTCACAAACGCTGTCCATCTAATCTGACTGAGCTGGAGCTGTTTTGCAAAGAAGAATGGGCGAGGATTTCAGTCTCTAGATGTGCAAAGCTGGTAGAGACATACCCTAAAAGACTGGCAGCTGTAATTGCAGCAAAAGGCGGTTCTACAAAGTATTGACTCAGGGGGGCTGAATAATTACGCACACCCCACTTTGCAGTTATTTATTTGTAAAAAAGGTTTGGAATCATGTATGATTTTCTATTCACTTCTCACATGTACACCACTTTGTATTGGTCTTTCACGTGGAATTCCAATAAAATTGATGCATGTTTGTGGCAGTAATGTGACAAAATGTGGAAAACTGTATATTTACATAAATGTTCAGTCCTGAAAGGGGGACAAATAATGAGACGGGACAGAGGGAACTGGTTCCAAAAGAGGGACTGTCCCTCTTAAAAAAGGACAGCTGGGAGCTATGAGCAAGGCAGCTGGATAGCCCACAGTGGTTGTTGGGTCGGGGCAGCAGCAGAGGGTTCCAAGGACGTGGTGAGTCGCCGGATCTGGAGTGCTGCGGTGCTGAAGTCTGGAGTGCACAGATCTGCACAACAGCACACTGACGTGGGGAGCAGGGGGAGATCAAAAGAGGGTAGTTGCATACCTCTTATATTTTTGAGATAAGAAAGATGGACACTTGCTGCACCCCCAACCACAACCCCGTTACATCCCTAGTCACGCATACCATAAAGATTTCTGTTTCATTATGTTTAGAAAAATATGATGTTTATAATTCACACCACACTGGTCCTTTCTATGCTGGTTCATTTTTCTTCATATTAACATTTTAAAATGTGAAATATATCAATTTAAAGGATGGGAATAAAGTTTAGAGTCAATTAAACGCATGCTTTAATAGAGAAATACATATATTTACATAGATCTGTACATTAGACCTGAAAAAGGAACAAATGAGGAAGAAAGAGGGACAGGGTACCAAAGAGGGACTGTCCCACCAAAAGAGAGACAGTTGGGAGCTATGTAGTTGGGTAGGGCGATTGGGGGGCGGTAATGGGCCCAAAAAAAGAGAAAGGGCCAGAGTCCTGTGGCTGTCATGAATGGGGCCAACCTGCTCAAGCTTGTCCTGCAAATATCTGTTCCACAACACGAGGCTGCAGTTAGCCTATTCACCACAAGAGGGAGAATTCCTCTCTTCCAGGTGGAACGCACAGAAAGGAGAATATGAAGCCAAAGACAGGAAGTGATGCTATACAGGAAGGACGGGGGAGAGGAGGAGACGTTGTTGGAAGAGGTAATCTGTTGGAAGAGGTAATCGTTTGATTGTTATTATATATTGAGCAGAGCAGAGGTTGGGGTGGACATACATTGTTACACAGTAGGTCATAGAATACCTGTCACTATCCTGATCATCCCCCTTGAAGTAATTGCCATACCAGAGACTTTTATATGACTGCTGTGACTTGTTTGCCAGTTTTCTAGTGCCCCTGTTCCGACCTGATAACCTACAATTTGCCTACATCCACTATCAAACGTATACCAGGAGGGTTGGGGTTATGTGCCATAGATTATGGCTGGCATCTCACCTTCCTAGTAATAATTCAGTCACATCACAGAGACAAGAGAAGATGTATATGGAATATAGCCATGTCAACACGGCCAAAACAGTGGAGATGGTCATTGATTTCAAGAAGCATGCCAGCAAGCATCCCTCCCCCGATATACATTGAGGGCGCTGAGGTCGCTAGGGTTCCCAGTGTCCGCCTTCTGGGAACAACCATCTCTGATGACCTGACCTGGAGGGCAAACACTACCGCAACCCAGAGGAAAGCGCAACAAAGACTCTTCTTCCTTCGCCAACTAAAGAAGTTCGGCATGGCCCATGAACTTCTGAGGTCCTTCTACTCAGCTACAATCGAGTCGGTCCTCTGCTCATCCATTCTGGTCTGGTTTGCTAGCTGCACCGCCAGCGACAGATATAATCTCCAGAGGGTCATCAGCTCAGCGGAGAGGATTATCGGAAAACCCCTCCCCCCTCTAGATCTCATCTATAACACCAGACTGCGTAATAGAGCACTGAAAATTGTGGGCGACCCCTCTCGTCCTGGTCACAGGTCTTTCAGCCGACTCAAACTGGGCCGGAGGTTTCGGTCCATCCCTGTTAAGACCACCAGGCGCATGAACACTTTTTTTCCCACAGCCGTTAGACTCTTGAACTCTTCCCACCCCTCTAACCCCCCCACCCTGCTGCCATCTACGGCCTAAGACCTGACTTTGGCTGCGGCCGCTCTTGCTTGCTTACTGCTGGCCTAGTTGCACTAGTTTCACTACCTTCTGCTACACACTGTAACTCCTGATGGAACTGTAACTGCGCTACTGCAAATGTTGTATTACTCCTGTTCTGTTGTATCGCTCGTGTTCTGTTGTACTTCTCTGCATTATTTTGTTGTTGTTGTATTATTACTATCTCTGTGTTATTACTAACTCTGCGTTACTACTATCTCTGTGCCAATCAATGTGCCAAACCCAATTCCGGGCACGGTCCAACCGTGCTTGGCGAAATAAATTCTGATTTTGATGTCCCCCCAGTGCTGGCATCTCACCTTCCTAGTAATAATTCAGTCACATCACAGAGACAAGAGAAGATGTATATGGAATATAGCCATGTCCCTCCAGTGCCGGCATCTCACCTTCCTAGTAATAATTCGGTCACATCACAGAGACAAGAGACGATGTATATGGAATATAGCCATGTCCCTCCAGTGCTGGCATCTCACCTTCCTAGTAATAATTCAGTCACATCACAGAGACAAGAGAAGATGTATATGGAATATAGCCATGTCCCTCCAGTGCTGGCATCTCACCTTCCTAGTAATAATTCAGTCACATCAGAGACAAGAGAAGATGTATATGGAATATAGCCATGTCCCTCCAGTGCTGGCATCTCACCTTCCTAGTAATAATTCAGTCACATCACAGAGACAAGAGAAGATGTATATGGAATATAGCCATGTCCCTGCAGTGCTGGCATCTCACCTTCCTAGTAATAATTCACATCACAGAGACAAGAGAAGATGTATATGGAATATAGCCATGTCCCTCCAGTGCCGGCTGCTCACCTTCCTAGTAATAATTCAGTCACATCACAGAGACAAGAGAAGATGTATATGGAATATAGCCATGTCCCTCCAGTGCTGGCATCTCACCTTCCTAGTAATAATTCACATCACAGAGACAAGAGAAGATGTATATGGAATATAGCCATGGCCCTCCAGTGCTGGCATCTTACCTTCCTAGTAATAATTCAGTCACATCACAGAGACAAGAGAAGATGTATATGGAATATAGCCATGTACCTCCAGTGCTGGCATCTCACCTTCCTAGTAATAATTCACATCACAGAGACAAGAGAAGATGTATATGGAATATAGTCATGTCCCTGCAGTGCTGGCATCTCACGTTCCTAGTAATAATTCACATCACAGAGACAAGAGAAGATGTATATGGAATATAGCCATGTCCCTCCAGTGCTGGCATCTCACCTTCCTAGTAATAATTCAGTCACATCACAGAGACAGGAGAAGATGTATATGGAATATAGCCATGTCCCTCCAGTGCTGGCATCTCACCTTCCTAGTAATAATTCACATCACAGAGACAAGAGAAGATGTATATGGAATATAGCCATGTCCCTCCAGTGCCGGCATCTCACCTTCCTAGTAATAATTCACATCACAGAGACAAGAGAAGATGTATATGGAATATAGCCATGTCCCTCCAGTGCTGGCATCTCACCTTCCTAGTAATAATTCACATCACAGAGACAAGAGAAGATGTACATGGAATATAGCCATGTCCCTCCAGTGCCGGCATCTTACCTTCCTAGTAATAATTCAGTCACATCACAGAGACAAGAGGAGATGTATATGGAATATAGCAATGTCCCTCTAGTGCCGGCATCTCACCTTCCTAGTAATAATTCAGTCACATCACAGAGACAAGAGGAGATGTATATGGAATATAGCCATGTCCCCCAGTGCTGGTATCTCACCTTCCTAGTAATAATTCAGTCACATCACAGAGACAAGAGAAGATGTATATGGAATATAGCCATGTCCCCCCAGTGCTGGCATCTCACCTTCCTAGTAATAATTCAGTCACATCACAGAGACAAGAGGAGATGTATATGTAATATAGCCATGTCCCCCCAGTGCCGGCATCTCACCTTCCTAGTAATAATTCAGTCACATCACAGAGACAAGAGAAGAGGTATATGGAATATAGCCATGACCCTCCAGTGCTGGCATCTCACCTTCCTAGTAATAATTCAGTCACATCACAGAGACAAGAGAAGATGTATATGGAATATAGCCATGTCCCCCCAGTGCCAGGATCTCACCTTCCTAGTAATAATTCACATCACAGAGACAAGAGAAGATGTATATGGAATATAGCCATGTCCCCCCAGTGCCGGCATCTCACCTTCCTAGTAATAATTCACATCACAGAGACAAGAGAAGAGGTATATGGAATATAGCCATGTCCCTCCAGTGCCGGCATCTCACCTTCCTAGTAATAATTCACATCACAGAGACAGGAGAAGATGTATATGAGATATAGCCATGCCCCTCCAGTGCTGACATTTCTTCCTTCTGTCCCTAGTAGTGCCATATTATTATTAATTGGATTTATATAGCGCCAACATAATATGCAGCACTGTACAATAAATTAGGTTTACAGACATTGCAAAGGACTAAAACCAAGAAAAAACACTGCTGGTTGGCAATATATAGTTACCAATCTCATGCACACCCCCTCTGTGCATCCCAGTAGAATCTTGGGGGTGTTCTCCCTATACAGTCAATATCAGTGGGCAATAAGCCAGTCAATTGCTCTCAAATGTTAATAGAGTCAATGTTACTAGTGCATAAAACGTCCTAATCCCAGATTCATCAGCACTATTTAGTTCCACCAGGTGCTGTTTCTTTACTCCCAAGGGTGTATATAGACCAGTAGTGTATTGCCCCCCCCCCCCCCCCCCCCCCCCCGACAGAGGCTAACTCACCATTTGGTTGGACTCAGCCAGTCAGATGGCGCTTTGAGGGCACTTTTGGCGGCCCTCAGCCTTCATCGATCACAGAACCTCTCGTCCCCCAACATGCCAGCAATCTGGAGCGATGGGCACTCCCACAGTAGACTTACGCAAGTCAATTGGATCAGCAAAATTTACTTTATTCACAGCTCCAACAAATTGCAACACGTTTCACGGGTCTATGCCCGCTTCGTCAGGCTATACAGCAAGGGTCTCAAACTCGCGGGCCATTTGCGGCCCTCGATACAATATTTTGTGGCCCTTGCCGGCAAAAGCTTCCTTATAGTTCGCTTCAGTGCTCCCAAGTAATTCGCCGCATCCCTGCCGCTAAACGATCCAAATTGCCCGGGGGGCAATCCGCAGGCATTTCCTGGAAGGGGCAGAGCTTTCAGCTTTAGCTCTGCCCCTCCTGACGTCAATCGCCGCACGGATCGCCGCCTCTCCCCGCCCCTCTCTGTGAAGGAAGAGTGAGAGGGGCGGGCAGAGGCGGCGATGCGCCGCGATTGTGAAACTCCTTATGCGGCCCAGCCTCATCCTGACTTTGCCTCCTGCGGCCCCCAGGTAAATTGAGTTTGAGACCCCTGCTATACAGGGAGCAGTTCTGCCTGTCTGTCATTTTCTTCCCTGCTTTCTATTTGGTTCTATCCCCATCCATCCTTTCTCCCTCACAGGCTGCTTCCAGCATCTCCTGGCTGGGGCAGTCTTATGGTTTGGTAACGCGGGTTCTCTGCTTTCTGCAGTGGCAGGACAGTGTGGATTGGTGGGGAGTGTTCACTGCCACTGCAGAAAGCAGAGAACCGGCGTTACCAAACCATAAGACTGCCCCAGCCAGGAGATGCTGGAAGCAGCAAAGTCCAGCAAACACAGCTCAAAAGGCTCTAGGCTACATGCAATTAGATGTGAAGTAATAAAATATGATTGTAGAGGGTGGTACTAATGGAGTCCAAGGACCTTCCAAAGGAGACAAAAAACAAGACAGGGACACCGGGAGCCCCTGATAGTGTAGCATGTTGAGGGTATGGGACACTCAACGACAGTATGTGCAGAATACTCACAAGAATAGGCTGCAAGACCAGCAACCACAGTGTAACGGCTGGTGAGGAAAGCAACCACAGTGTAACGGCTTGTGAGGAAAGCAACCACAGTGTAATGGGTGGTGAGGAAAGCAACCACAGTGTAATGGCTGGTGAGGAAAGCAACCACAGTGTAATGGCTGGTGAGGAAAGCAACCACAGTGTAATGGCTGGTGAGGAAAGGAACCACAGTGTAATGGCTGGTGAGGAAAGCAACCACAGTGTAATGGCTGGTGAGGAAAGCAACCACAGTGTAATGGCTGGTGAGGAAAGCAACCACAGTGTAATAGCTGGTGAGGAAAGCCCGTCCTCACTGGCAACCACAGTGTAACTGCTGGTGAGGAAGGCAACCACAGTGTAATGGCTGGTGAGGAAAGCAACCACAGTGTAATGGCTGGTGAGGAAAGCAACCACAGTGTAATGGCTGGTGAGGAAAGCAACCACAGTGTAATAGCTGGTGAGGAAAGCAACCACAGTGTAACGGCTGGTAAGAAAAGCAACCACAGTGTAATGGCTGGTGAGGAAAGCAACCACAGTGTAATGGCTGGTGAGGAAAGCAACCACAGTGTAATGGCTGGTGAGGAAAGCTACCACAGTGTAATGGCTGGTGAGGAAAGCAACCAGAGTGTAATGGCTGGTGAGGAAAGCAACCAGAGTGTAATGGCTGGTGAGGAAAGCAACCACAGTGTAACGGCTGCTGAGGAAAGCCCGCCCTCACTCAGGTTCTTTAGTCTTTGTTAATGTAGGTTGCTCTCCAGGAAAAGAAAAAGGGGTGTGAGGGTTCCAAGGAACCGACATACACAGTCACATATTTTTATGTTCGTCTATTTTGCATACTGAGGAGTGCCAATGTTTTTTATTGTTTCAGACACTTTTGTATTTTGATCTGAGGAAGCGGACTGTGATCCGCGAAATGCGTTATCATTCAAGTGTCTGGTTTATATTAAAAAATAATTATTACTTTTTTTGGGCTACCCCCTACTTTTTAGAGGTAAGCCTATTTATGTATGTTTTATCCAGCTTACATTATCCCTTCCCCACATCACATCTTGGGGCGCCTCCTCCCTCCCAGTAAAATGTAAATGTGTGCTTTGTGTATTTGTACATAGCATTGCACTGTTGTATAGCACCTCCTGATGAAGCCTTTCCAGCATTTTTGTATGAAGGTCAGTATTAGTGCGACTCAGGTGATGAGTGATTAGTCCATTGCACAGGTCCAGACATATACCTGTGCAGCAAGTCAGCCTGTGTGTTATCCTCTGATAGTGTACTACACATATGAGATAGGAGGGGGATAGCAACACCCCACGTTTCTATTCATACAGACATTGTTGTGTGAGTGTGTGCGGGGGGGGATAAGCAAATACCCCCCTTCTGTCTCTTGAGATTTCAGGGTGCACACTATTCCTATGAAGGGCTGTGTATTCATGTACCACCCTCAATCATATTATGATTTTTTTACTAATAAAGTATATCGTAACTTTTTAAGTACTTTTAGTGGGCTAGTCCAATAGGACCCAGTTTGCAAGTGACAAATAGCGCCAGGTACTAACATGATAAAAAAAATTGGTAATTAACAATAACAGAATTCAGCCTTTTTATTATTACATATTTTTGCGGTATTTACCTCTAACATAACTATTTACTAGTTAAAAGGCCCGTTGATTGAATAACAGGTGTAAGGCCTCGGCTGCGACCCTCGAAATGTGCGCATGTTTGTGCTCCTGGGCATGCGCACAACCGAGATGCAGGAAGACACACACATGCCCACCCATCCTCCTTGCTGTTTGAAGTCCGTCTGCATTCCGTGCATGCGTAGCGGGCACAATGTAAGGACACGGGGACACAGGAGGATGCAGCGACAGGGCTATTATTATATAGGATGCACTGTCACTGACATGTTACTGCACTTTTATCACTTTATTTCCACCAAGGTCATTTCAGGGGAGAAACCTTGTGAATGGGAACTTGGTCCTGCTGCAGTCAGTAACTTTCTGACATTTGGTTACCAAATGTGGTAACTCATTGAGTGTTGAGGCCATGGAGGTGGTAAAATTGGTTAATCTAAACTGGATGTATCTAATGGTGGCCGTACATCAGGCGACTTGCTACCGACCATCCGAATCAACAATTGGTGCCACCAATTACATGCCTGATTGAGGATGTGGCCAATTTCACCCTCAAATTGGTTGAATGGTTGGATTTGGACACTGCAAATCCGTTTTGCGATTCTGATTCCAATTTGCAATTCCGATTTTCCCTGAATACAATCAACAGAAAAACGGAGGAAAAAACGCAGCATGCAGTAACGATAAAAAATCGGAATCGGATGTACAAATCGTAATTGCATGGAGTGTGCAGGGAGCCTTAATCAGGCATGCAAGATGTAGGGCTGACATGCTGAATCGGGTGTGTGGCGGTAATGGTGTGACATTGGGGTGTCGGGAATGTGCAGGAGACCACAGCTTATGGGATATTATCAACCCCAGCAAATGTTCTTTTCTGTGCTCTGTTTATTACTGCTAATATCTTACGGCTATAATCTGTTATCCTTTTCAGAAGTAAGATCTGAGCTCAAACAAGAGACGTATGTGAAGAGTGATCAGCAGTCTATGGAGAAGGGTAACATGATGAGGACAATTAAAGAGGAAGAAGAAGAGAAGTATTTAAGGAGTGATCAGCAGTCTATGGAGGAGGGTGACATGATGGGGACAAGTAAAGAGGAAGAAGAAGAGACGTATGTGAGGAGTGATCAGCAGTGTATGGAGAAGGATATTATGAAGGTGACAATTAAAGAGGAAGAAGAAGAGACCTATGTGAGGAGTGATCAACAGTCTATGGAGGAGGGTGACATGAGTACATATAAAGCGGAAGAAGAAGAGACCTATGTGAGGAATGATCAGAAATCTATGGAGAAGGGTGACATGATGGGGACATATAAAGAGGAAGAAGAAGAGACGTATGTGAGGTGTGATCAGCAGTCTATGGAGGAGGGTATTATGAAGGTGACAATTAAAGAGGAAGCTGAAGAGACATATGTGAGGAGTGATCAGCAGTCTGCAGAGGAGGGTGTGATGATGGTGACAAAGAAAGAGAAAAAAACACTTTCAGGGGGCAGAACAGGTGAGTAATCAATATTGAATATGTTTTTAGTTATGACTGTGTCACTGCTCACAGACTGGCCATATTAGGAGTTATAATGCAAGGATCAGTGTTGTGCCGGTAAATAGTAAATTCAACAGCAGCTAATTTAAAAATGGTAGTAGCACCCTCTCCCATAAAAATACAATATTGTAATAATCCAAAAAAGTGCTAAGTGCATAAATACCATTATGTAACAAATTATCCAAATAAAATAAAGTGTGGTCCAGAGAATTTGCTTTTTATCCTCCCATGTGAGAATATGAAGTGTGCAATAACAGTAAATTCATAAATAGACAATAGTAGATATATCGGTACACACCTACAGTCACTGGCACATTCAGACTACAACCACCTCCACTCACTGCAGTGATAAAATGAACTGGGAGGGTGCTGAAGAAGTGTCCAAAAACAGCAAATGGTAAAAAGCAAAAATTTTAAAGCAAAAATATGCAATTAACCTACTAATAAACAACATTATGCAATTAGCCTGATAATGAACTCTGCAGGCTTCTTTGAAAGAATCATCAACCATTAAAGAGAACCTGTAACTAAGGTAAGAACCTGTAACCGAGGTAAGTACACCCTGGGGTGTACTTACCTCGGGAGGGGGAAGCCTCAGGGTCCCAATGAGGCTTCCCCCACTCCTGTAGCTGCAGGCAATCCAGCGCTGGCTCCCCAGAAGTGTCCCGGAATCCTCCCTCGACAAGCCTGACAAGCGCTGATTTATTTACCTTTCCTGGCTCCAGCGGGGGCGCTGTTGTGGCTCTCCGCACGGAGAAAAATAGCCGCTCTACTGCACAGGCGCAATCGGCTATTTCTGCCTATCCCTGAGCAGAGAGCTGATACTGTGCCTGCGCGGGAGCCGGGAAGGTAAATATTTACATCCCCGCTGTTTGGGGAGCTTTATCGCCGCCGCCGTGGGACCGAAGAGGAGGGGGGAAGCCTCAATAGGATCCGGAGGCTTCCCCCATCCGAGGTGAGTATCCCCCAGGGGAAGTTTTTCTCATTACAGGTTTTCTTTAAAAGTACTTAAAAGTAGTTTAGCAGTTTGTAGTCGTAGCACATTTAGTGCAAATCTTATGCAGGATGATGCAGCTCAGATTGCTTTTCCTTTTGTGCGGGTGAGTCAAAGTCACTAGCTTAAAGTAAGGCAATGAGTGGATATTCACTAATAGAATGTGATGACGTTCAAAGGTAGTTAATACACAGGAATCCTGTTCAGAGAATAGGTAAAAGCAAGACGTTTTCAATCAGGATGATACCATTTATTGGCTAGCTTAAAAGAATAAGCGTAAAGGTGCGTACACACGTCTGATTTTATGCCTGATTGTCGTTCAAATCGGACGTTTGAACTTGTCATTCAAACAATAAGTCGTTCAGACTCCTTGTACACACAGACAACAAAATGTTTGTAATGCTAATTACAGCTAATTTACATGTCGTTTGACTGGTCAATGGACTGGATAGAACAATGGACCAGATCAAATGACTGATCAAACAACTTGTTGTTTGAATGTCTTTAAAGGCACATACACAAGCCATACTTTAGCAAACGACAGGTCCATCAGACCCTACCGCTGGGCGGACGTTCAGCCGACAGTAGGACATGTATACAGTCTAGACACAAATGAGGGGGAATTACACAGGCTAAACTCACTAAATACATACAGGGTGCATTTCTCTCCATTTTCCTTCTGTCCTGTGCAAGAGTTCAGATGCACTTTAATGAAGCCTATACTAATATAGAAAGACATGCAAAAGTGTGCCATGCCTTTATCCCAATAATACAATGCAGTTTGCAACCATAGTCTCAGATTATAGATGCAGCAATTAACTCGATAGAACACTGATCATAAATAAAATTGCACATGAGTCACAATGCTAACAGGTAATATAAAACTTTATTGCACAAATAGGTATAGACATCCACAAACAGCCTCAGATTTGCCGGTAAGCCAGGCCAGGACCTCATACACTAAAACCAATTAAAATTGATGAATTACGTCTGCCACCAGCTTTATATTCAAGTGTAACTGTCGGGCATAAAATCAAAAATCATTTCTTCATTTTAATCTGGTAAACAAGTAATAAGGATGCAAACCTGGCAATCCAACAGTTAAAATCACTATCACTTTTTTTGTTGATAAATGATCATTCCCCAGTGTACTTGACTCTTATTTGGTACACAAAAAGGAAGTTGCAGGGCATTCTGGGTTGCCTTTTTTTGCTTCATTATTTCCCCTCAGACTTAACTAATGCAGCCTGATTGGTTGAAGCCTCTTTCCCTCCGGTTTTCCCCTCCCACACCTCTGTTCCTCTCTGATTGGCCAATATTTCTCAATGTAGTTTCTACTGCAGAGCTGGGAGGGAGTGTGTGAAGACTGGGAGGGGGGCAGGCCATGATACACAGACAAAGTAAGGGAGGAAATAATGTCAGGATTGGCTTCAAGATAGAGTCAAAATGGAGAATCCTAAGAAGGATTTTCTCTTTTTTTTTTTTTTTTTTACTATTGAAAAATCACTAAAATCAAAATGTGGACAGTGCAATACATGTTATGTAAGTAAAGCACGTATTTATCTACTTATATATGTGTTTGTTTGTTTTTCTGAGATAGTATTGCTGACAGCTCCTCTTTCAATTGTCTCCCAGCAAACACTTAAAGGGAACCTGAAGTGAGGAAAATTAATTAAAATAAACACATGATGGAGCTGCAAGTGAATATTACATACTAACCTCACCATCAGTTCCTCTCAGAAGCTCACCATTTTCTTCTTACAGTGATCCCCTCCAGTTCTGACAATATTTTGTCAGAACTGAAATATACCAGTTGCTGTCAGTTATATATCAGCAGCTGTCAGTTACAACTGAATGTGCAAGGTAATGTCCATGTTTCCCTATGTCTCAAGTGGGTGATATGACAGTTTAACAGTGTGCTGACCAGGAAGCTGTTAGGGGGTAATGACCATTTTTAAAATGGAGGACGGAGAATTCCATTGATCACAGTGGACAAACGGGATGCAGGAGAGGAGAAAGAGATTGAGTAGTAGACTACACAGGAGGTAAGTAGGACCTGTGTATGGTTATTTTCACTTTTTATTTTCAGTTCAGGTTCTCTTTCATAATGATCTATAATTGGCATGTTTTCCCCATAGGGTTATATTAGCAGCACACTCATGCCTGTGCATTCATACACGCACTCACACTGCCTTATAATATAATACAGCGTTTGGAGGGCCCCTTAAACAATGTTATGGGGAGCAAATCCAGGGAGTTGTTGCCTCATTATGCCATAAGGGAAAGTCAGATGTATGGATCACAGTTCCTTGAGCAGATATTACCTCATGGATCACAGTCCATCTAAGGCTAGACAGGCGCACTGATAGTGAGAGGGGCTGACTGACTCGCTGGTAGACTCACTGCCACTCTGCAGCTTCAGCTCCCTCAATTCACGGGTCTTCACAGTTAGTAATTGGCGGCCAGCATATGTACTTTTCTCCTGCATCTGTGCGTACAGCAATAACCTTCCGGGGCTCACATCACCCTCTTGGATCAGCCACGCTGTTGGCACTGTGATCATGTGGACTAGGTGTGCTGGGATGCTGGTTGGTGCAAACTCCGTCCACCTACATGTTTCACAGCCAATTGGCTGCTTTGTCAGGGCCGTAGCCCTGATCCTTAATAAAGCCCCCCCTCCTCCTGGTACCAGTGGACTGAGCTATCAGGACATTATTTTGTGGAGTATTTGTGCTGTTAGTGTGGAGCGCTGTACTCATTATATAGACTTATCATTGTGTTTATGTAAGTGAGAAGCACACCCAGATAAGCTATGCTGTTATTTCTATACATGAGTGAGGCTGGGACATTCCAGCCATTTATTTCATGTTTGGGAGGTGGGTAGTGCACTAAATGTATTATATTATAACACTACACAATGGTAATAAGAATGTGTAAGGGACACCACACTGCTCTACAAACAGAACACAGATCTCTTGCTATAAGTACATACAGGTCTGTTGTCACAGGAGTAACACATTGCTTCCATTGTCTCATCAAGCTCTGCAACTTACTGCGTTTCCATGTATGGGCAATTCTTTAGGTGTAGGGAGGTCAATGAGGTGCAAATGTCTTACTTGTATGCAAATGTATTACAAATTTGTATGCAACTAATCACATTTGTCAGGAAATGCATTTCATTGGCTGAACTCCAAGCTACTTAAAATTTGCATGCAAGGCAGTTCTTGTCATGTGATTGGCTGCCTGTAATGGGCACAACCTTCTGCAGTTCTCTGTCAGGCTGATAATTAGTGGTGGTCAGTGACATGCCAATAAGGCCTGGGACCCACTAGCAGACCTAATCTAAGCACTTGTGATTATAAAAGCTCTTGCTAATGTAATGCTATAGGTGATATCCCATGTGATGGATGTGATTTTTTTTTTTAATCCCTCATAGCATCACATTAGCAAGAGCTTTACAAATCACAAGTGCTTAGAAAAGTGCTGCCCGTGGGTTCCAGGCCTAATTCTAAAATGGTGCAAATTGTATGCTAATTTTATGCAAAGTTATGCAGCTGCTGCATCTGGTTCATTTCCAAATTGCATAAACTTTGCATCAACTTGGAATTCTCAGCAGCTCACTGACCATCGCTAATAATAATCGTTCTTCCCCTCAGATTTCTTGAACAGGAAGTGATGATGTTTCTATTTGCAGGGTGGAGTCCCGGCATCAGGAACCTCTCAGAGGCTCGTCTCTCTGTATCCACAGACTGTACAACGGATGATGATTTCACTGGACAAGAGTCTACTGCAGATATCCTGGTTACTCCAAATACTCCCCCAGACTCCCCTCACCTGTCTAACCCTGAGGGGCCTCACACCCAGCACAGCTTTCACCCTGCTGGAGGGTCTTATTCTTGTTCCATTTGTGGGAAATGTTTTGTTTCTAAATCAGAGATTGTTCTACATAAGAAAACAACTCACTTTAGAGAGAAGCCTTATGTATGTGCTGAGTGTGGGAAATGTTTTGTACAGATATTACATCTTGTCAGACATGAGAGATCTCACACTGGTGAGAAGCCCTTTTCATGTGCTGAGTGTAGGAAATGTTTTGGTGGGAAATCGGACCTTGTCAAACATGAGAGAACTCATACAGGTGAGAAGCCATATTTATGCACTGAGTGTGGGAAATGTTTTGGTAGGAAATCGCAGCTTGTCATACATGAGAGGTCCCACACTGGTGAGAAGCCCTTTTCATGTGCTGAGTGTGGGAAATGTTTTATTAGGAAATCACAGCTTGTCAGACATAAGAGAACTCATACTGGTGAGAAGCCCTTTTCATGTGCTGTGTGTGGGAAATGTTTTGTTCAAAAACCACAGCTTGTCGTTCATGAGAGATCTCACACTGGTGAGAAGCGCTATTCATGTAGAGTGTGTGGAAAATGTTTTGGATCTAGAACAGGCCATTTATATCATGAGAGATCTCACACTGGTGAGAAGCCCTATTCATGTGCTAAGTGTGGGAAATGTTTTTTTGGGAAATCAAACCTTCTCAGTCATGAGAGAACTCACACCGGTGAGAAGCGATATTCTTGTGCTGAGTGTGGGACATGTTTTGTTCAAAAATCGGATCTTGCCAGACATGAAAGATGTCACACTGGTGAGAAGCCCTTTTCCTGTGCTGAGTGTGGGAAATGTTTTGTTCGGAAATCACATCTTGTCACTCACAAGAGATCTCACACTGGTGAGAAGCCCTATTCATGTAGAGAGTGTGGGAAATGTTTTGTATATAAAGCAGGCCTAATACATCATCAGAGGTCTCACACTGGTGAGAAACCTTATTCATGTGCTGTGTGTGGGAAATGTTTTGGACAGAAAGGATACCTTACTGTTCATGAGAGATCTCACACTGGTGTAAAGCCCTATTCATGTGCTGAGTGTGAGAAATGTTTTGTACGTAAATCAGATCTTGTCAGACATGAGAGATCTCACACTGGTGAGAAGCCCTATGCTTGTGCTGAGTGTGGGAAACATTTTGGGCGTAAATCACAGCTTGTCACACATCTGTGTTGATTGTAGTAACGTCTTGGTTGTAAGTGTTTTTTTTGTTTGTTTGTTTTTTTTACAATATTTCTTTTATTTCTTATACATGAAGTGCACATGGAGACATTTTATCACAGAGACCTTAATAAGTAATTTCATGCTACTCAGTATATTGGTTTGTTAAAGTGTTGAAGTCCCTGAACTGAGATGATTTGATGAGATAAACATGGGCACATATAGTACTAGATATAGTACTAGAGATAATAGACAGAACTTGCGTGAGTTCATGTTTTATATATTTAATGGCAAGTGTTATGGACTAGAGCAATGTATACATTTCAGCCCTCCTCCCATTTGGTAATAACTTTATCACTACTTATCACACTGAAATGTTCTATATCTTGTTTTTTTACCACCAATTAGGATTTCCTTGGGTGGTACATTTCGCTAAGAATTATTTTATTCTAAATGCATTTTAACAGGAATAATAAGGAAAAAAAATGGAAAAAAATCATTATTTCTTAGTTTTTAGCAATGATAGTTTTAAAGTCGATGTATTCCCAGCAAGAGCCGAATTCGGAGTAGTTTTTGGGTACTTGGAGTCAGAGTTGTCCAAAAATGCATCGACTCCGACTTCAAATAAATGTATATTTACTTAGAAGGAAAAATATGATAAAATATTCTATTTCTCAGATAATAGATACATAACTTGAATATACAGTAATAGAAGAGCTTAGTCCACAAAAATGAAATAATAAACAATCCAAAAACAGTTACATTTGCTGCTGCAATAAAGCTGTCACCGTATTTTTAAAGTCAGTTATACAAATATTACTGTGACTGTATATCTGATGTGTACACAGGAATCTTTTATATATAATAAAGAATATCTCTCCTGTAAGAATAAAGCCTGATGTGTAGTCGTGTCACTAATAGGGATGGTCAATGGGATGCAAATAATTCTGTGTTGATGCATGTTTATGCAAATTTTGTATGCAAATGGATGCAGCTTGAAAATGGACCAATCAAATTCCATTGTGTGGAAAGCGTGTTATGTTAACACCCAAATGCACTTGTTTAACCTCTTGAGGACACGGCTGTCCACAGTACAGCGCTGCTGTACTGAACAGAGGCGCTATTCGTGCTACTGACGAGCTACTGTTTGTCCCCTATCTTATTGCCTGATGAAGCGGGCTGTGCCTGCGAAACGCGTTGCATCTTTTGGGGTACCAATAATAAATTTATTTGTTTAATTCAGACAGTATTTTGAGTCTGCTTTCCGGAGGTAAGTCCACCACTGCCTCCCAGCAAATTTTAAAATTTTTATTACCTTTTATCCTGCTGGCGCCTCTGTTCTCTTACTATAATACTGTGTCCACCCCTGGTGGAGGGGTGACCTACCCCTATTTTCCTGATCTACAGAGAGCGACATCTTAATCCTGAGTGAGGACAGGTCTAATCTCCTCACCTGCATCTACAGTGGTTGCCTAAGAGGTAACCCATGTTTGTGAGTATACTCATCTCACACTTACATTTATCCACGGTTTCCAATACATACTACACTATATTGGGCTCTCGGTGTTTCTTATTTAGCAGCGCTGTACATGTAAATAGACGGCGATCACACCGTCTAACAGTCCTCGGAGACTCCGCCCCCCAAGCAGGAGATGCGCGCAGCCTGCGCGTGATCTCCTGCAAAACAGAGCCCCAGGACTTTACGCCAATCGGCGTTAGGCGGTCCTGGGGCTGCCGCCACGCCCATCGGCGTGACGCGGGCGGCAAGAGGTTAAAGTGGATCCGAGATGAAAAGCTAACTATGACAAGTAACTTGTCTATATATCTTATGTAAAGTTTAGATAGTTTACACAGCAATTCTAGCTGCAAACAGCTTCAACAGTTTCATGTTTGTTTATTCCTGTGATACAATGACAGCGGCCATGTTCTGTTTGTCACATTACACACAGGCAAGCTGCAACTGCTTCTCCAGCCCTCAGCTCACTCCCCTCTCCTGCTCCCTCCTCCTCTCCGCCTCTGAAATCTCTGGCTAGTAACACCTCCTTCTGCCCAGACTGAGCTCCCATAAGCCCTTGCTACATGGAGTGCCAATGCACTATGAGCTGTGGGCGTGGCTTGTTTAGTTTATAGGGAATTAGAGTAATAAAACATTAAAAAAAAGTATTTGGCTTGAGGAATGCCTTATAAACTATATGTAAGGAACACAATTATGCAATAAGTAAAAGTTCATCTCGGATCCACTTTAAGCAAATTACAGCTCATATAGGCTGGGTTCACATATGACATAGCGTGAAAGCTTGTGTTGACTGGCATATGCTTTTTGTGTATGTGTGTTTAGTGCGTTTTTGGTTTTTCATGCGTTTTGCATGCATTTTAAAGAGGAACTGTAACGACAAAACGGCCCCTGGGGGGTACACACCTCGGGTGGGGGAAGCCTCAGGATCCTAATGAGGCTTCCCACGCCATCCTGCGTCCCTCGGGGGTCTCGCTGTAGCCCTCCGTACAGCGGTGACGTAATATTTACCTTCCTGGCTCCTGCGCAGGCGCTCTGATGGCTGTCGGCGCCGAAGTAGGCGGAAATACCCGATCGCCGTCGGGTCTGCTCTACTGCGCAGGCGCAAGTTTCCGGCGCCTGCGCAGTAGAGCGGACCCGACGGAGATCGGGTATTTCCGTCTATTTCCGTGCCGAAAGTCGCCACAGCGCCCCCGCTGGAGCCAGCAAAGGTAAATATTGAACTGACAGTCGGCACAGTCGCCGGCTGTTCGGAGGGCTGCAGCGAGACCCCCGTGGGACAGAGGACGGCGTGGGAAGCCTCATTAGGATCCGGAGGCTTCCCCCACCCGAGGTGAGTACCCCCCAGGGGATCTTTTTGTTGTTACAGAGTCTCTTTAATGTGTTTGCAGTTCACATATACAAAACGCATATGTGTTTTGTATTTGTTTTCTTATGACATAGCGTGAAAGCTTGCGTTGTCTGGCATATGCTTTTTGTGTGTGTGTGTTTAGTGCGTTTTTGGTTTTTCATGCGTTTTGCATGCATTTTAATGTGTTTGCAGTTCACATATACAAAACGCATATGCGTTTTGTATTTGTTTTCTTATTGTTTTTATACAAATCAATAGGAAAACAACAGGAAGCGGAAGTACATCATAAAACTTTATTAAAAAAAAAAAAACGCATCAAAAAGGGAAGGAGACAGGCAGCACCTGTTATTGTCTCACTGGTTGTGGACCAGCATACAAGCGCATATTTTTCTCGGGGTTCCCATTGATTGGGCCCCTGGCGCTGATGTCTTGTTTATAACAATAAAACAGAAAATTGTATACTTACCTACAGGTGATTTTCGTTTCCTGTTGACTCCATGGCAGCATTACTACGGGGGTTAGCCCCGCCCCCTAACCCCCACAGGACTGGTGTCCTATAAATCTTTGCTCTGCCCACTTCCTCCTGCTTTCTTTTTACTAGTCTACCAAATCACTGTAACTTAATCAGGGTGGCCTCTCCGTATGCTGCCATGGAGTCAGCAGGAAACGAAAATTACCTGTAGGTAAGTATTACAATTTTCCGTTTTCCTATTGACTCAATGGCAGCATTACTACGGGGACTTAAAGAGAATCTGTACTGTGAAAATATTACATAAATAAAAGTACCAGCCTGTTTGTTGTCTTCTCCTAGCCCCCTCTGTGACATTTTTGCCGATCCCTGCTGCTTTCCTGGTGATAAAATCACTGTTTTATTTATTGTTTTTGGAAACAATGAAGATGGCCGCCAAACAGGAAATACATCATCAGAGCAGGTGCCTGTTTGCTGAAGCTCCTCTCAAATGTGACTTGATTGTTGCAATGTTACTCCCATGTGTTGCCTTAGCTGCTTGTCTGAACTCTGCACTGATCTCTCTCCACTCACAGTTGTTTAACCACTTGCCGACCAGTGCATTTCTGTCTGATCTGTGCTGCGTGGGCTCTCCAGCCCGCAGCACAGATCAGGATTATTCCAGGGCGATCAGACTTACCCCCTTTTTTCCCCACTAGGGGGATGTCCTGCTGGGGGGGTCTGATCGCCGCCGGCTCTCTGCGCTTTGCAGGGGGGGGCTCTTCATATCCGTCCTGCGCATTGTAGGATAGGCTTCAGCCTATCATATGCCGGCGTTCTCCGGCCAATGAGAGGCCGGGGATCGCCGATCTGCCTTACAGAACTGCTGCGCAGCAGCGCCGTATGATGTAAACAGCGGGGATTTCTTCCCCGCGTGTTTACATTTTGCCGGCGAGCCGCGATCGGCGGCTCTCCGGCTGTTCACGGAGACAGCCTCCGTGAACAGACATGGAAAGGCCGCTCGAATGAGCGGCCGTTTCCATGGAAGCCCTCAGAAGGCCAGTTTACGCCAATCGGCGTTAGCTGGTCGTCAAGAGGTTAAAAAGTCTCAGCTCCACGAGCCTTGCAGAGACTCTGGCTGTGAGCAGAGACATTGCCTGTGACTCATACACGCACAGGAGAGCCTGCAGGGGGCGTGCATAGCTTCTCCCTATCACAGCAGAGACAGTGCATTCCTCTTTGTCTCGACAAGGCTTGACAAAGAAAAGAAGATTACATATATTACAGAGACAGTCCAACTAAAAAAGGCTGCAGTAATCCAGACCAGGTTAGAACAGGTATAGGAACTTATAGGATAGAAGAAATAAGGTCGAAAATTTTGTTACAGAGTCTCTTTAACTAGCACAAAAAAGGTACAGAAGGGTGGGTAGTCAACAATAACATCAATAATAATGCTTTCAACACTTTAATCACGTAAAGAAGAACAAACAAACAGAATGTAATAAATCAGTGATTACTCTGGAAGAACAATATCGTTTTCTAGCTATCTTAACTGAGGATAATACTTCTCTTCCGAATTGGACCGTGGATAAAGCTCCTAGATTCACCTTGTAATGTTTAATAAATGTATTTTTCGGAGCCCAATTGGCAGCTGGACATATGGTTTCTGGAAACAGTTTGGATAAGGCCGCCCACGAAGCTGCTATAGATCTTGTAGAGTGCGACGTGATTTCCTGTGGCAGTGCCTTACTCATTGCACTGTAAGCGTGTCTAATCGCCTTCGCCAGCCAGTCTGCTATGGTTCTTGTAGTTGCTGGCTGGCCCTTCTTACAACCACCTGGTATGATAAATAGTCTATCCGTCCTGCGTATTTATTCTGTCCTCTGAATATATACCTTCTTGAAGATCTTGAAGAGGAGCTACGTCTTTCTCCTGAAGCAGGCTCCGCTCTCTGTAGAGTACTGCTAGTTGCGAAGAATAAATAACAGAGAATACATCTCTCAGTAACAAATAAAAAGACTTTCATCTCCGCAAAAATATTAGCAGTCTAGCCCTTACCCATCAGTATGATGCTAAGAATAAAAACAGAAGGATGGTCTTATAGTTGGTGGCTGAAGCATAAGGAACATAACCCAGGTAAAAAGTTATTTACCTTAATGGTCAGTACAATATCCAGGCTTTGGCTGAAGACCTCGCACAGATAGGCAGGGTTGAGTTGAAGCTGTTTCAATAGACGATAAGAACATCGTTGTAGGCAAATGACAGGTACCTGGAACAGTGCTCACCGCAAGACGGTGCACCGCTTACCTATGCCTGATCCAAGAGATGTTTGGCCAAGCAACCTGCTGCCGCGCCGCACTTTCTTAAATGTTCGGCGTTCTTCTTGAGAGTGCGTCTGATGACTTCCGGGTCAGGACATAAAAATGGAGAGACCGAGAGCCCAATATAGTGTAGTATGTCAATAACAATTGAATATAATGAAAAGTGAGATGTGTATACTCACAAACACGGGTTACCAGATAGGCAACCACTGTAAAGACAGGTGAGAAGATTAGACCTGTCCTCACTCAGGGTTAAGAAGTCGCTCTCTGTGGATCGGAAAGAAAGGGGTGGGTCACCCCTCCACCAAGGGTGGACACAGTATAGCAGTAAGAGAACAGAGGCGCCAGCAGGATAAAAATTGATAAAATTTTTAAAATGCGCTTGGAGGAAGCGGTGGACTTACTTCCGGTAAGCAGACATGAAAGACTGTCTGTATGAATACAAATACATTTATTGAAAAGTACCCCAAAGGTGCAACGCGTTTCACAGGCAACACCCGCTTCATCAGGCAATAATGTGGGGACTAACAGAATTTCTGCAATAATAAATAATAATTCTGTCCCAGAGTGTACATTTGCTCCGAAGTGCCCCAGAAAAAACAGCAGAAAGAGGGGCTTACACCCGCCTTGCGCCCATTTAGAGCCGGATGCGGAGCTTCACACTCGGAGGCAGTGTGTGGAAGCTGTGAGGACACAGCTCGGGTAAGAGCAAAATAACAAAATAGCATTTAAAAAAAAAAAAGCAGGAGGAAGTGGGCAGAGCAAAGATTTATAGACACCAGTCCTGTGGGGGTTAGGGGGCGGGGCTAACCCCCGTAGTAATGTTGCCATTGAGTCAATAGGAAACAAGATTGCTACAGTAGAATCTCATTATAGTAAACTCTTATATAGTAAACATCTGTATATAGTAAACTAAGTCCTCAGGTCCCATCAAATATGTCTGTATAAATACTGTATTGAATGTATGGCTAATCCCAATATAGTAAACTTCTGATATAGTAAACTACTTTTCCTGGTCCATTGCACTTTACTAAAAAGGGATTATCTGTATATGTCAATTAGGAGTCGGAGTCAGTGGAATCATAAACTGAGGAGTTGGATTTGGATGATTTTTGTACCGACTCAACAGCTGTGATTCCCAGGTAATGCCTCAGTGCTGCACCCCAAATTAGGAGATGATTGGATACAGGTGTTTGGGCTGGAGGTGAGATGCAGGAATTCTGGGGTGGAGAGGGGGACAGGTTATTGTTATATGTGTTACAATCACTGCTATAGACACCCCAATGCCTCAGTGCTGCACCCCAAATGTAAATTAGAAGGAGATGATTGGATACAGGTGTTTGGGCTGGAGGTGAGATACAGGAATTCTGGGGTGGAGAGGGGGGGACAGGTTATTGTTATATGTGTTACAATCACTGCTATAGACACCCCAATGCCTCAGTGCTGCACCCCAAATGTAAATTAGAAGGAGATGATTGGATACAGGTGTTTGGGCTGGAGGTGAGATACAGGAATTCTGGGGTGGAGAGGGGGACAGGTTATAGTTATATGTGTTACAATCACTGCTATAGACACCCCAATGCCTCAGTGCTGCACCCCACATGTAAATTAGGAGATGATTGGATACAGGTGTTTGGGCATGAGGTGAGATTATTATTATTAATTTATAAAGCGCCAACATATTCCGTGGCACTGTACAATGTAAGAAAACAAACAAGGGATACATAATGATACAGACAATGATATACATCAAATATAAACACTGATACAAGATACAGCACTGCTGATTACAATTTGATTTAACATGATGACTAAAATGTATAAATGTCTAACAGTGTGCAAGCAATTAAATTAATAACAGTCCATGACACAAAAGGGTGAGAGCCCTGCCCTTGCGAGCTTACAATCTAAAGGAATGGGGTGGAAACAAGAGGTGGGGATGTATACAGTATATGTACAGGCAGTGCGTAATTAGGTTATTTAGTGGGTGCATGGCCTAAGCTAGAGAATACGCTTGTCGGAAAAGGTGGGTTTTGAGGGAGCGTTTAAAGATTTCAAAAGTGGGAGAGTGGCGGATGTGTTGTGGAAGGGCATTCCAGAGGAGGGGTGAGGCACGTGAGAAGTCTTGTACACGTGAATGTGAGGAGGTAATTATAGAAGAGGATAGAAGAAGCTCATGTGCAGATCTGAGATTGCGGTTGGGTTGGTATCTGGAGACTAGTGAGGAGATGTACAGGGGAGAGAGATTGTGGAGAGCTTTGTAGGTTATGGTTAAGAGTTTGAACTGAATCCTTTCATTAATTGGTAGCCAGTAAAGAGCTTGACAGAGAGGGTCAGCAGAGGAAAAGCGAGAGGAGAGATGAATGAGTCGAGCAGCAGAGTTCAGTACAGAATTGAGCAGTGTTAGTCGGTTAGTTGGAAGTCCACCAAGCAATATATTGCAATAGTCCAATCAAGATATAATAAGAGCATGTACTAACATCTTGGTTGTGTCATGGGAGAGAAAAGGTCGGATACGTACTATGTTTTTCAGTTGGAAATGGCAGGAGCTGGTTAGGGAGTTAATGTGAGGAGTAAATGAGAGAGAAGAATCAAATATTACCCCCAAGCACCGTGCTTTGGGAACTGATGTTATAGACGTGTTATTAACATTTATTGTAATATCAGGCAAAGGGGTGGACAGGGATGGTGGAAAGACTATTAGTTCAGTTTTATTCATATTAAGTTTTAAGAAGCGAGAGGACATGAAAGAGGAAATAGCGGACAGGCAGTCGGGAACCCGTGTGAGGAGGGAGTTAAGGTCTGGGGCCGAGAGGTACAGTTGCGTATCGTCTGCATATAGGTGGTATTGGAAACCAAATGAGCTGATTAAGTTACCAAGACCGTGCATGTAGATGGAGAAGAGGAGGGGACCGAGGACAGAGCCTTGAGGTACCCCTACAGACAGAGGATGTGAAGAGGAGGCCTGATCTGAATAAGAAACAGTGAAAGACCTTCCAGAGAGGTAGGAAGATATCCAGGAGAGAGAGAGGTCCTTTATTCCTATAGATGAAAGGATCTGTAGGAGTAGAGTGTGGTCGACAGTGTCGAATGCTGATGACAGATCTAGAAGGATGAGTATGGAATAATAGCCTTTGGATTTAGCTGTGAGGAGATCATTAGCTACTTTGGTGAGGGCTGTTTCTGTGGAGTGGTTTGGCCGGAAGCCAGATTGGAACTGATCAAGCAAGGAATTTGCAGATAAATACTGACTTAGTTCAGCATGAATGTGGCGTTCAAGTAATTTAGATGCAAATGGAAGAAGTGACACTGGGCGGTAGTTAGCAAGTTCGGTGGGGTCTAGAGATGGTTTTTTAAGTAGTGGTGTTACAACAGCCCTCTTGAGTGAGGATGGAAAAATTCCGGTGGAGAGGGATAGGTTAAACAGTGATGTTAGGGCAGGGATGAGGGATGTGGATAGCTGTGGAATGAGATGTGATGGGATAGGATCCAAAGAACAGGTGGTTAGATGGGATTTGGAGATAAGGGAAGAGAGCGAATGTTCGGAGAGTGGAGAGAAACTGGAAAGAGAGCAGTCAACAAGAGGAGTGGAGATGGAGTTTGATGTCTGCGTGGAAAACACACTACAGATTTTTGCAATTTTATCTGTAAAGTATGTTGCAAATTCTTCAGCTGATAAGCATGAAGAAGGAGGAGGAGGGGGTGGTCGGAGAAGGGAGTTGAAAGTACTGAACAGGCGCTTTGGATTGTGCAAGTGGGAGGATATGAGGGAGGAGAAGTATGATTGTTTTGCAGAAGAGAGCGCGGTTTTAAACTTGTTCAACTCTTTTTTGTAAGTAATGAAATCCTCATTAGTATTAGTTTTTCTCCAATGGGAGATGCGGGAAATCTGGGGTGGAGAGGGGGACAGGTTATTGTTACGTGTTACAATCACTGCTATAGACACCCCAATGCCTCAGTGCTGCACCCCAAATGTAAATTAGGAGATGATTGGATACAGGTGTTTGGGCTGGAGGTGAGATGCAGGAATTCTGGGGTGGAGAGAGGGACAGGTTATTGTTATATGTGTTACAATCACTGCTATAGACACCCCAATGCCTTAGTGCTGCACCCCAAATGTAAATTAGGAGATGATTGGATACAGGTGTTTGGGCTGGAGGTGAGATACAGGAATTCTGGGGTGGAGAGGGGGACAGGTTATTGTTATATGTGTTACAATCACATGCTATAGACTAATGTGGGAAGCTGCTGCTGGAAGCTATTCTGCTGTGAGGCCTGTTGAATTCCCCACATTTGTATTGGTCCTTATGCCCCAATCTAACTCTGCAGTCTTCGCCGTGTCTCCACTTGAACAGGAGACGTCTACCTGACTACGGTTACACCTAGGCCTTAATGCGCAAGGTATGAGGACTCAGAGTGAAGGCAGAGATACTAACAGAGACCCATGGGGCAAGAACACAGACAAAGAAGTCAAAACAAGCCAGGTGTCATACACGAGAGATGCTAACATCCATTGGGCTATCCAAGGTTGGTCCACGCAGCAACACAAATGGTCAATTTCAAGCAAGGGTCTATCCAGGCAGCCGTCAAGAGTAGTCAGGGTACAGGCAAAGGTCGATCCAGGTAAACAGTTACTGTAGGTAGGTGAGCACCCGGCAACTAGCAAAGTTAACGCTACCAAAGGCAATGGACAATGAGCACAGCCAGGCTTAAATACACCATGCACCCAATCAGTGGCTGGCCACACAATCAATCCACCAATCAGACAGCACTATACCTACCTATTCTTAGTGTCAGCTGACCCCATGTATGCCAGTGCCTGAGAGCGTACACTGGAGTGGAGGAGAGACTCTCCTTCCCACCTAGACTGCCGTCACGTGCACACCAAAGACCAACAGGAATGTCACTGCCAGGAGACTGCGCCCCATACCCAGAAGTAGGTGGGACATCGCGGGCGTGCACACCAGGTAAGATCGTGACATCTGCATAATGTAACAAAATAAATCCTATTAGAATGGAAATCTGATGCATCTCCAAGTATCTCTCCTGTGATTAAAGCTGCTAATAAAGTTTTTCCTCTGGATGATGTGCTGAGTATCAGCTGTATATTGTTCCCACAGTGTGATGTGTTTTGTTCCTCTGCATGTAATGTAAGATGTACTGTTACCAAAATGGATCAATTGAATTAAGTTGAGGTAGGATATGATTGGTAGATTTTGAAGCTGCATCCATTTGCATAATCCTACATCAAGTTGAAATTATTTATATCTCACTGACCCTCTGTATCTGTCACCTACTGTATGGTGTGTAGGCATAAGCTGGAGCACATGCCACCCCCATGGAGGCACCCCTCACCTGCTGGTAAAAGGATCTTTCAATAATAATCAGTTCTCCTCCAGCACAAGCTGCATAATGTCACATATGAAGTCCTTGTGTACATCCCAACCAGGGAATGCTTCATTCTGGAAAACACTGTCTGATGCTTCTGTGCAAAGCCAGGGATCCTTAGTGACATTTACTGCAGTAACCAAGTAAGCTAGCCAACCATTCATCAATATGACCCCTTATCTGGTCACTCCTCTACCTGGTAAATGCCTCTGTACCTGTGCCATGTGCTATACTCAGACCGGACAACTAATGTCAGTTAGGGCATGATAGGAGGCTGGTGCGTAGCTGCAAGCTCCGAGCATAGTACATAGGCATGCTGCCAGCTAGTGTAGGATTGTCCAGGTAAGATATCACACTGGTGACAGCTTAATTTGGAATGTTAGTTGTAATATAATAATTTCATACAAACATGGTTATACAGTATGTCACACATGGCTCCCTGTGAGCACCTGTCAGAGCAGCCTGCGGGCAGCCAGGAGACCTCCGCCGGATGGAGCAGGTGTGGGAAGGGACCAGAAGACACAGGCTTGTTCCCCATCCCAACAGGGCAACTTTCCTTCATCTCCATCCACTCCACAAGATCCTGCCACAAAATACCAGATGCCATCGCCGACCTTTACATTACCCGGACTGCAGAGCTGACTCACAGGAAGCGGGAGCAGGGATACCCTTCAGTATGGCCAAACTGTGATGGGCGACACCACCGGGGGATGTGATAGCGCACTTGTATAGGTATAGAGCATACATGCCAAACTCCAGCCCACTGGCCAAAGTAGTGACACATGCATCCAGATAATAGAATTAGGTAGTCACTTGCCTCCAGATAAAAAAAAGCAAGTATTCACATGCATCCACATAAAAAAAATCAAGTAGTCACGTGCCTTCAGATAAAATAATAAAGTAGCTGCCTCAAGATAAAATTAATAAGCTCAAGAGCTCTCTCTCTCTCTCTCTCTCTCTAATATATATAAGTGTTCCCACTATAGATAGAGTTAAGGTGCCCCGAGATAGGTAGTAAGGTGTCCCCGTATCGGTATTAAGGTGCTCAGGAATATAGGTAGAAAGTTGCCCCCAGTATAGGTAACAAGGTTTGCCCAGTATAGGTAACAAGGTTCCCCCAGTATAGGTAGAAAAGTGTCCCCAGTATTGGTAGAAAGTTGCCCCCAGTATAGGTAACAAGGTGCCCCCAGTATAGGTAACAAGGTATCCCCAGTATAGGTAGAAAGTTGCCCCCATATACGTAACAAGGTGCACACAGTATGCTGTAGGTAGGTCACCTGTCCACCCTTTAGACCTCCAGATCGGTGTGGCGAGCCAGCGACAATCAGACCCGAGCCTCAAACCTCAGATCGGTGCTGCTCGCCGTCCCTGTTGCCTCCCCGTGGATGTACTACACACGTAGGAAGTGACTGATGACATCACTTCCTCATGTGTAGTACAGCCGTGTGGGCACTATGCGCCTTCACTTCACCGCTGATCTGTGGTGTGATACTATAACGGGGAGGCAGCGGGGACTGTGAGCAGTGCTGATCTGAGGCTGTGGTGCGCAGACAGCACAGGGGCAGGCATATAACGTCCATGAGTGCTGTAACACCCATGGCACGAGCCATGCCTGCACCCCTCAAGATACGCCTCTGTATTCTCTTATGGCATTTTATACTGTTATGCACTGAAACTCTTTTGTGTCTGCTTGCTGATTTCTCTTGCATCAAAACAATAAAAATGGTGTATGTGTGGAGTGATCCGCCTCTTTCCCAGGGACTAAGAGGAAGGAGGTGGCAACTTGTGACTGAGGAGGCTGGCTCCGTTGACACATAAAAGGAAATGGTGGACACGCCTAGCCTTCATCCTGACGAATCGCCCACTAGAGGGGCGGGAAACGCGTCGATGGGCGGAGCCTTTACACCCTGGTGACGCATCCCATGCCAAGCACTGACGGTGGGAGCGCCTCTACACGGCGTCCCACGTGCTAGCCCGACTGACACCATTGCTGGCGGAAAGGAGCCAGGCCAGCCACGGGCTGCGACCTGTCCACCGCTTATAGCGAATACCCTGGTGCAGGACCACCCGGACAAGCCAAGCCGCACACAATGATGTGGATACCCACGAGAAGATTAAAGCAGCGGAGGTGGTGAGATTGCTACAGATAACTGTTGCGCAACTTCTGGAACTGCTTGTTATTCAATAACACTTCTTGTGGCTTGCATTAACCCATGCTTTATCGCTGCTGTGCAGGTGGATCTTATGCCCTCTATGGGGAGCTTACAGCATTCTATCTATTAGAACTATGATATTCATGTCTGTCTGGGCCCGTGTGTCAGTATGCAAGGTACTGGTGTGTGTAATGCTGGCATAGCTTAGTTTGGTAGAGGTATGTTGAGCATATACAAGAGGTGTTCTGGCTCCAGCAAGAATTTTAGCTAGTTTTAGATTCTGCTGATTTTTGCATGCAATCAAGCAATTGTGTATATTTAAATTATCTGAACTTAATAAATTTGTACTATCTGGTTTAACTTATCAAGAACCCTGCCATTCTCCTTAATTTTTCAATCAAAACAATAAAAATGGTTTATGGCAAAAAAGAAAAAAAATCTGTAACTTTAGTTCTTTGACTCAGTAATCCTTTCTGCTACATAAACTTTTTATCTGCTTATATTGGTGTATTTTTTTTTACAAACCTATTTCTTTGTTGAATTATTACATTAAAGCTCCTTTCACACTGGCATAAATATGATTCCACTTAGTGGAGCGTAGCAACAGGTCCTATTAAGCACTATGATTTGTTCACATTAGTCCATTCACAAATCAGTTCTGTGTTCCTGCAAGTGGAGCGCAAGGATGCCCCACAAGATTATCTTGGACACAATGGATGGTGGTGGGAGCCAAACAATGCTGGCCTATGAGGACAGTCCATTCTCAGTAGGCTGTTCATCATATGTGTTGCCCAAGATCATCTACTTCCATCCATTTGGAACCTGGCATGCATAAAACACCGGTATACTTATCCTGAGGCCCCAGCAGAAGCATCTCAGGCTCCCATAAGTGGCATAGTAGCAGACCAATGAAAATCCTCGCTAAGGAGGGATACTTCCCATTGGTCAACTGCAACCAAACAAACAGTGTGGTCTTGCTGCTCAAACTGCAAGGTTAGTCCACCAGGGAGTCAACCAGTCCACACCCGCATCCTCCAGGGATATGTAAGAGCAAAGTCAATATAGAAGAAAGAAAGCGTGAACACTTGAGAAAGGCCTTTGGCTGAAACGTTGTGTTTTTTTAGTGGTTATGGTAGTTTTATAAATCCCCAAATTTTGCATAAATCCAGGTAAAGACCCAGGCTTTCTTCTATTTGGACTACTGCAACCAAAGGCAGCCTGAGATGTTTTTGCTGTGGCCTTGGGGTCATTATACCGTCATCTCCAGCATGCCAGGAATGAAATGCATAGCGGCAGCTAAGGCTATGCCTGTGCCATGTGCCATGCTCAACCCAGACAACTAATGTCAGGGCATGAAAGGAGGTTGGTGCGGTCCTAGAAGCTTCCGGGCATAGTACATAGGCATGCTGCCAGCTAGTGTACAATTTTCCAGTATAGCCGTTCTGTGATGGACAATACCACAGGGTGGTAGGATGCTGGTATAGAACATGCATATAGGTCTCATAATTCCCTATATATACAGGGGATGGGCAGATCTTATGGATGCCTGGATAAATCTACTGTGACCATTTGAGACACCTGAATCACCGGGCCATATCCACTGACAATGGATAAAGTGGGCAGTGGTGACAGTGTTGGGTGAATGGGATTGACACACAGCATTCAGTAATCTGTCTGTAGACCCATCAGTGGTGCTGGGGCGGTGGTCACAGACAACTGAATACCGACTGTTGCTAGTGTCTGTTGTCTTTTTAAAAAAATGGGTGGGTCTCTAATAACTACCCGCCTCCCTCCACTGATGTCACAGACCAGAAAGATGCCAATTCCTGCTGCTTCAGTTCCCCCAGACACTGGCTGCCAACACAGCCGCCACAATCTCAGGTGCTGCTGCATAGAGATGTAGCAAACGGTTCGCCGGCGAACTTTGGTGGTTCGCGATCGCCTGAGGAAGGCGAACTTTTGCGGAAGTTCGGTTTGCCCCATAATGCACTATGAGGGTCAACTTTGACCCTCTGCATCATGCTGCTGCATAGAGATGTAGCAAACGGTTCGCCGGCGAACTTTGGTGGTTCGCGATCGCCTGAGGAAGGCGAACTTTTGCGGAAGTTCGGTTTGCCCCATAATGCACTATGAGGGTCAACTTTGACCCTCTGCATCACAGTCAGCAGGCACATTGTAGCCAATCAGGCTATACTAAGCCCTGGAGCCCCACCCCCCCTTATATAAGGCAGGCTCGCCGGCCATTACACTCACTCGTCTGCCTGCTATTAGACAGACTGGGGCGAGCTGCTGCAGATTGTTCTCCTAGGGAAAGATTAGTTAGGTTCTTGGCTTCTTAGCTTGCTCCTGGCTGATTATTATTGCTTTTATAGCACCCCTCAACAGCTCTTTTCAGAGCTAATCCTGTTCTTTGTTTTTTTTTTTGGTTTTTTTTCTGTGTGTCAAACTGACACTTTTGTTGCATACACAGCCTTGCTAATTCATACTGTGTGTGCCACTGCCAGCAGCCCAGCACATTCAGTGTGTGTGACAGGGAGCTGCACATTGTACTACCCAGTACTGCATATACCTACTAGTACCTGTTGTGTTTACTTAACCCACCTCATCACTGCATATACCTAGCTTTGTGTTGAGTGAATCCACCTCACTGCATCTAACTACCTGTTGTGTTGAGTGAACCCAGCTCACTGCATCTAACTACCTTTACTGTTGAGTGAACCCAGCTCACTGCATATAGGTACCTTTACTGTTCACTGAACCCACCTCACTGCATATAACTACCTTTTGTGTTGAGTGAACCCACCTCACTGCATATAACTACGTTTTGTTTTGAGTGAACCCAGCTCACTGCATATAGCTACCTTTACTGTTGAGTGAACCCAGCTCACTGCATATAACTACCTTTTGTGTTGAGTGAACCCAGCTCACTGCATATAAGTACCTTTACTGTTCAGTGAACCCACCTCACTGCATATAACTACCTTTTGTGTTGAGTGAACCACCCCTCACTGCATCTAACTACCTTTACTGTTGAGTGAACCCACCTCACTGCATATAACTACCTGTTGTGTTGAGTGAACCCAGCTCACTGCATATAACTACCTTTTGTGTTGAGTGAACCCACCTCACTGCATATAACTACGTTTTGTGTTGAGTGAACCCACCTCACTGCACCTAACTACCTTTACTGTTGAGTGAACCCAGCTCACTGCATATAACTACCTGTTGTGTTGAGTGAACCCAGCTCACTGCATATAACTACCTTTACTGTTGAGTGAACCCACCTCACTGCATATAACTACCTTTACTGTTGAGTGAACCCAGCTCACTGCATATAACTACCTTTTGTGTTGAGTGAACTCACCTCACTGCATATACCTAGCATCCCCCCGAGATGGACAAACCAGGTAGAGGAAGAGGTAGAGGCAGACCCAGAGGAAGGCCACCTGGCACCGGCAGGTCTGTGCGAAGTGGTGTTGCTGTGATTTCGTGCGAACCTGGCCCAAAGTACTGTGCTCAGAAGAAGGCATGCGCCATCACTTCCCAAAATTGTGAGGACGTGGTTGACTATTTAACACAGAACACCTCATCTCCCGCAGCCAGTGCCACCAGCGCTAGTACAAGCACCACATTTGCTGCATTTGACACTTCTCAGGAGTTATTTGGTGGTGGTGAAATCACTGATTCACAGCCACTACTGCAACAACAAGAAGAAGGCACAGGTACACCACCTCATACGTCTGAGTTAGGTGGCGATAGTATGGACGTAACGTGTGAGGAGGGGGATGATGAACCACCTGATGTTGGTGCAGTTTTGGAGATGTCTGAGGAAAGCGAAGCTGGGCACGAGGGATTATAATGACGATTATACGGATGCCACGTATGTTCCCAATAGAGGAGATGACCAGGGGGACAGTTCAGAGGGGGAGTCAGAGAGGAGTAGGAGGAGACGAGTCCATGATAGAAGCAGAGGGAGCTCATCCTCAGAATCAGCTGGGGGTAGTGTCTGGCGCCATGTATCGCCAGCTATGGACACCCAGCCAACATGCCCTTCAACGTTAGCTGCTGATGCCACCGTAGCGCCATCACCCCAGGGGGGTTCAGCGGTTTGGACATTTTTTAACATGTGTGTCTCAGATCGGAGAAAAGCCATCTGTTGTCTCTGCCAGCAAAAATTGAGCTGTGGAAAGGCCAACTCTCACATAGGGACAAGTGCCTTACGAAGGCACCTGGAGAAAAGGAACAAACCGCTATGGCAAGAACACCTGAGGAAAAGCAGCACCCAAAATACAAGCCACCCTCCTTCTCCTCTTCCTCCTTCAGGTGCATCATCTTCTTCAGCCACTTTCTCCCTTGCACCTTCACAGCCACCCTCCTCGCCACCCCCCGTCTCTGCCCTTGAGCGGTTCCTTCTCCTCTGCCCACAGCAGTAGCCAGCTGTCCATAAAGGAAGTATTTGAGCGTCAGAAGCAAATGTCTGCCAGTCACCCTCTTGCCCGGTGTCTGACAGCTGGCGTGGCGGAACTATTAGCTCGCCAGCTATTACCATACAAGCTGGTGGAGTCAGAGGCTTTCCGTAAATTTGTGGCCATTGGGACACCGCAGTGCAAGATACCGGGTCGAATTTTTTTTTCACAAAAGGCCATACCCAAACTGTACCATGCAGTTGAGAGGCAAGTGGTGTCATCTATTGCGAAGAGCGTTGGGTCAAGAGTCCACCTGACCACGGAGACCTGGTCTGCCAAGCACAGGCAGGGCCGCTACATTACAAACACAGCCCATTGGGTCAACCTGGTGACCGATGGCAGCAAGCAGGGAGTACGTGGCTGCGCAGCGGACCAACTTGTGACAACTCCACGGCTTGCAGGCAGTCCTCCTGCCACCTCCTCTCCACCTGCTACATCCTCTTCGCTGTCGTCATCCTCCTCCTCCTCCTCCTTGGCTGGTGCCGTGATCTCCTCTCCAGCTACACAGCCCTCGCACCCCAGGGCCTATGCTGCATGCCAGGTACGACGGTGTCACGCCATCTTAGACATGTCTTGCCTCAAAGCGGAGAGTCACACTGGAGCAGCTCTCCTGGCTGCTCTTAACAAACAGGTGGAGCAATGGCTGACCCCGCACCAGCTGGAGATCGGCAACATGGTGTGTGACAACAGCAGCAATCTCATTTCCGCATTGAATTTGGGAAAGCTGACACATGTACCCTGCATGGCACATGTGCTGAATCTGGTCGTGCAAAGATTTGTGTCCAAGTACCCAGGCTTAGAGGACGTCCTGAAGCAGGCCAGGAAGTTGTGTGGGCATTTCAGGCGGTCTTACACGGTCATGGCATGCTTTGCGGACATTCAGCATAGAAGCAACTTGCCGGTGAGATGCCTCATTTGTGATAGCCCAACTCGCTGGAATTCCACCCTGCTCATGTTCTCTCGCCTGCTAGACCAGGAGAAAGCCGTCACCCAGTACCTGTACAATTACAGTAGAAGGACACAATCTGGGAAGATGGGGATGTTGTGGCCCAACAACTGGACACTGATGCGAAATGCATGCAGGATCGTGCAGCCCTTTGAGGAGGTGACCAAACTGGTGAGTCGTGCTGAGGGCACCATCAGCGACTTGATCCCCTACGCTTACTTCCTGGAGCGTGCCGTGCGTAGAGTGGTGGATACAGCTGTGGAGGAGCGTGAACAAGAACAGTTACGGCAGGAGGAGTCGTGGGAGCAATTTTCATCCGAACTAGATGTTTCCTCAACACCTGCGGCAGCACAGAGGGGGGAGGAGGAGGACGAAGAGGAGTCGTGTGGGGAAGGAGAGGAGTCAGACTCAGATGATGATGATGAGGAAGGTGTTTCTGTGGAGGAGGAAGAGGCGGCGGAAGAAGAACAACCGCAGCAGCCGTCACAGGGGGCTTCTGCTGCTCCACGTTCCCGTGGTATTGTTCGTGGCTGGGGGGAGGAAGAGGAGTTGCGTGCCGTCACTGAGGAAAAGCAAGAGGAGATGGAGAGTATGTCTGCATCCAACTTTGTGCAGATGGCCTCTTTCATGTTGCCCAGCCTGTTGAGGGACCCTCGTATCAAAAAACTCAAGGGGAATGACCTGTACTGGGTGGCCACGCTACTAGACCCTCGGTACAGGCACAAAGTGGTGGACCTGATACCAACTCAACAGGTGGAAAGGATGCAGCACTTGCAGAACAACCTGGCAATGATGCTTTACAATGCGTTTAAGGGTGATATGACAGCACAACGCAATCAAGGTACCACTGGCAGTAATCCTCCTCCTCCCAAGTCCACGCAGGCAAGGACAGGACGCTCCAGCGATCTCAGGGTGATGTCGGACATGCGGACATTCTTTAGTCCAACGCCTCGCCATAGTCCTTCCGGATCCACCCTCCACCAATGCCTGGACCGGCAGGTAGCTGACTACCTGGCCTTAAGTGCGGATGTAGACACTGCGAGCAGCGACGATGAACCCTTGAACTACTGGTTGCGCAAGCTTGACCTGTGGCCAGAGCTGTCCCAATTTGCCATCCAACTTCTCTCTTGCCCTGCCGCAAGCGTCCTGTCAGAAAGGACCTTCAGTGCAGCTGGAGGCATTGTCACTGAGAAGAGAAGTCGCCTAAGTCATGACAGCGTTCAGTACCTGACCTTTATCAAAATTAATGAGGCATAAATCCTAGAGGGCTACTGCACGACCGAAGACTAAGTCAGTCCCTACACACAGCATCTCTGCTTGCAGGCCGCTTGCCTTCTCTGCCACCACCAACAGGGTCCAGGACTCTAGGCGGATTCCTGAATTTTCAAGGCCGCTGCTAGCAGCGGCCGCTATACTAATTTTTCTGGTGCGTGTACATGCCTGCCTAATTTTTCTGGCTGCACTGCGGGTGGCTGCAACAAAAAAACAAAAGGCATGTGCATGTGCCCATCCCCCTTCATGATCATTACCTTGCCGCGGGGAAGGGGCTTGTGTATCACAGTGAAGCAATGACTGCCGGCTATATGAGTGTCTCGGGTGGGGGTGGCACACAAAAGATAATAATGTCGTTGCTTCATTGTGGTCAGACCAAATTTGATCAGCTGGACAGTCACTGTTGTTCTATCATTGAGCTACCACAGCCCGGCGACCATATGGGCTGGAAAACCGCCACGGCCTACACTCTGGTCATGTTGCGCACCAGTCCAGCATGGCCGGCAGAATCAGAATCAGAATCATCTTTATTGTCGCCAAGTACAACGATTGGTGTGCCCGGAATTGCTTGTGGTTCACATGGCAAATGGCAGTTCGGGAACATATAACAACGTAAAGCAAACATACAAAGCAAACATATAAAGCAACAGCAAACATATAAAGCAATAGCAGGATTGAGTCTTGGGAGGGTCAGAGTTTACAGCTGTGAGGGAGGGTTTCCCTGAGGGCTAGGGTGTCTCAGTGGTCGGACCTGGTGGTGGTGGGGGGGGTCTTGAGTTTAGCGAGTTCATCAGGAGGACCGCTTGGGGTAAGAAGGTGTTCATGCGCCTGGTGATTTTGGAGGGGATGGATCTGAAACGGCGTCCTAATGGTAGTGGCTCGAAGTAGCGCCTGCCAGGGTGGGAGGGATCGAGTAAGATCTTGGAGGCCCTTGCCTTCATTCTCATGGAGTAGAGGAGATCTAGCGAGGGTAGGTGGACACCAATGATCTTTTCTGCTGCGTTTAGCACTCTGTTAAGTTTGTATTTGTCCCTAGCGGTTGCTCCTGCATACCAGACGATGATGGAGCAGCAAAGGATGGATTCGATAGTCGCGGTGTAAAAGCTGGTAAGCAACTCCCGTGGCATACCGAATTTCATTAATTGTCGTAGGAAGAATAACCTCTGCTGTACTTTCTTCTGAGTTCTGGTAATGTTTTGCCCCCATTTAACATCGCTTGTTATAGTTGTGCCTAGGAACTGGACACTTTGAACTCTGGAGACCTCAGACCCATCAATAAGCACGGGGAGAGGGGCAGGAGGGAGTTTCCGGAAGTCCACAATCAGTTCCACTGTCTTTGCCGTGTTGAGAACGAGTTTGTTGTCCTTGCACCAATTAAAGATCTTCTCAATTTCCTTTCGATAAGCGTCCTCCCCATTTCTGTTGATGAGGCTAATGAGCGTGGTATCGTCTGCAAATTTAATAACTTTGATGGAGTCAGTGGCCAAGGTGCAGTTGTTAGTATACAGAGAGAACAGGAGTGGGGACAGCACGCACCCTTGCGGTGCGCCAATGTTTGTGGTTCTCTCGCTGGAGATGCGACTGCCAAGCTTGACCCGTTGTGTTCTATTGGAGAGAAAGTCCTTTACCCACGTGCAGAGGAGCGAATCTACCCCAAGATACGCAAGGTTGTCGATCAGGATGTCAGGACAGATGGTGTTAAAGGCCGAGCTGAAGTCCAGGAAAAGGACCCTGGCGTAGGCTCCTGGTCTGTCGAGGTGCTCTGAGATGTATGCCAGGCGGACATTGATGGCATCGTCTACTGATTGGTTTTCTCTGTAGGCAAACTGGTGTGGTTCGAGGAGGATGTTGGTGGAGTGCTTCAGGTGGGCCAGCACCAGCCTTTCGAATACTTTTATGATGATGGGGGTCAGGGCTACGGGTCTAAAGTTGTTGAGCTCTGTGTTTCCTGTTTTTTTGGGGACTGGAATGATTGTGGACCTTTTGAAGCAGGAAGGACCTTCCCTTCCGATAGGGATCTGTTGTAGAGAGAGGTGAGGATGGCAGCTAGTTGGGTTGCACAGGTTCTCAGGCAGTGTGATGACGCCCCATCCGGGCCTGAGGCTTTCCTGGGGTTGAGTCTGTGAAGGTGTTGTAGCACCTCCTCTTCTTGCACTGCGGACAGAGCGGGGGTGCCACTGGCCGCTATAGGGCCCTTAGCATCCTTTGTCGCGGATGTCGTGGAGTCCAGTGCTGGCTGGGATGCTGGGACCACAGGCCTCTTGGGTTGGTGTTCAAACCTGCAGTAAAACTCATTGAGTTCCTCCGCCAGTTAGAGTAGGTCCTCTTTGCAGCTTTTAGTTCTCTGTTCAGGGAATTTATGGCTTCTCTGAATTCTTCTGGGGTGCCCGTCTTGTGCGCCTCTTCCTTGATTTTCCGTAGACGTCGTAGGTTGCTGTTGAACCAGGGTTTGTCATTCGGGAAGACCTTGAAGGTTTTGGTTGGAGTGCATGTGTCTTCACAGAAGCGAATGTAGGAGAGGACATTTTCTGACCATTCCTCCAGCGTGGATGCCTCCAGTAGTGTTGGGCGAACAGTGTTCGCCACTGTTCGGGTTCTGCAGAACATCACCCTGTTCGGGTGATGTTCGAGTTCGGCCGAACACCTGATGGTGTTCGGCCTTTTAAGTTCGGGTTCGCCCCGAACTTCTGTATGCCCCCGAACAGGGCCGAACAGGGCCCCTGTTCGGGCGAACAGGGCCCTGTTCGGCCGAACAGGCCGCAATACGGCCCCCCTATGGGGTCGCAGGCATAAGGGGGGAGCATGCCCCGATCGCGGGGGGGGTCGGAAATTCCCCCCACCCCCTCCGCTAGCGCTCCCCCCTCTGCCCGCTTCCCCATAAAAAAAGTTTAAATCAAGTTCAATAGTAGTGTACCTGGGCTGGTGGCATTGGCTGGCAGTGGAGTGAGGAGGAGGAGGAGTCCGAGTAGCAGAGTGACGTTGAGGCCGGGCAGCGGGCGGTTCAGCGCTAGTACCCTTGTGGTACTTCCGCCCTTTCTCTGACCTCACGTCCTCTGCATACGAGGGTACGCATCACGCGTACCCTCGTATGCGTCATCACGCAGAGGACGTGAGGTCAGAGAAAGGGCGGAAGTACCACAAGGGTACTAGCGCTGAACCGCCCGCTGCCCGGCCTCAACGTCACTCTGCTATTCGGACTCCTCCTCCTCCTCACTCCACTGCCAGCCAATGCCACCAGCCCAGGTACTATTGAACTTGATTTAAACTTTTTGTATGGGGAAGCAGGCAGAGGGGGGAGCGCTAGCGGAGGGGGTGGGGGGAATTTCCGACCCCCCCCGCGACCGGGGCATGCTCCCCCCTTATGCCTGCGACCCCATAGGGCCCCCAAAATGGGCATGTTCGGGGGTCCCATTGACTCCCATTGAGTTCGGCGTTCGGGCCGAACATGCCGAACATCTGGCCCATGTTCGGCCTGTTCGGCCCGAACCCGAACATCCAGGTGTTCGCCCAACACTAGCCTCCAGGGCCGACCAGTTAGTACATTCCAAGCATGCCTCCAGCCTCAGTTTTACATCCTCTGTCCACTTCTTAACAGTTCTAGTGGCGGGTTTTGTCGTCTCAAGCTGCCTTCTGTAACTACGCAAGCAGCTGTTTGTGGTGCGTAACACAGGGAGTTTGGTGTTTCAGTGTGAAGCAGTACTCTAATTACACTTCCTGATTGATGTATACACATGCAAGATGTTTGAAAGCACTTTAGGCCTGCAATGTAGCATTCAATGTGATTTCTGCCCTTAAAACGCTGCTTTGCGTGAAATCCAGATTTTCCCCCGGGACTTTTGGCGTGTATCCCACTCTGCCATGCCCCCCTCCAGGTGTTAGACCCCTTGAAACATGTTTTACATCACTTTTGTGGCCAGCATAATTTTTTCTATTTTTCAAAGTTCGCCTCTCCATTGAAGTCTATTGCGGTTCGCAAACTTTTTCACGAATCGAACCTTCCGCGGAAGTTTGCGAACGGGATTCACGAACCAAAAATCGGAGGTTCGCGACATCACTACTGCTGCATTGGTGGAATGTTTCCACTGTTGGTGTCACATGGTTGGGTGGCCTTCATGTCATCCCCATCAAGCTACAAGCTGCCTTCTATATGCCTCTCATGCACAATTAGGGATGCTCGCTGGAGTCCGCGGAAAGATTTCCGCGATTCCGGTCGGAATTTGGTCTTACCAGTTCCGTTGCGCCGGAACGGAATTGCTATAGCGCTATGGCGGAATTTCCGCGAAAAAATGTGGAAGTCCGCGAAATGCAATTTTTTTTTTCCACCAAAACGGATTTCTGCCTAAAAATAAGAATTTCTGCTCGACAGACTTACAAATTCCACCCCAACCTCCCCTCCTCCTCCGGGGGAGGATCTTGTCTTCCAGGGAATTGTAGGATGTCAAAAGCCAGCTCACATACAGTGGAATCAAAACCAGGCCTACCGCTTCAAAGGCAGCTATCCTTACCATTATACCACCAACACTACACACTACAATGCTACATGCTGAAGCCAGCCTAGCATGTACCATTGTGATATACCCAAGAGAAAAATGAGCTTACTTGGGGAATTGTAGCATGTCAAAAACCAGCTCACATACATTGGCCAGGAATCGAACCCAGGCCTACCGCTTCGAAGGCAGCTATCCTTACCATTATACCACCAACACTACACACTACAATGCTACATGCTGAAGCCAGCCTAGCATGTACCATTGTGATATACCCAAGAGAAAAATGTGCTTACTTAGGAAATTGTAGGATGTCAAAAGCCAGCTCACATACATTGGGCAGGAATCGAACCCAGGTCTACTGCTTGGTAGGCAGCTATCCTCACCATTATGCCACCAACACTTCATGCTGAAACTTCTTGGAGCAGACTTCCTTCCTTCCTCCAAAAGACACACATACATCTCCATAAAATCATTCAACAGACACTGCTTGCACAGTCTTTGTGGTACACAGTCTCTGTGGCACAATCGGTTAGCGCGTTCGGCTGTTAACTGAAAGGTTGGTGGTTCAAGCCCACCCAGGCATGGCCTTGCCTTTTGTTCACAAAATTCCGGCGGAAATGTCATAGCGACGGAATTTAGCGCTAGCGGAATCCGCGAATTCCTGCGGAACGGAATTTGCTCTTTCCGATCATTCCTATGCACAATACATGGAAGTGTAATAATCTGTTATTACCCAGCAGTGCATTACACAGAGCTCTGTTATTATGGTGTAATGATGCAGCGTGCTGATAATTCATGCTGTGTGACATTTCTCTGCTAGTTACTGTCAGAAGGATTTCTGCCATTCATGTTGTCACAGGGAAAACTAGGAATCACATGTACATGTTTACAACACAACATTCAATTTCTGGAAGTGGGGAGAAAACAGTTCTGCTTCATGGATATTGTTTGCATGGAGTTTGTATGTTCTCTCCAGGTTTGCATGGGTTTATTTCCAGGGAATCCAGTCCACACAATCCTAATACCACAATTGTCTACTAAACAATTCAGCTTTATTAAATATTTGTGAGAAAATGCGGAGAAGCCGCCGCGTGTACTGGTGGCAGGGCGGCTGATTACACGTCCAGCGCGGTGGTTTCCGTGCAGCAACGCATGTCTGGGTTGGCTGGGATCTCTGGTACACCTGGATGGAGAGCTACGCACGCTCGCGCCAGAAGTAAGGACCTTTATGCCAGCAGGAGATGTGTCAGCTGATCAGGATGATCAGCTGATTCCTGCTGGACTCCTGATTGGCTGAGTGGCTCGGGCGGGGCGGCAGAGCCCTGCAACTATATATACAGCTTGCTTGTCAGTTGCTGGTTGTCTGCCGTTGTGATCACTACGTGGAAGCACTCAGACCTTAGTCAGATCCTACAGTGTGTTTGAACCAGGAGGACCTGGGAATTCACACTGAGCCAGATTACTTGTGTTATTATTCTGTTATACTTCAGACTAGTTCCAGGGTGTAGAGACCACGGACCTCACACCCAAGACTAGGGAACTTGTGTTATTATTCTGTTATACTTCAGACTAGTTCCAGGGTGTAGAGACCACGGACCTCACACCCAAGACTAGGGAACTTGTGTTATTATTCTGTTATACTTCAGACTAGTTGCAGGATGTAGAGACCACGGACCTCACACCCAAGACTAGGGAACTTGTGTTATTATTCTGTTATACTTCAGACTAGTTCCAGGGTGTAGAGACCACGGACCTCACACCCAAGACTAGGGAACTTGTGTTATTATTCTGTTATACTTCAGACTAGTTCCAGGGTGTAGAGACCACGGACCTCACACCCAAGACTAGGGAACTTGTGTTATTATTCTGTTATACTTCAGACTAGTTCCAGGGTGTAGAGACCACGGACCTCACACCTAAGACTAGGGAACTTGTGTTATTATTCTGTTATACTTCAGACTAGTTCCAGGGTGTAGAGACCACGCACCTCACACCCAAGACTAGGGAACTTGTGTTATTATTCTGTTAAACATCAGACTAGTTCCAGGGTGTAGAGACCACGGACCTCACACCCAAGACTAGGAAACTTGCGTTATCATTCTGTTAAACATCAGACTAGTTCCAGGGTGTAGAGACCACGGACCTTACACCCAAGACTAGGCATTGTTTGATATTTGTTATGACCTTTTGCTTTCCTGACTATCCCTCTGCTTTCTGATTCGGTACCACGCATATCTGATATACCGTTGCCAAACCCTGCCTGCCCTGGATACCAAATCAGCCTTCTGTCTTTTGTACTTTGTCTGTCCGTGTGTTGCCGACCTGGCTTGCCCGACCTCGAAAGCTATCTCTCTCCACTTAAGAGATAATCTCCAGATCTGTCAGTGACATCCTCCTCCAGGTGTCACTCACTCTCTGGTCCTTTCTACCTTTAGCCTGACTCCACCCCTTGGCGAGTCTCAGGCTGCTGGAAGGTTTCTGTACTCTCTATAGCAGTACTTCCTGTACTGCCTAGGGCCACCTGCTCTTCAGGTGGGTTACTCAAAGTCATACTGTTACACCAAACACTCACTATATACTTAATTAGAGGTGTCCAGAGGTTAGCACTATATCTGTATTATTGGTGATTCTGCAGATCATCCATAATCAGGTATAGATCTGTATTCTTGGTGATACTGCAGATCAATAATCAGATTCTCTCTGCGAGCTGACACCGATCGTTACAGAACGGCAGACCAAAACCAAATGGACGCACTATGTAGCCATGTTGAAGTCCTGACCGCCGCGGTAAACAATCTTTCCGGCACAGTACTGAACCAACAGACCCAGATTAGCCAGTTATTTGGGGCTATTCAGGAACTTCAATCAGCTATAAACTCAGTGCGATCTCCTCTAGTCACGGATATTCGTATGTCCGTGCCTGAAAAGTTTTCTGGCCATAGATCTGACTTTCAGAATTTTAGAAATAGAGTGTTATCATACTTTGAGTTGAGGCCTAATTCGTCTGGAACTGAGGCACAGAGAATTACGTTTATTAAGACTCTGTTGTCAGGGGATTCCCAGACCTGGGCGTATAGTCTCCCGACAGGGCATGAGGACCTAGCCTCGGTTGAGGAATTTTTTAAAGCAATGGCTATAATTTATGATGATCCGGTCATTGCTTCTACCGCTGAGCGGAAGCTCAAGACATTGCGGCAGGGCAAGGGTCCGGTTGAAAATTACGCTGCTGAGTTCAGCAAATGGGCAGTATCTGCGAGATGGAGGTCATTTGCACTATTGGACTGTTTTTTGGCAGGATTATCAGATGCAATCCATGACGTAATGATAGGACATCCTGAGCCCAAATCTGTAGATGAGGCAATTTCTTTGGCCGTGCAGATAGATCGCCGTTTGCGCTACCAGAAACAGATTAGTGGTAGGAATGCTGTAAGGTCTATCTCAGACAACCCTTTTCGATCTTCGTCACCCTCTGACGAGCCGATGCAATTCGGATATACAGGGCTGAGTCAGGTGAAGAAGGGTCACAAAAGGCCAAGAAAAGGCGATCTATATGGTGCTAAGGGGCCAGGAGAATGCTGCCATCTGGGGTTGGTCAACACCAGAGGCGAGCAGTCGTTACCTCTAAACAATGATCGTCTGCTCCTTCCCTGCTCTATTACATGGGAGGGTCAGACTAGTTCGCAGAAGCCGTTGTGGACTCCGATTCTGCAGCAAACCTCATAGATTACGATTTTGTAAAAAAATTGGGGATACCCCTGGTCCCATTAGACCGGCAGATTCTGGTCACTGCAGTGGATGACTCTCCGTTGCAGAGTGGTCAGACTCTCTTCCAAGCCCCCTGGTTGTCATGTTGTTTAGGGGCATTACATGAAGAGAGATTACAGTTCCTGGTGATGCCCATGGCAACCTCCACCATTGTTCTTGGTATGCCCTGGTTGCGAATCCATTCCCCACAGATTGACTGGGCTTCAGGACAGTTACTGAAATGGTCAGCCCATTGTCATCGGCATTGTTTGGGGAGAGTTGGGGTTGGTGCTACCAAGATACAGGTTGGAGAAGTGGCAGTGCAGGTCAAAGCCGAAGCTTTAATTAAATGTTCCGAGCCTAAGACCGGCCTACCTCGGAAGGTGGTCAGGGCACCTGCGGAGACGGTGGAGGACTGGATGCCTAATCTGGGCCCTTGCCAGCGAGACATTCTAGAGGGTAAAACATCTAGTCAGACCTCACCGGGTACTTTACAACATTTACCAGTGTCAAGGAAACCCCGGACTCAGAAAAATCAGACTAATAAGAGAAAGTCTGTAGAGTGGGAGTTTTCCCCTGGGGACATGGTGTATGTATCCTCTCAGCATGGGGCCCTGAAGTGAGCATCACCCAAACTGGGTCCTACATTCATAGGACCATTCCCAGTGACCAGGAAAGTTAATTTTGTCACCTATGCTGTCGATCTCCCAGCCAGTATGAGAGGTGTAAGATCAGTCCATGTGTCTCTGTTGAAGCCAGCAGTGCACGTGGATTCCCCACCCTCCCTCCCTGTGATGGTAAAAAACCAATCGGAATGTGAGACCGAAAAGATTCTAGACCCACATCCTAGGGGGGGGGGGGTACTGTGAGGAAATGCAGAAAAGCCGCCGCGTGTACTGGCGGCAGGGCGGCTGATTCCGCGTCCAGCGCGGCGGTTTCCGCGCAGCAACGCATGTCTGGGTCGGCTGGGATCTCTGGTACACCTGGATGGAGAGCTACGCACGCGCGCGCCAGAAGTCAGGACCTTTATGCCAGCAGGAGATGTGTCAGCTGATCAGGATGATCTGCTGATTCCTACTGGACTCCTGATTGGCGGGGCGGCAGAGTCCTGCAACTATATATACAGCTTGCTTGTCAGTTGTTGGTTGTCTGCCGTTGCGATCACTACGTGGAAGCACTCAGACCTTAGTCAGATCCTACAGTGTGTTTGAACCAGGAGGACCTGGGAATTCACACTGAGCCAGATTACTTGTGTTATTATTCTGTTATACTTCAGACTAGTTCCAGGGTGTAGAGACCACGGACCTCACACCCAAGACTAGGGAACTTGTGTTATTATTCTGTTATACTTCAGACTAGTTCCAGGGTGTAGAGACCACGGACCTCACACCCAAAACTAGGGAACTTATGTTATTATTCTGTTATACTTCAGACTAGTTCCAGGGTGTAGAGACCACGGACCTCACACCCAAGACTAGGAAACTTGTGTTATTATTCTGTTATACTTCAGACTAGTTCCAGGGTGTAGAGACCACGCACCTCACACCCAAGACTAGGGAACTTGTGTTATTATTCTGTTAAACATCAGACTAGTTCCAGGGTGTAGAGACCACGGACCTCACACCCAAGACTAGGGAACTTATGTTATCATTCTGTTATACATCAGACTAGTTCCAGGGTGTAGAGACCACGGACCTCACACCCAAGACTAGGCATTGTTTGATATTTGTTATGACCTGTTGCTTTCCTGAATATCCCTCTGCTTGCTGATTTGGTACCATGCATATCTGATATACCATTGCCAAACCCTGCCTGCCCTGGATACCGAATCAGCCTTCTGTCTTTTGTACTTTGTCTGTCCGTGTGTTGCCGACCTGGCTTGCCCGACCTCGAAAGCTATCTCTCTCCACTTAAGAGATAATCTCCAGATCTGTCAGTGACATCCTCCTCCAGGTGTCACTCACTCTCTGGTCCTTTCTACCTTTAGCCTGACTCCACCCCTTGGCGAGTCTCAGGCTGCTGGAAGGTTTCTGTACTCTCTATAGCAGTACTTCCTGTACTGCCTAGGGCCACCTGCTCTTCAGGTGGGTTACTCAAAGTCATACTGTTACACCAAACACTCACTATATACTTAATTAGAGGTGTCCAGAGGTTAGCACTATATCTGTATTATTGGTGATTCTGCAGATCATCCATAATCAGGTATAGATCTGTATTCTTGGTGATACTGCAGATCAATAATCAGATTCTCTCTGCGAGCTGACACCGATCGTTACAGAACGGCAGACCAAAACCAAATGGACGCACTATGTAGCCATGTTGAAGTCCTGACCGCCGCGGTAAACAATCTTTCCGGCACAGTACTGAACCAACAGACCCAGATTAGCCAGTTATTTGGGGCTATTCAGGAACTTCAATCAGCTATAAACTCAGTGCGATCTCCTCTAGTCACGGATATTCGTATGTCCGTGCCTGAAAAGTTTTCTGGCCATAGATCTGACTTTCAGAATTTTAGAAATAGAGTGTTATCATACTTTGAGTTGAGGCCTAATTCGTCTGGAACTGAGGCACAGAGAATTACGTTTATTAAGACTCTGTTGTCAGGGGATTCCCAGACCTGGGCGTATAGTCTCCCGACAGGGCATGAGGACCTAGCCTCGGTTGAGGAATTTTTTAAAGCAATGGCTATAATTTATGATGATCCGGTCATTGCTTCTACCGCTGAGCGGAAGCTCAAGACATTGCGGCAGGGCAAGGGTCCGGTTGAAAATTACGCTGCTGAGTTCAGCAAATGGGCAGTATCTGCGAGATGGAGGTCATTTGCACTATTGGACTGTTTTTTGGCAGGATTATCAGATGCAATCCATGACGTAATGATAGGACATCCTGAGCCCAAATCTGTAGATGAGGCAATTTCTTTGGCCGTGCAGATAGATCGCCGTTTGCGCTACCAGAAACAGATTAGTGGTAGGAATGCTGTAAGGTCTATCTCAGACAACCCTTTTCGATCTTCGTCACCCTCTGACGAGCCGATGCAATTCGGATATACAGGGCTGAGTCAGGTGAAGAAGGGTCACAAAAGGCCAAGAAAAGGCGATCTATATGGTGCTAAGGGGCCAGGAGAATGCTGCCATCTGGGGTTGGTCAACACCAGAGGCGAGCAGTCGTTACCTCTAAACAATGATCGTCTGCTCCTTCCCTGCTCTATTACATGGGAGGGTCAGACTAGTTCGCAGAAGCCGTTGTGGACTCCGATTCTGCAGCAAACCTCATAGATTACGATTTTGTAAAAAAATTGGGGATACCCCTGGTCCCATTAGACCGGCAGATTCTGGTCACTGCAGTGGATGACTCTCCGTTGCAGAGTGGTCAGACTCTCTTCCAAGCCCCCTGGTTGTCATGTTGTTTAGGGGCATTACATGAAGAGAGATTACAGTTCCTGGTGATGCCCATGGCAACCTCCACCATTGTTCTTGGTATGCCCTGGTTGCGAATCCATTCCCCACAGATTGACTGGGCTTCAGGACAGTTACTGAAATGGTCAGCCCATTGTCATCGGCATTGTTTGGGGAGAGTTGGGGTTGGTGCTACCAAGATACAGGTTGGAGAAGTGGCAGTGCAGGTCAAAGCCGAAGCTTTAATTAAATGTTCCGAGCCTAAGACCGGCCTACCTCGGAAGGTGGTCAGGGCACCTGCGGAGACGGTGGAGGACTGGATGCCTAATCTGGGCCCTTGCCAGCGAGACATTCTAGAGGGTAAAACATCTAGTCAGACCTCACCGGGTACTTTACAACATTTACCAGTGTCAAGGAAACCCCGGACTCAGAAAAATCAGACTAATAAGAGAAAGTCTGTAGAGTGGGAGTTTTCCCCTGGGGACATGGTGTATGTATCCTCTCAGCATGGGGCCCTGAAGTGAGCATCACCCAAACTGGGTCCTACATTCATAGGACCATTCCCAGTGACCAGGAAAGTTAATTTTGTCACCTATGCTGTCGATCTCCCAGCCAGTATGAGAGGTGTAAGATCAGTCCATGTGTCTCTGTTGAAGCCAGCAGTGCACGTGGATTCCCCACCCTCCCTCCCTGTGATGGTAAAAAACCAATCGGAATGTGAGACCGAAAAGATTCTAGACCCACATCCTAGGGGGGGGGGGGGGGGGGGGGTACTGTGAGGAAATGCAGAAAAGCCGCCGCGTGTACTGGCGGCAGGGCGGCTGATTCCGCGTCCAGCGCGGCGGTTTCCGCGCAGCAACGCATGTCTGGGTCGGCTGGGATCTCTGGTACACCTGGATGGAGAGCTACGCACGCGCGCGCCAGAAGTCAGGACCTTTATGCCAGCAGGAGATGTGTCAGCTGATCAGGATGATCTGCTGATTCCTACTGGACTCCTGATTGGCGGGGCGGCAGAGTCCTGCAACTATATATACAGCTTGCTTGTCAGTTGTTGGTTGTCTGCCGTTGCGATCACTACGTGGAAGCACTCAGACCTTAGTCAGATCCTACAGTGTGTTTGAACCAGGAGGACCTGGGAATTCACACTGAGCCAGATTACTTGTGTTATTATTCTGTTATACTTCAGACTAGTTCCAGGGTGTAGAGACCACGGACCTCACACCCAAGACTAGGGAACTTGTGTTATTATTCTGTTATACTTCAGACTAGTTCCAGGGTGTAGAGACCACGGACCTCACACCCAAAACTAGGGAACTTATGTTATTATTCTGTTATACTTCAGACTAGTTCCAGGGTGTAGAGACCACGGACCTCACACCCAAGACTAGGAAACTTGTGTTATTATTCTGTTATACTTCAGACTAGTTCCAGGGTGTAGAGACCACGCACCTCACACCCAAGACTAGGGAACTTGTGTTATTATTCTGTTAAACATCAGACTAGTTCCAGGGTGTAGAGACCACGGACCTCACACCCAAGACTAGGGAACTTATGTTATCATTCTGTTATACATCAGACTAGTTCCAGGGTGTAGAGACCACGGACCTCACACCCAAGACTAGGCATTGTTTGATATTTGTTATGACCTGTTGCTTTCCTGAATATCCCTCTGCTTGCTGATTTGGTACCATGCATATCTGATATACCATTGCCAAACCCTGCCTGCCCTGGATACCGAATCAGCCTTCTGTCTTTTGTACTTTGTCTGTCCGTGTGTTGCCGATCTGGCTTTCCCGACCTCAAGAGCTATCTCTCTCCACTTAAGAGATAGTCTCCAGATCTGTCAGTGACATCCACCTCCAGGTGTCACTCACTCTCTGGTCCTTCCTACCTTTAGCCTGACTCCACCCCTTGGGGAGTCTCATGCTGCTGGAAGGTTTCTGTACTCTCTATAGCAATACTTCCTGTACTGCCTAGGGCCACCTGCTCTTCAGATGGGTTACTCAAAATCATACTGTTACACCAAACACTCACTATATACTTAATTAGAAGTGTCCAGAGGTTAGCACTATATCTGTATTATTGGTGATTCTGCAGATCATCCATAATCAGGTATAGATCTGTATTCTTGGTGATACTGCAGATCACCAATAATCAGATTCTCTCTGCGAGCTGACACCGATCGTTACAATATTGCTTTACAAAATACCCCAAACCCCATTAAAAATGGGCCTATCTAGCGGTGCTAACATCCTAAGCTGTATCACAGCCGGCTGTGTCAATCACTCCGTTCACATTCACCACACATCCACACAATGGTAGTCTTTTGTCACTCCCGGGAGTTTTGATGGAAAGAAATTGCATGCAGCTAGTTGATTCCTCCACTCATTATTTTGCGACAAAATCAACTGTCCATGTGAAGATGAAGTTCCCTTTTTGCACTACCATTGTGTGGATGTGTGGTGAATGTGAACGGAGTGATTGACACAGCCGGCTGTGATACAGCTTAGGATGTTAGCACCGCTAGATAGGCCCATTTTTAATGGGGTTTGGGGTATTTTGTAAAGCAATATTTAATAAAGCTGAATTGTTTAGTAGACAATTGTGGTATTGGAATTGTGTGCATATATATGTTTGATCACAATTGGCTCCCCTATAAGGGTACAATATGCTAGTTATGAGTTTGGCGCAGGATATTGTTGGTGGAGGGAATCCAGTCCCACATCCCATAAACATATATTTTTATACCAAAATCTAATCTCCCAGTCCCTACACACTTTTGTTCCCATGGACACGTCTGATGTAGGCGGAATAGCTTACTCTTATTCTTTTAAGTTAGCCAATAAATGGTATCATATTGACTCAAACGCAGTACAATACTCTATTCGTACTGTAATATTAGATGGTTGAGTGCAGGTGATTCCACAGAGGCCGCAGTTAGTCTATTCACCACAAGATGGCGATCACACAGACAGGAAGTGAGGTAACAGCAGGAGGAGATGTTGCAGGAAGTGGAGAGAACATGCAGCTGGAAGAGGTAATTGTGTGATTGTTGTTAGAGATGGGAAGTTCGGATCTTTTCAATGATTTGGATTATTCGAATCGGATCATTGAAAAGATCCGGATCTTTGATCCGAATATCGGATCATTTTACAAGGGAAGCATTTGGGGGTGAAATGACTAGCAGGACAGGAGAAGGGGAGGGGGGTGGACACACAGAGAAGGGGAGAAGATGGACAGAGGGCAGGGAGTGGACAGAGAAGGGAGGAGGGACGAGCAGAGAGCAGAAATGTTTGCACACAATACCCACGTGCTGCAATCATATGCTTTACATATATTTCACCTATATGTCCATCTGTATACTTTGAATGCAAACGTCTCACAGTGAAGGAAAGCATTCCCCTTTTCTCACCTCAAACACATCATAAATTTAGGGAGAAGTGAAGTGCAGCTGTTTAGAGCAGAGTGCAGGAGGATCATATTGCACTGCAATCACAGTGCCTGCCCTGTTATTCTAACCCAGCACGCTGTCTGCAGAGTTACTGAGCTGTGCTTCTGAGCCAAAAGTTTCCCATTTGTTCACTATGCAGCACTGCACTACGGAACATACAGCCTAAAATCAGCAGCACATTATAGCCAGTATGTGTGCTCTACACATATCTGGCAGTGGCACCCATGTCCCCTCTCTCTCATCTACCTGTCCCTGCAAGGCTGGCTCCCCTCCAACTGAGCGATTCATCTTTGTTCTGCTTCCAGGACCCCCCTGCCCGCTGATAGGATATATGCTATAGCAGCATAGATGGCGCTATTGTGGCCAGGAACACGAAGAATCACTCGCGTCCCCAGCCTGTCAGCTCCTGTCACCGAAACAGGAAGTGGCTGCCGGCGGGGCCAGGAGGATCGGAGGGAGACGGCGAGGGCACCGGACAGCTGCAGGGGGCTATCAGAAGCCCTAGGTGAGTAAAACTCATTTTTTTTTGTTTGACTTAATGTGTCCCTTTAATATTGAGGATTTAAGGGACACCTCAGTCTCACACACTGCTTAACTGGTAGGGAATCCCTCCAGCGCATGGTGACAGTAGTATAAAGTAGACTTAGGTTTTGGTTTCTTCTTATGATTTTTTCCCTCTGATTTGGATCCAGACTCTGATGTCCAGTATCCTCTTTTTGGTTTATGATTTTTAACTTATTTGGTTCTATTTGGGCGAAATTCTGATTGTGAACAGTTAAAGATACAGGTATTGCCGGTTTTGAATTCCCCTTGGTCTCTGAGGTATTTAGTAAGTTTTTCTCTCTTCCACTTCCCTTTGAATGGGTATAAACTTTTTGTCTACTTTCTATGATTGGCTTTCTCCCCAGGGGCCGCTAACTGCAACTGGGTTTTGATACCACAAACTTCCTCAGTTATTTTATCGTGCTCTTTCTCTGAGTGAGCCAGTGCTACTCCATTTAGTATTTTGGTGTGCTCCAAATGGGCTGTCTTCCACTTCTCTACAAAGTCAAGGTCATCTCCATACTTGGCACCTACCTTATACTATTAAAATCCCCTTGATACATAACCTTTATCTTTATACCTTTTAAGTGAGGCTATGGTACAAAATATCCTCACAATTGTACAATAAAGTTGTTGTAGATCAGTGGAGGTCTTGGGCAGTGAGGTTTTAAGGAGCAGGATCTGTCCATTGTGTCCAGTTTCAGCAGATTGGACAGTGCCACCGGATGACCATATCCATTGTATCTCTGATGGGGAGAAGCCAATGTGCAGTCAGGAGCCACTGGTGTTGGGCAGTCCCACAGTGGGAGAGGTTGGAGTCTGCATAAAGATGATGGTGGGTGGGTCACAATTAGGGGTGGAGCCAGGTAACAAGGGGCGTGGCTGGTAGGACAGGCAGAGAAGATGGAGGCTGTAGCTGGAGATTGGTTGGGTTTCCTATGCTGCTTTGGTGCTGGTGTTGGCACTGCCCCAGCTGGGAGGTTTGTTGCTACGGCTCTTGGAGGGTTTGGGGTAAGTAGGTGATGGACAGGCCGGCTCAGGTATGGTCAGGATATGGAGCTGCAGTCCCATCTGCCTAGTTCATCAGGTGCCAGAGCCATAAGTAATGATAATTTATAGCTAATTAGCTGCAGGCCTCTGCTCCTATCTTCCTCTGTCTCCAGCTGTTCTCTCCTCACATCCTCATCCATCTACCGCTGCCGGCACTGCTGTAACCTCCCAGGAATGTGTGCATGGAGAGGAGGAGAGAAGCACCAGATGATGAGCAAGGCACACTGGGAGAGAGGACTGTGGCACTGAATGTGCAGGAGACCACAGCTTATAGGAAATTATCACCCCCTAGCTAATTATGTTCTTTTCTGTGCTCTGTTTATTACTGCTAATATCTTACAGCTATAATATGTTATCCTTCGCAGAACTGAGAACTAAACAAGAGACATATGTGAGAAGTGATCAACAGTCTATGGAGGAGGGTGACATGATGAGGACAAGTAAAGAGGAAAAAGAAGAGACATATGTGAGGAGTGATCAGCAGTCTATGGAGGAGGGTGACATGATGAGGACAATCAAAGAGGAAGAAGAAGAGACATATGTGAGGAGTGATCAGCAGTCAATGGAGGAGGGAGACATGATGAGGACAATCAAAGAGGAAGAAGAAGAGACATATGTGAGGAGTGATCAGCAGTCAATGGAGGAGGGAGACATGATGAGGACAAGTAAAGAGGAAGAAGAAGAGACACATGTGAGAAGTGATCAGCAGTTTGTGGAGGAGGGTGACATGAAGGGAACAATTAAAGAGAAAGAAGAAGAGACATATGTGAGGGGTGATCAGCAGTTTGTGGAGGAGGGTGACATGATGAGGACAAATAAAGAGGAAGAAGAAGATATGTATGTGAGGAGTGATCAGCAGCCAACGGAGGAGGAGAATATGATGAGAATTATTAAAAAGGAAGAACAAGATACATATGTGAGGAGTGATCAGCAGTCTATGGAGCGCTTAAGAATAAGAGTGATTAAAGAAGAAGAGGCCTCTGAAGTGAAGAGTGATAAGCAGCCTGCAGAGGAGGGTGACATGATGGGGACTACTATGGAGAAGAACACTCTTATAGAGGACAGAACAGGTGATATTGAATATTGTTAGTTACTGTGTCACTGCTCACAGACTGGCCATGTAAGGGGTTATGCTATGTACTCAGGTTACAGTTTTCGTTATCTAAAACTATCATTCCTATGGTGGCCATTATTGATACGATTCTTCAGACAATTTATTCTCTAATTTGATCCATAAAATGTATTGCTTCAAAGCATTTTTCGGATCGATTACATTAAAAGGAGCCTGAAGTGACTTTTAAAATTAAAAACAGATACCTAAGGAGAGGGAAGGCTCTGTGTCCTATAGTACAGTACAGTGCTGATCAGGCAAGGACTTTCCAACTCTGAGAGTCACTAAATTGTATTTTTAAATCATTACAGGCACACTGTGCAGTCACATTACACACATCACACCCCTATTACTTCTCACATTCCCTGTGTACATAATGTGTTTATACCTCATTACGGGCACACTGTGCAGTCACATTACACATCACGCCCCTATTACTTCTCACATTCCCTGTGTACATAGTGTGTTTATACCTCATTACGGGCACACTGTGCAGTCACATTACACATCACACCCCTATTACTCCTCACATTCCCTGTGTACATAGTGTGTTTATACCTCATTACAGCCACACTGTGCAGTCACATTACACATCACACCCCTATTACTTCTTACATTCCCTGTGTACATAGTGTGTTTATACTTCATTACAGGCACACTGTGCAGTCACATTACACACATCACACTCCTATTACTTCTCACATTCCCTGTGTACATAATGTGTTTATACCTTATTACAGGCACACTGTGCAGTCACATTACACATCACACCCCTATTACTCCTCACATTCCCTGTGTACATAGTGTGTTTATACTTCATTACAGGCACACTGTGCAGTCACATTACACACATCACACTCCTATTACTTCTCACATTCCCTGTGTACATAATGTGTTTATACCTTATTACAGGCACACTGTGCAGTCACATTACACATCACACCCCTATTACTCCTCACATTCCCTGTGTACATAGTGTGTTTATACCTCATTACAGCCACACTGTGCAGTCACATTACACATCACACCCCTATTACTTCTCACATTCCCTGGGTACATAGTGTGTTTATACTTCATTACAGGCACACTGTGCAGTCACATTACACACATCACACCCCTATTACTTCTTACATTCCCTGTGTACATAGTGTGTTTATACTTCATTACAGGCACACTGTGCAGTCACATTACACACATCACACCCCTATTACTTCTCACATTCCCTGTGTACATAGTGTGTTTATACCTCATTACAGGCACACTGTGCAGTCACATTACACACATCACACCTCTGTTACTTCTCACATTCCCTGTGTGCATAGTGTGTTTGTACCTCATTACAGGCACACTGTGCAGTCACATTACACACATCACACCCCTATTACTTCTCACATTCCCTGTGTACATAGTGTGTTTATACCTCATTACAGGCACACTGTGCAGTCACATTACACATCACACCCCTATTACTTCTCACATTCCCTGTGTACATAGTGTGTTTATACTTCATTACAGGCACACTGTGCAGTCACTTTACACACATCACACCCCTATTACTTCTCACATTCCCTGTGTACATAGTGTGTTTATACCTCATTACAGGCACACTGTGCAGTCACATTACACACATCACACCTCTATTACTTCTCACATAAAGTACAACACCACCTGCTCCCTCACATATCCCTGTTGATCCAGAGGAAGGCGAAAAAACCCTTATAAGGCATGGTCCAATTAGCCCCTAAAGGGAAAAATTCCTTCCCTACTCCAGATGGCAATCAGATAAAATCCCTGGATCAACATCATTAGGCATTACCTAGTAATTGTAGCCATGGATGTCTTTCAACGCAAGGAAAGCATCTAAGCCCCCTTTAAATGCAGGTATAGAGTTTGCCATAACGACTTCCTGTGGCAATGCATTCCACATCTTAATCACTCTTACTGTAAAGAACCCTTTCCTAAATAAATGGCTAAAACGTTTTTCCTCCATGCGCAGATCATGTCCTCTAGTCCTTTGAGAAGGCCTAGGGACAAAAAGCTCATCCGCCAAGCTATTATATTGCCCTCTGATGTATTTATACATGTTAATTAGATCCCCTCTAATGCGTCTTTTCTCTAGACTAAATAAACCCAGTTTATCTCTTTCTTGATAAGTGAGACCTTCCATCCCACATATCAATTTTGTTGCTCGTCGCTGCACCTGCTCTACACATCACACCTCTATTACTTCTCACATTTCCTGTGTACATAGTGTGTTTATACCTCATTACAGGCACACTGTGCAGTCACATTACACACATCACACCCCTATTACTTCTCACATTCCCTGTGTACATAGTGTGTTTATACCTCATTACAGGCACACTTGTGCAGTCACATTACACATCACACCCCTATTACTTCTCACATTCCCTGTGTACATAGTGTGTTTATACCTCGTTACAGTCACACTGTGCAGTCACTTTACACCCCCTATTACTTCTTACATTCCCTGTGTACATAGTGTGTTTATACCTCATTACAGGCACACTGTGCAGTCACATCACACATCACACCCCTATTACTTCTCACATTCCCTGTGTACATAGTGTGCTTATACCTCATTACAGGCACACTGTGCAGTCACATTACACATCACACCCCTATTACTTCTCACATTCCCTGTGTACATAGTGTGTTTATACCTCATTACAGGCACACTGTGCAGTCACATTACACATCACACCCCTATTACTTCTTACATTCCCTGTGTACATAGTGTGTTTATACTTCATTACAGGCACACTGTGCAGTCACATTACACACATCACACCCCTATTACTTCTCACATTCCCTGTGTACATAGTGTGTTTATACCTCATTACAGGCACACTGTGCAGTCACATTACACACATCACACCTCTGTTACTTCTCACATTCCCTGTGTGCATAGTGTGTTTGTACCTCATTACAGGCACACTGTGCAGTCACATTACACACATCACACCCCTATTACTTCTCACATTCCCTGTGTACATAGTGTGTTTATACCTCATTACAGGCACACTGTGCAGTCACATTACACATCACACCCCTATTACTTCTCACATTCCCTGTGTACATAGTGTGTTTATACTTCATTACAGGCACACTGTGCAGTCACTTTACACACATCACACCCCTATTACTTCTCACATTCCCTGTGTACATAGTGTGTTTATACCTCATTACAGGCACACTGTGCAGTCACATTACACACATCACACCTCTATTACTTCTCACATAAAGTACAACACCACCTGCTCCCTCACATATCCCTGTTGATCCAGAGGAAGGCGAAAAAACCCTTATAAGGCATGGTCCAATTAGCCCCTAAAGGGAAAAATTCCTTCCCTACTCCAGATGGCAATCAGATAAAATCCCTGGATCAACATCATTAGGCATTACCTAGTAATTGTAGCCATGGATGTCTTTCAACGCAAGGAAAGCATCTAAGCCCCCTTTAAATGCAGGTATAGAGTTTGCCATAACGACTTCCTGTGGCAATGCATTCCACATCTTAATCACTCTTACTGTAAAGAACCCTTTCCTAAATAAATGGCTAAAACGTTTTTCCTCCATGCGCAGATCATGTCCTCTAGTCCTTTGAGAAGGCCTAGGGACAAAAAGCTCATCCGCCAAGCTATTATATTGCCCTCTGATGTATTTATACATGTTAATTAGATCCCCTCTAATGCGTCTTTTCTCTAGACTAAATAAACCCAGTTTATCTCTTTCTTGATAAGTGAGACCTTCCATCCCACATATCAATTTTGTTGCTCGTCGCTGCACCTGCTCTACACATCACACCTCTATTACTTCTCACATTTCCTGTGTACATAGTGTGTTTATACCTCATTACAGGCACACTGTGCAGTCACATTACACACATCACACCCCTATTACTTCTCACATTCCCTGTGTACATAGTGTGTTTATACCTCATTACAGGCACACTTGTGCAGTCACATTACACATCACACCCCTATTACTTC